>NC_040909.2:28285008-28587716 GCF_004126475.2 Phyllostomus discolor | reverse complement strand
TCCAGAACTATGAGATATTGATGATAAGCAATCCAGTCTGTGGAATTTTGGAGCAGCACAAACAGACTAAGACAACAAACTTACCTCAAACAAGCGCAAGTCAGCAGGAACTCTGTCCCCAACGGAAAGACAAACTGTATCACCTGGAACCAAGTCTCGTGCAAGTGTATGTTCCAATTTCCCTTCACGCACACTGTAACATGAAACAGAAACAACCGTGGCTCAAAAAGAAAGCCATGACACTATTTTAAAAACTGATCTCCAGTGGGTATGCCTAAGGAAAAATAACCTCTTGGTCTTTTTGTGTAGCACTGTCCCCACAACGGTGCTTAGCACATGGTTGTACAAACACAAATACATCTGTTGAACAAATCCATGCGTCTTGGCAATATCAAAATCAGAACTTTAAAGTATCAGTAGTACAACGTGCTACACTGAACAGGGCGTGAAGCTGTTTAATGTCAGATTAATGACTTCTATCTTATGTTTAACAAGTTTGAGACCACAGTGCATTATCCCACTAGTACATTCAGTTTCTATTTTTAAGAGTAGACATCCCTATCAGAGACAGGAACATACCAATGGCATTCTGGTGGCATAAGTTTATTCAGTTCTTCAAGAGACTTTTCTGAACGATATTCCTATGTAAAAAAAAAAGCAGAACAAAATATTAAAATCAACATTTATAAAGAAATGTAAATATGTCTGTTTCTAAGAACATATTCCATATCAAACTTAATTAAATACTGATCTCAATCATTATTTTAAAATTTCCCAATTCTAGACCTGACCAGTGTGGCTCAGTAGGCTGGAGTTCATCCCGCAAACTGAAAGGTCTCCCATTTATTTCCCAGTTGGGACACATGCCTGGGTTGCAAGCCAATTCCCTGGTTGGGGACACGCAAGACGCAACTGATCCATGTCTCTCATGCATTGATGTTTCTCTCCTTCTCTTTCTCCGCCCCCTTTCCCCTCTAAAAAATAAGCAAATAAAATCTTTTTTTTTAATTTCCTAATTCTTATCTTTTCCTTTATGTGCAATTACATTCTGCAAATAAAAGCTTGCCCCTTATTAAATGTTGCAGTGACCAATTTTGTTTATTAAATAGTCCCAATTTTATATTTTAATATTCAGTGTGAAAACCTAAAATCAAGCTATTTATCAGAAAATGAAAAGTGATTAGTATGTCCAAAGAGTATATAATTTTTGGTTATTATAAATTAAGTTCACTGAGCCTTAAATTAATTTTTCTTCTAGTGTTTAATGATCAAAGAAGTCAAAGACATTTAAGTGCAAGCAACATCTGATTTGAGGATTTAGATCCTTGCTAACTGAAAAGGTTTATGGGGTAAGTCTGCTTGAAAAGAACATACCTTAAGCAAGGAGTAAGATGTGGCTTGCCCTACCTTGATAGACACTTTTGATATCACCCTGAATTATGCGTAAGTGGAAATCTGCAGAAGCCCCAACTGTGATACTATTTAGTACATATTTCCATGGGCAGTCTTGCTTCATACAACAATACTACTTCTGTCTCATGACTGTACTTAGCACACCAATTTTGTTTTCCTGTTTAAAGACTTTAGTTGTTTTTTGATTTTTTTTTATTTTTAGAGAGAAATGGAAAGGAAGGGAGAAAGCAAAGGAGAGACACATCGATTGATTATCTCTTGTTGTGCACCCCAACAGGGGAAGGAATCCAGGCATGTGCCCTGACAGGGAATTGAACCAGTGATCTTTCATTTTGTGGGATGACATCCAACCAACTGAGCCATACCAGCCAGAGTCAATCTTTTGGTCTCAGGTGAAAAAGGGAGAAGAAGTAGTGGGAGTGAAAGGTGGGGAGTGTTTTAAAATGACTGCAGTGTTAGTACAAATCAGAATTTCATACCCATCACAATCTTTTTCAAATAAAAAATGCAAAGTTGTATAAGAATAACTTAGAACTAAATCAGTCTTCACCTGGGCAAGGGGAACAAGTGTAACAGTGAGGTAAATCTATAAATATAAAAATTACAAGACATCCCTCCCCAAGGATATTAAGGAATTTGGAAGTGTTATCTAAAAATTCCATAACAGGCTAGAAAACACTCACCAATCTTAGATCCTAGAAATAAATGACATAAAAGCTGCCCAATCTTTACCTCCCTCTTCAGATTTCTTAGCCTTTATTCCTTAAAACTACAAGATACCTCCATTATCAAAATGACCATTTAACATAACACACCACCAAAAACCCGATAGCCATCTTTAATAGATGCCTAAAAGTTATCATTTTAAATTTATTGTAGGTTGCATCAGTATATGACTATATAAAACAATTAGCTATTTTATGGCTATGAGGGTACATAATAGGATGGGGAATTAAATTAAAAAGAGATAGGGAAAAAAGGGCAGATATAAAGTAAATATAAAAAGTACTTCCCTCCTAAAACACAGGTAAAAACACAAATATTAAATAATGATAAAGCACTACAAATTTCTGGTATTTCTGATAGTTTTTTGACAAAGCACTATGACAAGTTCAAGTGACAATACATAGGATCTTTTTTTTAGCAGGTGTTTTTAATTGCTGTTTATAGAATTTTTGTTGGTTTCATAGGTACCTTGGGAGAACGACTCACATCTGTACAAGAAACCAGATCTACCAATCTGAAACTGGAGTCTTCATAAATGTTTTGATTCTTTGAGTTTTCCTTCACTGACCTATCATAAAGATATTTAGTAGATGGTTTCAGCAGCTGCACTTAAAGTGAATGACACACTACCTTTGTGTAAAATTCCACATCGACTATGTTAAAATTGCAATTTTAGCCCTAGCTGGTGTGGCTCGGTGGACTGAATACCAGCCTGGGAACAAAAGGGTCACCAGTTCGATTCCTGGTCAGGGAATAAGCCTGGGTTGTGGGCCAGGTCCTCAGTATGTGTGTGCAAGAGGCAACCACACAATGGGTTTCTCTCCCTCTCTTTCTCCCTCCCTTCCCCTCTCTCTAAAAATAAATAATTTTTAATTGCAATTTTATGTTTGTTTGGTTTATTTTGAGTGTAGGAGCTCTCTACCAAAACAACAAGCTACTAAGGTATTCCACACACAGTGATAATGCTGTAAGGATCCTTAATGAAGAAAGTCATTCCATGCATCTACAGCATTATTAAAGATACAAAAAGGTTCCAGTTACTGATCCAGTGGGTCTTACTGCCCACATGGCTGAGTGAATAGCTGCCTTGAATGATAGCCTGAACAAACTCTGCTGGCCTACCCAGGTCCACCAGCCCTAGGGCAACTTTTGTCTATTTTAAGCAAGAAGATTCCCTAGAAACAGGATCCCTGACAGTACTGATAGAGCTCACAAACTTGCTACAGACAATCTGATTCTAACTGGTTTTTCTACTCTGGGTTTCTATAAAACTAATATACTTACTAAATTAGATATTACTGTAGGATGACAGTAAATATCCAAGGAATAAGTCATGTGAAAACAACCACAATCACTTAAAATACGGTCTTAAGACTCAAAACAACTTCAGGATCATATATATATTACATTTTTCCTTCGACCAGAATAATCCTTGCTTATATCCTTATTAACCATGCTTTAGAACATTTAGTTAATAAAATGAAACCTGTTAACATTGTTCTCAGAAGGTATCATATTTAAATAAACATAAAACTAAGCCTATGTTTGTATTCATGTCTATAATAGTCAATAAAAATTCTGACATTATCTCCACATTATTCAAATTAATTTTTAAAAGGAGTTCCTTTCACATGTTTATTTCACTGTTCCAATGTCTGTGCTAAGTAGGGAGTCTGATCCAGATCAGAACATCCTGTCTATGGAAGAATGAGGCATTTAAACTCTGACTGAATTTTTCAATTGGAAAATTTTTTAAATCCTTATATATATTACTATGCTTTTTGTTTCCATCTTCTTCCATTATCTGTAACACCATCAAATAAAAAACTAGATTTTCTTCAAGCCACTACCTAAATCAAAGCAGTCAAGTTAGTCCCACAAACTTCCCTGGAGAGTTGTTTCTAAAATTATTTCATAAATAAATGATAAATTGTTCTGACCAACATTATCATCCCCTAGTAACTACAGATTCTGCCATAAGTTACCTTAGATTTTTTAAGCAATTAAATAAAACATCATTTTCATGTTGGCAAAACAGGCCACCTACTCACCTGAACAAAGGCAACTGTAACAACGATAAGTATTGCCTAAACAAAACAAAACAAAACAAAATCCTTTTAAATCACACATTATAATTTCAGAAATAACTGTTAATTGTATTTTATTTTTCCACCTCTATCTATAGTTCCAAGACATGTGACACTAAGTATTGAGATCATCTGGGGAAGAAATCACAACTTTGCCCCGCTCTGTGGGGAAAACATTGCATCCCCTAAGACAGCTTCTCAAACTTTTTGATCTCAGGACCCCTTAATGCTCTAAAAAACTGAGGACTAGCTTTCATTTATATAGGTAATATCTCTTGATATTTGCCATATTAAATACTTTTTCAATTACTGTTTTAATTTCTACTTATTAATTCATCTAAAAATAATAAACCCATTACATGTTAACATAACATTTTTAATGAAAAAATATATTCCCCCTCAAAAATAAAAACTGTGAGAAAAGTGGAAGTTTTCAACTTTTTTATTTTTAATGCCTGTCTTAAGAGAAAGCTGTATTCTCATATCTGCCTCTGCATTCAATCTATGGTACTACATCGATTAGGCCAAAGTATATAAAGAAAATCCAGCCTCACACAGATATTGTTGGAAAAAGGAGGAATGCTTTAAAAGCCTTTCCAGATGATTGTGAGTAGTCTTCTTTGCTGCTACACCAAAATTAGGTGTTAGCTACTTAAAAATATTGTGCAGTGTAGAATACAAGACTTTATCAATGAACTTTTCATATCCTGTTATATTAAAAATTGTGTAACCTCATGCTCTGGTCACTTACAAAACACTGATTCACCTGGTTATTCGAATCTTCCAAATGCTAACACATTTTGTAATAGTAAAAAAAATCACATTCATTGAACTCACTACTGATCTCATTAGAATAAAGTCTTAAATACTGGGAAGCTATCTAGCATGTAGTAGCACATAAAAATTTTGCAAAATTCTATCACTTGAAAACTTGAATTTTATCACTGGCAACAAATTTTGACAGTTGTTTTTCTTGAAGTGAAAGGCTCATTTTACTCACTTTCAAAAGAAGTATTTGTTAGTCTAGTCTTAATAACCAGTTTGTTATCAATCATTCTTTCAAGTGAAAGGCTGGTTTAGCTCACCACAATCACCCTTTCTCAAGACAACCACTATACTTCAATATATAAAAGTCCTTTATGTGTACTTTCCATTTACCCAGAATACTAAAAAGGTATGTACTCAAGAGTCAAGATTTAATAAAATCCCTGTTTTATCAAAAACATTCCTAAGAGAAATAAGGAAAGAAAACCATAAATACTAATAGTCTGTTGCCATTGTCTTGAGTCAAGCCAAGGCTCTGTTTTACCAATTGTTGCTTTTGTACCAAATGCAAATATCTACCGTGAAAAGACTGAGATCACCTGGAGAAGGTGATTTCAAATGATGTTTTAGTATCATGAAAATAGTTTTGACCTCACATGTTCCCTGAAAGGGTCTCAGAGACTGCTGGGAGTCCACAGGCAAGGGTTTGAAAATTGCACATCTACATTAATTTCAACTGTGTTCTCAGCCTAATACACTTACTTTAATCAGTGGTTGTACTTACTATAAATTTTTATACTATAATGAAACAAGGGGCAAGGGGAAAAAAAAAGAGGAGAAAGCTTTCAATGAAAGAATAACCTAGCTGGAAAGAGTAAAATCTTACATAGTAAATATAATATATATTGTTTAATAATACTTTTAGTTTCACAAACATGAGGCTTTAGTTCACAGTTAGTCAAAATGTAGTCTCAATTAGAAAGTAAAACAAATTGAAAATTATTATAAAATATTACCAAATTGTTAAATAATTCTTACATGTGCCAATCACTGACCCTTGAACACTTTGGGATTACAACTAAAAGCAAGTTGGATATTAACAACAAAAAAAACCCCTGAAAAAACATTAATGCATTTCTTAATTCATTTTTCAAAATAAAAGCCAATCCTAATTTATATAGTTAACCAACAGTGTAAAACATGAACATATATGTTTCCTTACCACAGTGATACTGACAGCATCATCAAACTGATGCATTAAAACACTGATGACTGCAGAAGCCAGAAGCAGCATAATAAGGGGATTTTTAAACTGAAAGTGAAAACAAACAGCAATTCAACAGTTTTGTATGAATGACAGTTGGGTTCCATCACTGTAAAAGCTTGAAGAAAGAAAAACAAGTCTACATTTAGTTTATTTATCTCTTCAAGTAACAAAAAGTTACACTTAACTATATTTAAGTTACCACTTTATAACATCCCCCTTTCAGATAAAAAGAAAATTAAATATCAATACTTAAAACTAAGGAGTTACCAACTTCTTACAGTGCACATGTATTTCAGTATATTAATATATATAGCTGTTTTGGATTTCTGAAGCTAGAATAAGTGGGAAATGATGTTTAAGCTAAAGACTTAAGTGAAACACTGGGTCCAACACCTAAATTACTAGCTTAAAACATTCCTCAACATTCCTATACTAAGGAAAAGTTAGTGCAGATTACAACTCGGTGGTAGACCCACATACCACAGGAATAGCCACCTAGGGCAGCAAAGAACAGAAAGATGCCCTCCACAGAAGCAGCCTTTTCCTAAGATTGCTTTTCCTGATATCCATTCTGGCAAGACCAATAGTATATAAAGAAACAAGACTACAGTTCCAACTTGATCAGGTAGCACTTAAATGACTAAGCACCAGAGCCACCCCACTTTTTTTTAGTGGGACATCCTATTCCTGAAATGTCAGAACTCTATTGCCAGAATCTCTTCCTCTGATGCAGTGGTGCCAATTGCAGTCAAATCTGCCAAGTACTAGGCTACAAAGAACCCAACCCAGCAGAGAGCCCCAGCCCCTGGATACCACCACTCTGAGGTGAGTGTCACCACTTCCCCCTCCCTTTAGGGCTCCATTCCCTAGTACAGTGGTTCCAACCTTGCTTCATATCAGAATCACTCTTAACAAATGCGCAGGTTCACACCAGAGCAATTAAATCAGAATCTCTGGGCATGGGGCCCAGGCTTCAGCATTTTTACAGCACTCCCCCAAGTGACTTTAATGCAAAGAAGACTACAAATCACTGCTTCTGCAAAATAAAACTACAACTGAAATGTGGTGCAGGGCTGACAAACCACACATTTGACTGAATCAGAGTTCCAGTTTGAATCCAGCTCTTGCCGCGTGTGTGTGATTTTTAATCTCTTTAAGCCCTACCGGTTCTTCATCTAGTAAAATAGTACCTTATACCAAACACTGTGGTAGGATCAACTAAGAATTTATATTAAAGCACTGTGTAAACCATAAAACACTCTTCAGTGTTAGATGTTACCATCACTACTTGTCCTTTGAGGACAAGGCCCATGGTGTTTTTCATTTCCCCTTAAAAAAGCTGTGCCATAGTACTAAGGACACCCCTTGTGGGCTCCAGACAAATGTTTGCAAAACAAATTGTGTTATCTGTAGAGAAGCAGAGTCAACTAATGCTTTATGATTGACAACTAATATTTACTATCAATTGTTGCTTGTACTTAACTACATGATAGGCACGGTTTCATTTCATTCTCACAGCAATCTCATGATGCAGGTACTCTAGCTTTGAAAGAGGATAAAGAAAGTAAAACACGAAATCATACTGCCTAGGGATAAGCTGAATCACTGCAGTTTATAAATCCAGAGGAAACTTCCTGAAGCTCTAGGTAATATGGAAATGTCAGAACATAAATATGCATATAAAAATATTCCATAAAATAAAACAAACACACACAAGGTTCTCTCAATGTCTAAAAATTCAGTATTTCTACTTTAGACAAATTCCTTTGCACAGATAATACTGGTAAATTTGGGTTCATTAACAGACAAGGCCCTTTAGAAAAGTTAAGCACAGATCCTTGTTTAATAAAAAAAAAATAGGAATCTGTGGGTTAAAAGGCATTAGAAGTTTTCCTTATTAAAAAGGAATTTGGTAAAATAACCCTACAATTTGAAAGTTGGCAGTAGAATTCTTAGAACTTTTCACACTAACATAACTTGCTGTCAAGATAAGATAAAATCCTATAATAAGTCCTTCTGAAAAGATTAGGCTATTGATAAAATATTATTAAAAATAGCTATCATCTATTGATAGCTTACTATCTCCTATGATCATTATCCCCACTTATAAACAAGGCTCAGAGGATAATAAAATCATACAGATACTACCAATAAAGGAGAAATATGTACCCAAGAGGTCTGGATTCAAATTATTAAACTTACTAATTTTCTAAGCTGACCATATTACTTTAAAAAATATTAGCATTCCTATAATTAAAAAGTGTAAGTTAGACATCTGCAAAGGAAACTACTATTAACAGTATCACCTCTGTGTAATATGCCCACAAACCCTGGAAGATTTGTATACTAAAACTTACAGAAATTCCAACCTAACAGTATACAAATGGAAAAATTTAGGTAAAAAACATTTTAAAAGATTATTTCCTTTCACAAATAACTTAACAAAAGTAACTACACTGAGAAAAATACATGTAAATTACACAACAGAGGAAGAAATAATATCTCACCTGAGAAATATATTTCTTCCATAGTGGCTCATCTTCACTGATGTCAAACTCATTCCAGCCATGGAAGGCTCGCCTATGACTTACTTCACATTTGTTTAGACCATTCTGAAGATCCGCCTATTACAGTTTACATATAAAAGTTACTGAAAAGGTTGGCAGAGGACAAAATAAGAAAAACACACACGAGTACCTACTGTATGACACATTTATAGGAACTTCTACAACAGTGAGAGCAAATATATGGGGACAGAAAGCACATCAGTGGTTGCCTGGGGCCAGAGGCATACAGGTTAACTGCAAAGGAACATAAGGGAGTTTCGGGGAATGATGAAAATGTTCTGTATCTTAATTGCAGTGGTGGTTACATCTGTCAAAATGCAAACTGTACACTAAATATGGATATGGTCTATCTTACGTAAATTATACTTCGATAAATTTTTTTTTAATGTAAGCAATGAGAGTCTAATGAACAAAAACAAAACAAAAATGGTTTCCTGTGGGGGGGAAAGGAAGAATAGAAACCAGCCACTCTTACAGAAAGCAAAATATCAGTATATTCTAATTATCTTTGTTTTCATTGTTGTTTTGTTTTCTAAAATTAGTTTCTCCAAAAGAACATTAAATGGGCTAGAACAACCTTCCTTGTTCTCTAAAGCCTATCAAAACTTTGAAGATGGTATTTATTACCTTTTCCCTTTGGACAGTGTTATACAGGACAGTATTTTGCCCTGTATAATGGACTCCCATGTATAATGCGCACCCACATTTTCAGCCCAAACTTTCAGGAAAAAATCTTTCATTTTAATTTTTTAATTCAATTACTTATTTATATTTCGATACTTATTTTTTGTATTATAAAAGAATTTCAGCATTTATTTTTGAACATATTATGATACAAGAAATTTTATTTAACAAATAATGACAAAACACAAAAACAGATACAAGGTATTTCAGGTACTACTTATTTATAATGTGTATCCTTATTTCTTTCTCAAAAATTTGGGCAAAAGGGTTGCATTACACATGACAAAATACTGTATACAATTAATACAGGCAGAAAATCTGTGGTTCCTAATTACTCAAAACGATGAAGAAGAACATTGAGAAGAACTGGTTATTGGGATATTTTATGTTCTATGAATACCACCTACATTCTTTAGCCACTGTCTCTCATAATTCATTATTGTAACTATCATTAAAGAATGAAATTAGCCCTGATCAGTGCAGCTCAGTTGGTTGGGCACTGTTCCACACAGCGAAAGGCCACTGGTTTGATTCCCAGTCAGGGCACCTGCCTGGGTTGTGGGTTTGGTCCCCTCTCGGGATGCCTGAGAGGGCAGCCGATTAATGTTTCTCTCTCACACCCATGTTTCTTTCCTCCGCTTCCTCCCTCCCCACTCTCCAAAAATAAATCAATAAAATCTTAAAAAAAAAGGAATGAAATTACCCACACCCCTAAAATAATTAGTTTCTCTGGCCAAAGTTTTATAATACACTCCAATAATGAAATCTTGCAACACTTAAATAGATTTAAAATAAGTGGTTTTAAAACAGAGTATAAATCAAACAATCAAAAAGAAAACCCTCAAATAAAGAACAAGCAATATTTTAATGCCATCATTAAAGTATGTGAATTCCTAAGGAAAAATAAAAAATACTCTTTTCTTCATGTTTTATTAGATTGCATTTTCAAAATTAGAAAAAGATTAAAGTCTTTTGCAGTTCTGAACTTGTACGTAGCTTTTACTTTAGAAAACATTAAAAAAAGATAAACTCCTAATTCTATTTATGTTAATAGTTAATTATTTTAATTCAACTAATCCTTACACAGTACTAAAAGTCCTGGTAATGTTAATGATCTAGAGTGGCATTGTCCAATCAGGTAGCAACCAGCCACATGCAGCTATTTAAATTTCAGTAAATAAAAATTAAGTAAAATTAAATTCAGTCCCTCCCCTAAACAGGCCACGCTTCAAGTATTCAATAATCATGTCTAACTCTAACTAGTGACTACTACAATGGAGAGCACAGAAGAGAGTACTTCTGTCCTCACGCAAATTCTATTGGACAGCACTTACCTAGGGTCAAAGCAACTGACCTTACTATATACTCCTTTCTCCCTGCCCCCCAAGCACTTACTTGGAGAATGCTTACAACTTCACTGACTGGTAGTTCACTTGCTTTCTTTGATGTCAATACAGGAATCATTGTCTCATTTTCACCATTAGGAATTTTTTGAAAACGTGCAACCTAGAAAATTAAACCAAAAGAAAATATTTGTATATGCCAAACATTTTTATGCAGTCTAGAATAAATAATAACTCAAACATCCACAGCAACTTATTTTCCACAGTTAGAAAACAAGTATTTTCAGACTAAAAATGAGTATCTAGTACTAATAAGATAATTTTATACTAACCATGTGATTTTTCCAGAAAGCACATTTCAAAAATTAGGCCACCAGTGCCAGCTAGAACACAAAATAATTTTCACATTAAATTAAAAAGATGCTATTTCTACACCAGTGTAATGAGTAAAAAGTAAAACAGATGTCCTGTCTGGCAGATCCTAATGATTGCATATAGTCATAATCCTCTAAACTTACTATGTTTAACACAAAGGACAAGGAACAGCTACGCTTTTGCCATTTTACTCCTCCTGTTGGTCAGCTCATTTCTTAACTGTCCAGAAAGGATACCTAGCTACTCTAATGAAGCACCAAAAGAGCAAGTCAGATTTAAAGTCCCAAACAAGAGGAAAAGCAAAAAGCAAAAGAAACCAAACAGAGGATGTGCAGGTTAGTGAAGGGACTGTGAACAAGCAGAGCAAGTCCCAGAGATGACAGTAACCATATACCTAGTTATGCAGCTTCCTAAGTACATACCTAGCAAAAACTGTTCAACACACTTCTAGAAATAAATCCTGAACCCAAACTTGTCTTGGATCCTGTGCTGAGTTCTTTACTGATAAAAAAAAAAGTTTTGAGTAAGTAGGAAAAAGAAAGACAAAAAGTTCACCACTGAAACTTTCAAAGAAGAAAACACTTCAGTTGTCACACATCCACTGATTAAAACAGTACTGCAACTGAAGTGACCACCTTGCTGCCGAGACACAAGTCTTTCAGTTTTCAGGTGAAATGTTTTCAATCTTGGATAATCAACATGTTTAAGATAAAATATTCCCCTAAATTTTTTTAAGGTAACACTTCTTTAAGACAACAAATGAGATGAAAGAAGGATAATTTTTAAAGTTTCTATTATTAAAATGTCATTTTGGGGGCCTGTGCCCACAAAAAAATTTTTGCACTTATTTCATAAAATGATAAAGAGCTGTGGAGAAAAGGTTCTCCTCAGTGTGACCAAGTTCAAAAACACTTAAATACTACATGTTTTTAATCTCATTTATTAAAAAGGCATTGTTAAATGTAAGAAGTACCTTAAAAGAAAAGAGAAGTATTTTTCTACTCTTAATGGCAAGATATTAGTGACTACAAATTCTGAGGAAACTATAGACAGGCTGAAATCTCGAAATTATTTTATAGCATGATACTTTTATATAATTTGAAAATTTAAAACCTCTTTTAAAAGAAACATTGGAAATTTCACAAAAGATATACAGATGTTTTAGAGTCACTGCATGCCTTTATTTAAATCCCATCAAACCAAGTAGGACAGCAGAAAGGCTACATGAACCATCCCTCAGTTAAATATTGGAGAAAATTTCCACCAAATTACTTGACTCTTAAAGCAATGAGACCTAACAAGTCTGATATGGTTATTTTATCTTGTAAGATCAAAAAACAAAAGCCAGAAGGATCAATATGTTGATTTTGCCTGCAGTGACAATGTGACTAAGAAAATCTTTTGGAAATCTTTTATTTCTAAGATTCCTGTACCTCAAGTCTCTTCATATATAAAATTGGGGATAAAAAGTACCTAAAGTTGTATCATCCATTAATATAGCATTTGAACCACTAGTAATAAGCACTCAAATGGCTATTTTTTACCCAAACTATTTAATATTCATATGTATATTTTGATAGTACAAGGAGCTCAACACAGAACTAAATTACTAATCGGAGATTAGCGAAGCTTGCCCTGGCTGGGTAGCTCCGTTGGTTAGAGTGTCATCCGAATATACCAAGGTTGTGGGTTAGATCTCCAGTCAGGGAACATAAAGAATCAACCAATGCATTCATTTTTTTTAAAAAAAATCAATATTTCTCTATCTCCCTCCCTCCCTGAAATCAATTTAAAAAAGATTAGTAAAGCTACAGGTGCAAGAATTTTTCTATTGAAGTATATACTTGTCTTTCACTAATTGTTAGAAATTGCCATTTCTAGTATCCAAGTTGCAAAACAAGAGCCTTATTCATAAAATCTTTTGAAAGTAATCCTCTGGTAGTTGGTGCATAGATAGGGTCTATGTTGGAGCATATTTTATATAAAATCTCTCAGGAACAGTTTATGGGCTTAAAAACAGCTAAAAAAATATCAAGAGAAATTAGATTATTTTATTTAATGAAGGATAAGATACTGAAGGGGCATGATGATAACTCTCTAAATTCAGAAAGAGCTGCCATATGAAGGAAGGCAACACCAAAACCAAAAGGTGAACCTGTAAGAGACCATCTTCTGAAGTTAGAACAAAGAGTGCTGCATGTGTCTGGCAAAAGCTGATATTTTTGAAAAAGCAAGTATTTCAAGGAGGATGTATGTTACTAAACATATATCTTGGATAAATGTTACTAAAAAGTTAAGATGAAGACTGAGAACTGACCACTGGACTCCAGAATGAAACACAGGGTCAAGAGCTGGGGTGGAGGGGAGTTGTTTTTCTTTTTTAACATGGAAGAAATAACAACATGTTTGTAAATTGATCAGAATTAGAGGAAAAACTGATAATGCAGATGGGAAATGGAACAACTGATCAAGTGATATTTCTGCCTCAATGAAAGGGAATGAAACCTGGAGAATTTGTAGAAGGGTTAGCCTTAGATAAGGGAATGGAAAATTCATACAAAATTACAGGTGGGAAGGCAGAGTAACACAGGATGCAGGCAGGCTGGCAGCTGTGGTAGAGGGAAGATATGGAAATATTTTTCTGAGAATTATTTAGATTGAAGAAATCAAGAAGGCATAAAAGTCAAAATGAGGCCAAATAAGTATGTGTGCCTCCTACCTGGCCCTATAGATCATACTGTGGAGTTTTTGTCTTAATCCTAAGAGCAAAAAGGAAGACCTTGAACTGTGGTTGTAAAAAAGAAGAAAGAAAAAGAAGGAAGAAAGAAAAAGAAAAGACAGGCACAAGTTGGAAAATAATAAAAGTGAAGGGTAAGACTGATGAGACTACACCAGTTTGGACACTATCAAGTGAGTTGAAACAAAAGATCAGTGTAGTTTGGACAAGGGTGGTAGGGAATACGAGCTGAGGTAAAAATGACAGGACATGATAATAAACTAGATGTATATATTGAGAATTACACTAGATTTCTAGCTTTCTTATATGCTAAATAATAATCCTATTCACCATGGTAAAGAATATTGGAAGGCTCTTTTCAATAAATGGTACTGGGACAACTGGATGCCACACAAAAAGAATAAAACTGGACCCCTCCCTCACACCATATATAAAAATTAACTCAAATCTAAATATAAGAGCTTACACTATATGAAACTCAGAAGAAAATACTGAACTTAGATCTTCTTGACCACCATTCCCTAAACATGACAATAAAAGTACAAGAAACAAACAAAAAAAGTCTGAACGTTACCAAGATTTAAAATTCTTGTACTGCAAAGAACACCAAAAAGTGAAAAAGACAACCCACAGAACAGGAGAAAATATTTGCAAGTCATTTACCTGACAAGGGCCTTGTAGCTATAAACCCCTACAATCCAATAACAAAAGGACAAATAACCCAATTAAAACTGAGTAAAATTTCTGAATATATATTTTTACAAAGATACACAACCAATAAGAGCACATTAGAAAACCCCCAAAATCATTAGCCATAAGGGAATACCACTTCACTTATGGGATACCACTTCAATGGGATGCCACTTCACTGGCACTAGGATGGCTAAACTTACACAGATAGTAAAGAATGTAGAGAAAACAAACATTGTTACACTGCCGATGGAACCGTCAAAAGGTGCAGCCAATATGGAAAAAATTGGCAGCTAGTTTATATTATTATTACTAGGCTTTCATGTAAACATTTAATTTTCTCTGATTAAATGAGTGTTTTCAGATGAAAAAAATCTTTGAATGGTTTGAACTAATGCTTCAATTTTGAGAATTATACAAGATCACATAAATTTAGTTGAAAGTAGTCATCTTAATCATCTGAAAGTAAACCATCTAAAGATATGCTATGTCTTTCTCACATTATTATAGAAGTCCACTGTCTACGGTCCCAGGTATCAAGCACTAGGTATTATTTGCTCATCTACCTAAACTTAAAAAATACCCTGGGGTTAACCATATCTTCATTTCTTCATAGATGCTTTACATTTATTTCAAATAATGGCATTTATTAGATCTAATTCATGCAACCAATTAGCAATTATTAAATAATAGACCATATATACAACCACCAAGTTCATACGTCTATATACCCTGCAGAGATAAATAATTCAGTTTGGAGAGCCAAGTCATACCAAAACCACACATACTAAAAGTTGCTATAACACAAATTACCAACAATGATAATTAAGTCTAAAAATTCAGAGGAAAAGACTGTTATAACCTTCAGTATTCTGAGAAAACTCTCCTCAGCTAAGCCATGAAGAATTGTTGGCAAAGAATGGCTAAGACACACCCAGGAAATATTCCAAACACAGCAATGGAAATCTAATTAGTGTGTGACTAGGCCAATCTGGTTAGAATGAAATAACTGTTTCATTATGCATCTCTACCTCTACTAAATGGCCCAGACCTACCCAAATAAGACAAGCTTAGAATTTTTCATTGGATGCATTTAAAAACTAATTAGAGACAAGTGTAAAAAAACAAAAATAAAAGAAGTGGTTTATCCAGCCCTCCACAGTATGGGACTACCTGGAAAAGCTCAAGTTGAGTCTCCAAATTCATGCTATATCCTTTGAGCCAGTTTATTTGTACCTGGAAAGTTAGACTTTCAGGTGCTTTTATCCCATGCCTCTGAATAAACAGAGAAGACTTACTAGAGTAAACATGAACAAACTAACACTGAGGCTATTGAGCATATTAGCTTCTTGCAGTCCTGAGGAATCAGTCACACCAGTCAACTAGCAATGTGCTAGACTCACCTACTTATCAAGAACACGCAATAGATAAGTTGCTCTGAGCCTCAGAGGATTTCTGAGGTGAATGAAGACTTAATCATTTGTGTTTTCCAAAGTCTGAGCAGCTGACTTATCAATCCTTCGCTGTGAAAGACATGGTTCTCTCTTCTTGAGGATGACTGGTGTTGAGCATGGGCTAAAGCAGGACATACTTCCTCTACGTTTTTCCATTTCTTCTAATTCCCACTCTTTGGAATATCCTGATATACAGTAACTCTAGGAGGCACAGACGTACTCATTTATTCAGAGTATATACCATAAATAACAAGTGTGAAGCAACCAAGATTTCAATTGTTTTTTTAATTGTTATTTGTAAGGCAGCCCTCCTCTAATGTAAAAGTGGGTTAGGAAATGAAGGTTGGGCATTCTATGGATATTTTAGTGAAATCTTAGGGTGCTCTAATAAATGGACTCTGAAGCTTCAGACAATGGGATGCTGGCAATAACAGACCATGTGCTTCTCTGCAAGTGGTTAAGTGTGGGTATGACCTGGTGCTTTTTGCAGAAGAGCATGAACTAAAGTCATAATTAATTCTGTCATATCAACTAGGAACAATAATACTAGAAACAAATATTACTAAACTACAGGTTTACAAGTCTTTACCAAAAAAAAAAGCCATATATATATATACACACACACACACAAATACACACACACATATGTATAGCCCTCTCAATAAATTTGTTGAATATTGAACATTTAAAATTTTTTAAAAACTGCAGAAACTTTCAGATCTTTAGGATATACAAATAATTCAGTTAAATATGGGTCCTATATGCATCAGGCCTCATCACAAACCTACTAAATCCAAATTTGGATTTTATCAAGATTCCCAGGTGATGCACTCATATTTTCTAGTCTAAGCACTGTTATACATCAGTTTCCAATTCTTGTTCAAATCAAAATTACTTAAGGGCTGTTGTGAATTAAATGGTATCTCCCCCTTCCCCAATTCACACTGAAGTCCTAAACCCTAATGTAATAGTATTGAGATATGGGGACTTTGTCAAGGAATTATGCCCTTTAAGAGATATCAGAGAGACCCAGCACACCCTCTCCATCATGTGAGAGCACAGCAAAAAGGTGGACCTCTGCAAGCCAGGAAGAGGGTCCTCACCAGGAACCAAATTGGCCAGCACCTTGATCTTAGACTCCCCAGGCCTCCAAAATTGTGAGAAATAGATGTCTGTTGTTTAAGCCACCCAGCCTATTATTATATTCTGTTATAGCAGCAAAAGCAAACTAAGACAGGGATTCTTTTTTGTTTCAATCCAAGTGTCTAAGCCCCATCCCTAGAGAATGTGAATCATTAGGTCCGAGGTAAAGCAAAAAATGTATTTTTAGTAGCTCCCCAGCGTGGGTCAAATGTGCAGCCAAAGTTCATAATCACTGACCTAGAAAATGGGGCTGAAAGGCATGGTTAGATTAAGTGCAAACATGAGAGTACTTTACTTTTAAAAGGTAAATACTTTCTAATTGAGCTACTGTCATAGGTTTATAAACTATCCCTAGGGAAAAATCAGTTTTGCAAATTCTGTCAATTCATGAAGCACATGGACAGAAATCTGATTTTAAAAAATAAATCAGCAAAGGTAGCTGAAATTACCCACCAGAAGTCAAGCCATGGGGAAAAATACAGTAACTTCATCTCTGTAGAGCTCAGGAGTGTTAGATAAGAGTTATTAAAAGTTTTCAGGTCAACTCAACAATAAATGTTTTCCAAGTTTCACTTGCAAGTAATCAGAAAGACACCTAATGTCCCCCAAAATCTGGTATGCTAGGTATTAAACTTGAAAAACCCAGGCACCTCTCCACAGTTGTTTTAATAGCTAAAGCATGTGAAAGTAGGGTTATCCTGGGAGCTCTGAGAATCCAACCATATGATGCTATTACATAAATGTGAGGAGGCACTTACAGGCAGAAGAAAACAGTAGTAACAGTGACACAGTAGTTTGGACAAGACAATACTGATGACAGCAGTTCCAAATGCGAATGGATCATAATGACTTACAGAAATCAAACAAACCCACTCAATTTAAGAAGCAACTGCTTGTTGATTAAAGCCAAAAGTAAATGACACAAAACAATGCCACCTAAATGTGATTGTAATTGACACAGAGAAGCTTACATGCATAAAAACACATTCTAGATAGAAGAGAGAATTTGCACTTTGGGCACTTATCTTCAAGCCCTATTTTGTAGAAAGGACCACGACACTATTATCAGTAGTGAATTTTTGTCCCAAAGATGACCAAATGACTCCATGTTCTTTTAATTAATCTGGTTGAGAACAAGACAATCAGTGTTTTTCTGTAATGCTCTCTAAGTGCACTTGTATCTATCTACACTATCCTATGTTCAACTGGGAGGGGTAACAGTACAGCACAGCAGCCATCTAACCAAACATCTTCTTCAGAGCTGAGAAGACAAGACAAGGTCCCAGGTCCCACTCCAACTTCAAATACAACAGCTTTGCTTTTTTTATGTATTTTATGTTTTGGCTTCAGGGGAAAAAAACAACAACTGGTATTTAAACAAAGAATTTACACCTTTAAAAGGGAGGAGAAGACTGAAAACCTCCAGTACAGTGGTTCTCAAACTTATTAGTGAGCATCAGAATCACCTGAAGGGATTGTTAAAACACAGGTTACTGGGCCCCAACCTGAGAGTAAATGAGCATGTCTGGTGTGGGTTCTAGAAAGTGCATTTCTAACTAGTTCTCACGAATGTTGATGCTGCTCGTCCAGGGACCACAGTTTGAGAACCACTGTTCCAGTCAAGGTCAGACCATACTAAATCCCAATTTATAATCCCAATTCTATGCCTTGCCATCTGTATAACCCGAAACAAGTTACTTAACTTCTCTGAGTCTAGTTCCTCAGCAGAAAACAGATAATACCTATTTGGATTTCAACAAGAACTACAGAAACACCACTTATAAGTGTGTGGCACAGTGCCCACATATGGTGGGTTTTCAAGTACTGGCTCCCTTCCCCTAAACTAAGGTAACACTAATGGTATAGCATTTATGCATTTGCCTCACCCCGACTCTACATCTTCACAAGGGTATGACCTGGTTTTTGTCATCTTGATACCCTCTGCAAAGTTCCTAATAACATTCAGCATCAGAAGTACTACTGGTCTATCTTGTACAAGGACTAGGCAAGTCCATGTCTTTCACCTTCAAAAAAACTGAGATCAAGGTTTCCAATAGCCAGACACTGTATTTTACTGGTAAATGCAGTGGCCATGCAAGAAGGTCTATCTGTCCCTCATGAAGCTCTCCAAGGATCAGACTGCTGACACAGAGCACAACAGAAGCTGGCAAGCGTCTCAAAGTCAGCACGTCTCATCAGCTTAAGATTACTGTTCAGCCAGACCAATGAAAAAATGGTGGCATGGGAAGGAAAGGCCCTGTAAAAACATTCTTATAAAATATTGCATTACCCAAGGATTAGGTTTACAATCAATAAAGTCCAAATGAAGCACCAAACATATCTTGGGTGATGTACGTAACTAGGTATTCAGAAACATCCACAAATGTCTCCTCTCTACAGTTTGCAAGTCCCTATTTTTCCTACCAACTACGTCAGAAAAAGACATCAACACAAAAATTCAGTCTTACCATCTAAAAGTCAAGATGGAATGTGGTCATTCTCAAACTTTAGTTGTCTTCACAATAAGCTGGGATTGAGGTGATTAAAAATAGAGGTGTTATTAGGTATTCTTGGCAAAAAAAAGTTGAAGCTGAACCTCACCAGTGGTAACTTAGTCTAGAGCAATAGTCCTCAGCTTTTAAATATTCTTACAGCCAAAAATCCAGACCAATTGCATCAGAATCCCAAGGATAAGGCCTTTGAAATCTCCTAACATGATAATGTACAGCCAACACTCTTAACCTACCCATCAATTTACAGAAAATAGAGAAGCACATTAAATTACTTCAAAAGAATGCATTCAGCAATTTCCAAGCTGTGGGGAATTCTACAGGACAACCAACCTGATTTTGTCAACAAATAAAACTACAAGAAAAAGAAAAGAGGAGACCTTTTTGGACTAAGAGCTACTTTAAAAATAAGTCAACAAAGAGGAAGAACACTGTTGTTTGTCCCACTACTGGTGATGTTAATTTTGATCACAGTGGCTGAAGTGGTAGTGAAGATATTTCCCACTATGAAGTTACTAGTCTTCCCTTTATACGTAATAAGTATCTTATAAGAAAATACTTTGAAGCTATGTAAAATATCATATACCTTACACTTTTGCTCACTTAATTTAAACATCTGGCTAAAACAATCATAACTCTAGTGATAGCCAAATGATTTTTTCTAATACCGTCCATTCCATCTACACTTATTAATTTGAATCCTCTTATTTATTTTGTTGCTGGAATTGTCCCAGTTTTAGCCAGTGGAGAGCCTTGAACAGGCTGCCTGCTATGTCCTTTTAACATGTTCTCACCAATTTTTAGCAATTCCTTAATTCTTGGCACCACAAGCTGTTCCAAGCTTATCTTATCTTCCCTGCCCCAGGATTCGAATTAGCTATTTCTCCAGGGAACCCTGGTTCCTTTTATTAACGGATATTATTCAGAAGTGTCATGGCTTCAAGGTCTTCACAACAGACTATATACACATACACACAAACACCTATCTACCTATATATTTATCTATACATATGTTAAAAGCCATGCATACTGAAGCTGCCAATTCCAACCTAACTTCAGATCAGTCCCTTCCCAATCCTTATTTTTACCTTTCTTCTTACAGTGAAAAACCTGTCTTTCATTATCACCATTTTATATATATATATATATATATATATATATATAGCAATTTGCTCTAATCTAGAATACAGAGTAGTTTTGGAGTTCTAACCATACCATTGTGGGAAAAAAATTACTAACACAACATTTGTGTAGGGTTTTTGTTTTATTTATTTATTTTTTTTTGCCTTCAGTCTTAGGTTTATTTATAGTTCTTTTTGTCAACAGCCTTAGATTACATAGTCAAAATTCTGTATTCCAACCTTAAGTTAGTTCTCCCCATGCCTATCCTTCATTTTCCATGCTTACCTGCTAATAAATTCATGCTTACCAGAATACTATTCACTTTCTTAAAATAAAAAAAAGGTAAATAAGTAACAAATATTACAAGAATCCTACCAACCTTCCTTTCTACCTATCTAGTTCATTATACATTCGATAATGTTTTACATGGTGGTAAGTGGACCTTTTTCCATGTAACTCTGGTGTTAATGTTGGCAGGTCTCTGCCACCCTTCTGGCAATTCCTTTATCCTACTGGACAGAAATCTGCTGTTAAAAACAATGGCCCCTTTGCTCAATGGTTAGGTTTATTTTTTGTAGAATCCACTACTCAATACTTTTGTTTCTGCTAAGCAATGGCCTAAGTTGCTTCCAAGGACACAATCAGGGAAATGAATTTTTGATCAGTACCCACTAACAAAAGCCATGTTTAGAAAAATCAACCCCCAGCAGGTATAAGAAGCGCAGGCAAGAAAACACCACTTTTGTACACGGACAATAAAAAGATAAAGTGAACTGAGGAGTCAAGTTACACAGAAAGCTAAGACATCAGACATCAGACAGGCTCCCACTTCACCCATCAGGCAACTTGAATTCTGCCTGCACTGGTACCAGCTGTTTCCCTTCCAGGTCAAAAGACTGGTACTGCAGTACTCACAGCCAGTTTTGATAAAGAGTAACAATGGTTTTGATAAACAACAAAAAATAAGTAAAAATAAAAATCTAAGCTTTAATTAGGCTTTAACTCTATTAAACAATCACATTCTGACTCTGCCCCCCAAGGATGTCATTTGTCCTACCTCACTTTAAATACAACACTAAAAGGAAATGTTATT
Source organism: Phyllostomus discolor (assembly GCF_004126475.2). Taxonomy (NCBI): domain Eukaryota; kingdom Metazoa; phylum Chordata; class Mammalia; order Chiroptera; family Phyllostomidae; genus Phyllostomus; species Phyllostomus discolor. Next base: position 28,565,740 of record NC_040909.2, on the reverse strand, counting down.
AGAGACCATAAGATTCTGTTAGATATAGTTTACTTGACACAGACAAGTTTGCTTTACATGTCCTAATAATGCTGCCTTCTCAAACAAAAGGGTGATCTCTCCTCTACTGTTAGTAAGACATACAACCAATCTATCTCTTCAGAGAGATAACTAAATAAAAAGCCCTAAAACACACCGCTGCAAGTGGCCTGTGTGGGAAAAGAAATCTACCACCCAGTCCGACTACCTGCAATGCCTGCAGCCTCTCTCTACAGACAAGAGGAAGCAGGTCCAGTCTTGCACGCTCCATGTTCTACAAAGCTTTCAGGCCTCATTCCTTCTGAGTCTTCTTGTAATGTCTCCCTCACAACTCTGAACTAACTACTCACCCCCTAGGACCCCACTTAGCTAGCTATCACAGCTCCTCCAAACACGTCTTCTTTTCTCCACTACACTATAAGTTCAATGGCTCCAAGAACTGTGGGTCACACAAACCTGCAGTGGCCATGCCTGGCACACATTTGGTTCTGAAAAACTATTAAAAGGAAAAATGAATACTTTAACAGACTTCTTCCTTAACTGTTTCAACTAAAACTATATACCTAAACAAAATTGTACATGCCTATAATTAAGAATTAATTAACCCCAAGAAGTTCATACTTAAATCTTTTCTTTCTTAATTTATACTGGGGGAGGGGGGGTGCAAATGTTGTCATACAAAGTAGCTAATGAAGTCAAAGAGATTCAGTGATCTAATTGCTTTCACTTAAATGCTAATGTTCTATTTGTTCTGCATTACGAATAACTGCAGAATACTTGGATGGTTCTTGTTATTTGTTTATGAATAACTGGGCTTCTTTCTATAAAAATACATGTTCCCATGCTAAAAATATGCCCTGAGAGAGGTGAAAAGTGAAAGGGCAATCAAAAGCCTCTTAGTCAAGCAAGTCCCCCGTTCCTCAGCACCTATTTATATAACAAGTAATTTATATAATGTCACCAGTAACTCACATGTATATTTTTAACTCCTTGCTTCAACCTTCAATTCTTTTATTAAGGTATAATCAAAAACACTGCAAAAGAATACTACTGAACCCAAAGTGTCCACAAGCAATATGGCATGAATCTGTAATCTGAATGAATTTTTAGTTGTTAACTATAGGGCTTTAACCCTGAAGTGTAAAGAACAAAAGTTTCTAGCTATGTAACTTTCACAGGATGCTTTCCTTTTAAAAAAATGAATCATTTGCCTTAAAGGATATGCAAGACGTATAATGTTTTTGTAATTCTGAAGCTTTGAGTTTTAAACAAAGTCAAGTTTAAAACTCCTGATTCAGTATACCGTACTTTATAAATGTTAACATAGTAGCAGCTGGAGGAGGTATAATAAGAAAAGGACTAGCAGTATTAAGAAGAAGAGATTTACACTTTTCACCTTGTTAACTGCCAGTGGTGATGCTGAGGGGTTTACTTCTATTACTTCATTCAGTCCTTGAAAAACTCTTTGAAAGGACATTATTCTTTTCCTATTTTATAGATGAGGAAATTAAATGTTGAAGAAAAATTGTCCAAGGTAAAAAGAAACCAACAAAATTAGTAAGTGGTATAACCAGAAATTGAACCAATGTGTAACTCTAAAGCCCTCTTTCTTAATGATTACACTATATTTAAATTGATCAGCTAACCCACAATTTTTAAAGTAAATCAAGTTTAGCCCTGGCTCAGTGGATTGAACACCTGCTGCAAACCAAAGGCTCACTGGTTCAATTCTCAATCAGGTCACATGCCTGGTTTGCAAGGTCCCTGGTAGGGGGTGTGCGAGAGGCAACCACACACTGATATTTCCCTCCCTCTCTTTCTCCTTCCCTTCCCCTCTCTAAAAATAAATAAATAACATCTTTAAAAAGAGGGAAGGGAGGGAGGGGGAGAGAGAGAGAGAGAGAGAAACATCAATGTGCAGTTGCTGGGGGTCATGGCCTGCAACCCAGGCATGTACCCTGACTGGGAATCGAACCTGCGACACTTTGGTTCGCAGCCCACACTCAATCCACTGAGCTACACCAGCAAGGGCTTAAACAAATAAAATCTTTAAAAGAAAATAAATAAATAAAGTAAATCAAGTTTAGAGGACTAGTTTTACTGTGTAACAGTAGATTTAAAAACTTAAGAACAGGGTTCTCAGAACACGTTGGAATTGGAAACACCAGGAATCTATCTCCCAATCTAGACAACATCTACACACGCAGAGTCTCTCTAATATAACTATTTTGCATCTCTGGAGTGTATGAAAGGCTTGCAGCTTCCAGGAGAAGGATTGGGGTAAACTGTAATTAATTTCAGTCAAATTCAGCTCTTAACATAAGAGCAGCTACTATTAACACACACACACACACACACACACACACACACACACACACCCTCACCCTCCAATCACCTCCCATGGCAGGCAGCTATGCACATGTTCCTGGAGCAGCTGGCACACAGCATATGGGAGTCAAGAGGGCAAGCAAAAAGCACCGCATCCTCCAAATATGGGGATCGTTGAATGCTGCTTCTGATCACAGAGGTACATACAAAAAACAGGGCATCCATTGTTGCTACATCTCCCCCAACTACTACAAACCCCTCCCCCTCCAGATGAAGTGACTTCCAGAAAATTTAAAAAGCCAACAATCATTTTCCCCCTATTCATTTTTCTTATTTCCCTTTTTGAGAACCAGACACTAAAAACATTTAAAAGTGATCACATACATGGGGAAATTAAAAAGTCATTACGCATGCCCAGGAAACTGCAGGCTCAGAAATGATCTAAGACCTTAAGTTTACAGCTCAAGCTGATGCCATGTGCAGAAATAGCCTACAATAATTTTTAAAAAAAAAGGCAAATCCCAATGAAGGGGCAAAATCTGATTTCCAGAGTTACTACATTATTAGATTTAAATGTCCAGTTTTCAACAACAGCAACAACAAAAAATCACAAGGCACACAACAAAAGAAAATATGGCCCTTTCAAAGGAAAAAAGTAAACCCCTTAAAAAGGTGTGACGGTAGATCCATTGGACAAAGACTTTAAAATAACGGCCTTAAAGATTCTCAAAGAACTAAAGGAAGATGTGGAAAAAGTAAAAAAAAAAGATATAGGAATAAAATGCATATTATCAAAAAATACAAAACCTAAAAAGAAACTCCCAAAAAATATGAAGCTGAAAAGTATAGTAACTGAAATTAAAAATTCAGTAAGGGGATTCAAAGGATGATTCAAGTGGGCAGAAGGACAATCAGCAATCTACAAGGTATGACAGTGGATACCTAGAATCTGAGAAACAGAAAAAAAAAAGACTTAAGAAAAGTGAACAGAACAAAAGGGACCTGTTAGGCACCAACAACCTGTACAGCATACACATTATGGGCGTCCCAGAAAAAGAAAGAGGCAGAGAGAATATCTGAAGACACAATGACCAAAAAATTCCCAAATTTGAGGAAACACAAATATAAACACCAGTAATTTCCAGCAAATGCCAATAGAATGAACTCAAAGAGACATACACCACAACACATAATAATCAAAAGGCAAATCCAAAGAGAGATTTTGAAGCCAGCAAGACAGAAGTGACTTACTGCATACTAAGGATCAATGACAAAGATAACTGGCACATTTCTCACTAGAAACTGTAAAGGCCAGAAGGCAGTGGGTTGATACATTTAAAGTACTTAAAGAAAAAAAAAAAATAAACCAGAACTCCTGTCTGGAAGAAAATTTTCTTTCAAAAGTGAGAGAAAGTAAGACACTCCCAGATACACAACAGTTGAGACAGTTTGTTACCACTCTACCTATCCTGAAAGAAATGCTGAAGAAAGCCCTTCAGAACGAAATAAAACAACACCAGACAATAACCTGAAGCCATATGGAGAAGAAAACATTCCAGTAAGGGTAACTATACAGGCAATTATAAAAACTAGTATTATTCTAACTTTAGTTTGTAATTCCACTTTTTGTTTTCCATATGATGTATGAGACTGAGCCTAAAAGTCAGTATTACTGTAACTTTGGTTTGTAACTCATGTTTTGTTTTCCACATGATTTAAGAGACTAATGTATTTTTAATTATGTTTTTGGATAGACAATGTACAAAAATGTAATTTTGGGACATCAAAAACTGAAAGGAGTAAGAGTAGAGATGTAAAGGAGCAGTTTATGTATGTTATTGAAGTTAAACTGGTTTAAATCCAAATTTAGGATGTTATAACTTTAGGATGTTAAATGCATTCTTTATGATAACCACAAAGAAAATAGCTATGAAATACACACAAAAGGCAATCAAATGCTCACTATAAAAAAAATCCACTGAACAAAAAAGAGGCAGTAATCCAGGAAATAAGGGACAAAAAAGCTAGACGATATAGAGAAACCAAATAGCAAAATAAAAGAAGTCCCTCCTTAGTCAAAATGGAAGGAAATTTTGAAATATGCTACAATAGGGATGAACTTTGAGGACATTATATAAGTGAAATAAACCAGTCACAAAAAACACTGTATGATTCCACTTACATGATGTACCTAGACTAGGCAAATCCATGGAGACAGCAACTCTACTGGAGGTTTCCAGGGGCTGGAAGGAGGGGGAATGGAGTTAAGTGTTTAATGGGTACAAAATTTCAGTTTGGGGTGATGTGAATATTTTGGAAATAGACAGTGGTGATGGTTCACAACACTGTGAATGTATTTAATGTCACTGTATACTTAAAAGGTTAAAACAGCCAATCTTGTTAAATATATTTTACGACTTCTAAAAAATTAATAATGTAATACACCAAAAATCATTAAATTGCACACTTTAAACGGGTGAATTATATAATATCTGAATGTATAGCTCAGTAAAGCTGTTTTTTAAAGAAATCTAAGAAGAAACTTTCTTAACCAAAAGCAACCATGGTGCAAAAAACCTCACTTTCCTCACCGCATACACCCAAAAGAACTTGGATACAGCAAATGTTTTTTGAAAATTGTGAAAAAAAGAAAACCAGTTTATGTCTAAGAATTTCTCACAAGGTTAGAATACTAAGACTGTTCAATCTTCTAAGGTCAACAAACATTTTATAAATTCTGTCCCATCAAATGAAGACACATGGGCTAAAATGAGTATATTTGTTGCTAGGTGAGCCAACATAATTAATAACTCAGTACAACTATGTGTGTTACTAAGCTCTATCCTGTCTAATATTCTGTCAACAACTCTACCTAAACAGCATGCTTATCCAAGATGACATCCACTCAGAGTTGGAGAGGAGCAGCCACCTTCCATCCTAACTCAATTAAGCTTATTAGGCTGAACCAGTAAGTAGAGGCAACACAGCACCCACCACCTTTGCATTTGCAAAAGCATACAGTAGACACTTAGAGATAAACATAAAAACCAAAACTCAAGAACCAACTACTAAAATACCAGATGGTACAACTCTAGAATAACACACATGTATAAGCTGAACTCATACATCATTTAAAGAGCTGTAAAATTATTTCCAGCATAACCATAGTACATTATGAGAAGGAAAGCTTTTAGAACAAGGACTAATGACTCCAGAGTACAATCCAATCCAATCACACCTTGAGGGTTCTATATTCAGTTTAAAGCACCATTAGGAGCTATGGCAAAGTGGTGACATTTCTGGAAATGAGGTCTTAAGAGAATTGGTAGAATAAATTAGGAATATTTGGCCTAGGGAATTACAAAGGACAGTCCATGGTCACTAACTGGATTTCAATAAAAAGTTCCTAGATAAATGAAGGACATGACAGGTACCTTCAAATATTTTAAGGACTATTACATGACATAACATTCTGCCAAGATTAAGACCAGAACTAGTGTCAACAGGTACAAGTATAGAGTCTCTAATTACCAAAACTTTCTAGCAGATAATACTGGTGATTTTCATATAGGTTAGGAATTTGGTCCCCTCAAACTCTAAGATCCTATGAATGGTTTCACAAAGTGCAGGGAGATACCATGAGCTCCTGTCTACAACAGAGATTTTCAACCTTTCTCATCTCATGGCACACACAAACTAATTACTAAAATTCTGCAGCACACCAAAAAATATATTTTTTGCCAATCCTAACAAAAAAAATAAGTATAATTTTGATTCATTCACACCAGACAGCTACTGCTGTGTAGGCTGTTGTCTTTTTTTTCATTTGAGAATGTAAGGGAAGAGGTCAGTGCCCCTGAATAAATAGTCAGGTATTGCATATTTTTAAATTCTTGGGGTACAACCACTGAAACTTTCTGGCCTATGGTATTAAGGTTTCTAACAATGAATTAGTAACTTGTGTTAAGGGAGATATTGTGAAAAGGTTACCTTCCACACTGAAACTCTAAGTTCTAGAACATGGACACAAAAAACAGTGGCACAATCAATCTCCAAAGTAGACCAGCATTTAAATATTCCTCATTTGAAAAATTAAAAACTAGCACAATCACAAATCATGTTCACAATCACAATCAAAAATCATATTTTTCTCCCATACTTACAATACCTGGGGATGAAACAACATTTTAAATGGTATTAAATATTTGTATCCAAGAGCTAATTCTAACCCACTTTCAGCAAAGCAATACAACAACAAAAAAATGCATTTACCTCTGGAGACCAACAGGAATTAAACATAAAATAATCAACCTAACAAAAAAATAAAAATAAAAATAAAAATAAAATCTCTTAAATAGTGCAATTTTTAAAATTACTAAGTCATTTTAATAACTTTGTTTTTGAAAAATAAAAACCTATGCATTGTTTTTAAACAGCAAGTACCAAGAAAGGGTTTAATGTAATAAGCCCATATCCTCAGTCCTACTGCCCAGAAGCAACCTCTGCTGATTTCTGTGTATCCTTCCAGTCAAAATGGCTGGTGTATGCAGGTATGCTACAAGCTTTTTTCTTTTAAACTACACAGGTAACCACATGACTACAACTTGCTTTTTTCATTCAATATTTCTTGGATCTCCTATGTCACCACACATACTGATCTGCCTCCTTTTTTGAATAGCCCACTGAACATTTCATTATATGGTAGTACTTAAATTTAGCTAATCCTCTTAATGACGGATGCTTGGGTTATTCTTATCTTTTGCTATTATATATGCTGCTATAGTCAACACCCTTATACAAATCATTTTGTATGCTTGTACAAGTATAGATGTAAGATACATTCTGGGATGTGGAACTGTTGGGTGTTTGTATTTTTTTACTCTCACAGCTATTACAATAAATTGTTCTCCAAAAGGATTATATCAAATAAACTCCCAGCAACTTGTCAGGAGCTACTATTTTCCCTGCAACACAGTCCAAGCTAAGCATCACCACATTTTTTAAATCCTTGCCAGTTTGGTAAGTGTGAAATGGTCACTTTAATTTACACTTTTTCACTACTGAGGTTGAACACATTTTCATACATCTTTTGCCCATCTGCAACTATGTGCAATGAACACTACTGCACAAACTTCTCTGTATGCTTGTGCAAGTAAAGGTATAGGATACATTCCTCTACAGTATCCAGAATATAGAAACAATCTTAAACTAAACAATAAAAAGCAAATAACTAAATTACAAAAGGGGAAAAGCTTCTCAATAAAAATCTCTCCAAAGACATGCAAATATCCAATAAGCACATAAAAAGGTGCTTGATATCATTGGCCATTAGAGAAATACAAATAAAAACCCAACATGATATCGTGTCATATCCCCAAGAGAACAATTTCTAAAAGCCCTGGAAAATAACAGGTGTTAGAGAGGGCGTGGAGAAATTAATTGGAACTCTCAAACACTGCTGCTAGAAATGAAAAACAGTGCAACCTCTGTGGGGGTTAACATATAACCCAGCACCTCCACTCCTGAGTGTACACATGAAAGAACTGAAAACACATATTCACACAAAAACCGGTACATGAATGTTCACACCAGTATTATCCATACAGCCAAAAAGTAGAAACCAAACATGCATCAAATGATGATGGATAAACAAAATGTGGTATATCAATACAATGGATGGAATCAATTCCCAAGTGTAGAAGATGTAGAAGTGAGAGCTGCAACTTAGGAACCAAGGAAGTTAAACCCAAGGGAATGCCAGAGCACAGCTCCTTTCAAATGAACTATCAGCCAAAGCAATTCATCTGTATCTATCTAACTTACAGCAAATCCAGTCCTCTCAAAAAACAGATCTTCATTACAGATAAACAGAGGAGGAAAAAGGTTACCATTTACCTCAATAAGGTTTTAAGAAATTAAAATCAAACAGGATGTGGGAAGAACCTAAATTAGAATACAAACAGCTAATAAATGAACCTAATTTTTTTCAAATAAGTAACAACCACATAGAAGTAGAAGGAAAATATTACCTAAGTAACTTTGGAAAACAGATTATGACTGCACCTTAAAGCTCAAAACAAATATTGTACTCTAATTTTAAAAAAGTGTTTCTCACAGGGGAATAGGTTAGCAATTCTGAAGCTACTTTTGTGTGTGTACTAGGATTGAACAAGTATGTAAACATTTTGTGAATGAGAACGAGGTTTCTCATCTTTGGAGCAGGAAGTAACAAGAGAAGGAAAAAGGATAAGGGAGAAAAAAAGATGAATAAACCCTGAGGTATGGGGCTGGAACTGGCAGCATCAGTAGAAACTCACAGTTTTTCATTTATATATCTGGATGGATGGGTAACAAAATTTAAATATATGTATATGCATGTTACAGCATGTTAACTTAGTTATTTAGTTAGTAACAAAGGAAGGGAACAAATGGAATCAGACAGGAAGCCTGATTAACATGAAGGGACAGCTTCACAGACACTCCAGGGGAACAGCTGCATCTTTGGTCAAAGGGACGTTAATCCCCAAATAGGAAAGACTGTCTTTCCAATTTCCTCAAGGTACAACCAGCCATTCCCCCAGATTAAAAGGGTAGGGATAAATAGTGAGGGGGAAATTCCTCTGATGGGCACATACACAGCAGAAGCCAAGATGGCGCAGGGGAAGTCCTTCTACTAAGCTCATGTGCAGTGGAAGCCAGATGAAAAAGCAAACTATGAGGCATGAACAGTAAGTAGGAGCTAAAATGGTTACCATAAAGGAGAGGAGTCTAAACTAGGAAAAAGACCAGACGGAATAAGGGCTTGAAACCCCAGGAGATCCAGGAAAGGAAGTAGATAGGGGAAGGCACCAGCACAGCCCCAGGAAGATTCAGGAGAGAGATTGCATAGTATGAAAAAAGCTTACCCCTTCTCAAACCCAAGGAAACATAATCAAAATTTAACAAAGGCCAGAGGCAGTTGCCTTCTCTCCCTTCAGCAGCCGCACAGGTGGAAACGCAGCACCCATCACAAGCCGGATGGGAACTGAGACTGTGTTTGACTACTGGAGCCTCAGATGCCAGGCTAATGGCAAGACAGCTCTGGGTTATGGCCCCCCTCCTAAGCTTGGTGGAGCAACTGTGAGCCTGCAGCTCCAGAGCCTGGGTTTCTTCTCCAGTGAACAAAACTGAGCCACCTGGTCATGGATGAGACACCGCCTAAGCCCTTCCTTTGCTTTCACTCCAATAATCTTACCACTATACCTCAAACACTCATATGCATGTATCCCTGAAATGCATTTCCTATGATATCACAGAAGAATTCCATTTCCCCCAACAACATTTTTATTACTATACATACATTTGCTAGCTCTATCTACTGAGAGGGCCTAGAAGCAATGACACCCCAACAGTATTGAGCACACCTGTCATACAGACCTTGGTTTCTAGGTACCATTCTCCAATAAAATGAACCAGCCTCTTTTTGAGAAATGGTTGATTCTGTGTCTGATGCAAACATGAAAAATACGACATGTTCCTGAAACATCTTGTGGTACCAGAAAGTAAACTAGTATTCATAAAATGATGGGAACATTGTAGGAAGGACACAAGAACAAATTTGAAAGCACTCTCAATAACAAAAGTTGAAAAAGTCTGAGCAACAAAGTATTACAATTTTAACTCATACGGTAAAATAAATATCCACAAATCTATCTAAATAAATAATTGAACAATTAATGAACAGAGGGAAAAGGGCAGTTCTTCCTTAACAGTAGAATTCCAATTAATAAATATAGAAGGAATGTCGGAAACAAAATCATCATTAAGCTAATGCCATATTAGTTCTTGCTGCCAGCCAGAACCATTAGCAGAGGCAAAAACTGGCCTGTGAGGAGACATAGGATGTTTGCAATTTCAGAGTAGCACCCCACAAGAGGAAGGTATTAATTACAAAGGAATTATTATATTACAAAAGAAAGTTTATGTTTATTATTAATCACAAAGGAAAAACCAGGCAAACACCCCTTACCCAGTGATTATAGTTAACATAACCAGTTATAAGACATACTAATAACAGGTAAATCAATATCAAGCAAATCCAATTGAGAGACATTCTAGAAAAATAACTGACCAGTACTCTTCAAAAGTTTCAAGATTAAAAAAAAAAAAAAGATTAAAAAAAGGGCCTGGAGAACTTAACAGATGGGAAGAGAATAAAAAGATATGATAACTAAATGCAAAGTGGAATGTCACATTGGATCCTAGACCAGAAAAAGGACAGTTTATAAATGTGAATTTCTTGGTTCTGATAATTTACACTATGGTTGTATGATTTTAACACTAGGGGAAAATGCGAAGAAGGTACATGGGAGCTCTTTATACTAATTTTGCACTTTGATATAAATCTGAAATTATTTAAATTAAAAAGTCTGAAAGATTTTAGAATAACCTCTAAAAGTAAAGCAAATTTTTCTATAATTTGAAGGAAGTTGAACAATTAAACAATAGTTAAACACTTTAAGAACTGTTAAACAATTACGCATAAAAAGAATTTGACATTTTTTGATCAAGTTAAATGGTGGGCATAATACTCCATTTACTGATAGAGCAATATGTATAAATTATTTCAAGTCCTGACAACAATCTGGTACAAGGATGAAGGGAGGAGGTATCATATGATATACATATTTTTAAAATTTGTCCATTCTGCTATCATACATTAAACATGCAACTACTGTTTTTTAAAGCCTTCAGCTAGCAACCATTATTTACTAGCAACATTACAGTAAAAAAAAAATGTAAAGACTGTGCTCTTCCTTTGTTAATGATATTATACTTTCTCTGAAATTATGGACTAGCCAGTAATTCAACTGTAGAAACAGATGACACATTTCTTTATTCCTTCTCCTGGTTCCTCCATGATATGTCAATAGCATTCATTTCATAAAGCAGTTAATTAACTGCTTGATTTTACTGGCTACAGCCAACAAAATCCATATGAAATTAAAGACATGGCTGTGACATCCTTCACAACCTACTTAAGGTGGTATGTTGTACCTTAACCTAAAGGTTAGTTAAGGTACAACAGGGGGAGCTGTATAAGCCCTTAAAAGTAATATGTAGTTGGACACTATAAGCCACCAACTTTGAAATGTTACAGGTTTAAGTTGAATGAAAACGTCTTTGCTGTCACAAAATACACTATATTATCACATACATTATTTCCCATTTTAAGTGGTTTTCCTCAAAAGTTATTTAATTTTTCTAACCAACTATTTTATTATGTCTAAATGATCTTAGTTTAATATGAAAAATAGGAAGAAAGTTACTTCTAAATTCCAAGTTATTAATAAAGGAAATATTAGTAAGGGTCCAATAGAAATAGTTCACTAAACTCAGGCATCTTTACTTATTAATTGCATGTTATAGATGAAGAAATTAAAGTATAGGGAGACTGAACTAGGTTTTTTTTACTAAAAGGAAAAAGACAGAAGAAGAGGACTCCTTAAAAATAAGACCACCACACAACCATGTACATATAAAAAGACATTAAACACAGTGAGGTTATGACTAGAATGCATTTCCAAGGGAATGGTTCCTAGCATTAGCATTGAAAATATATGTGTCCTGTCCCTAACATAAGTGGAAGAGCTGGTGGTATGTTCACATTTCACAAAAGCAAGTAAAAATGTACTAGACATGCAAAAGAAAACCACTTAATGAAAAGCCTAATCAATAAATCTGATGAAGAGTGCTGGCTTCAGAGAGGAGTCTACTTGAAATTTTGTAAATGAATAAAAAGGAAAAGGGCATTACATTCAAGAGGTCTGGCATTTTTGCAAACAAATAATTCAGGACACTTTAGGTCTTAATTTCAAAAACAGTAAAATTGCATTCAAAAATTCTGAGAGCACGTAATATTTTGAGTCTATCCTCATTGATTAGTAGATAAAACTTTTAATCCAGATTTCAACATTTTTGCCCTACTGCTGGCTACAAATCATGAAATACTCAAAACCTAAACCAAAGTACAGTCAAAATCACAATTTGATGAAACCACAAGACAAGCATTAAGACTGTAAAAGCTAAACTATTATAGGTTTCCTGGGCATCTCATATGGGCATCTCATGTCTTAGAAAAATATGTAAAGCCTTGAAATTACAACTTAAGAGACCAATGGCAAAAATAATTTTCCCAAAGTAAGGGGAATTAGCATCTCCTGAGCAGCTCTTTCATGTCAGCTCTTTCATCTTCCAATTTAATCCTGACAAGCCTGAGGTAGAGTCATCATCATCCCTTAACATGTGAGGAAAACAGACTTAAAGGAGTTAACTTCCTTGCCTTTGATTAGACCAGTGCTTCTTAATCTCCACAACATTGACATTTGGGGCCAGATAATTGTTGGGGCACGGGGGGCGCTGTCTTGTGTATTATGGAATATTTACCAACATTCCTGGCTTTTCCCCACTGGATGGCAGCAGCATCCACCCTAGTTGTGCAGAATCAAAACATCTCTAGTCACTGCCAATGTCCCCTGGAAAGCAAAATCGCCCCCAGCTGAGAACCACTGAGTTAAAGTGAAGAAGCCAGCATTTTCACTCAATAGACAACAGCTACACGCCAGACTCTATTCAAGTTGAACAAGGGACAAATGAGGGTCTTGGCCCTGACCAGCATTAAGACACCCACGGCCGGAGAATCTGACCTTCAATACACTCAACTTGGCCAGCCCTCACATCAGCTAACTCCTCCAACAGGTCAGCAGCACCTTCACTCATCCCCTTATGCTGGCTTAATGGTATGTAGTCATTTCTGACTCAACCTTCCCCCCTCCACTCCGCTTCACTCCCTGGATCTAGTTACTACCCAAGTTCTGCTGGTTTTTCCTAGGAGTAAAATGTTTTTCTAATCCATCCCTACTACTTTCCATTCCCTTCATTCTAATATAGATATAAACCCAATTCTCCTTTTTTTCTACCAACAGAAGAAATCAGAAGAAACTAATCTTGTGTGGCCACTAAAATGAATTAAGGGTACATACATCAAGATATAATAACTGAACTACCAACCTGTAGGGCAGGGGGCTGGGAGACCTCAAAAAGTGGTCTGTGAAAACCACATCCTTTTTCTGGAGTGGGAAGGAAACTGCAACTTCCTATCTGATCTCACACACTTTTACAGCCAGATGTTAACTCTCAGCAAATAATAGCCCTGACAAGCATGAAGAAAAGGACATAGCAGAGACTAGTTTGCATGCCATTAAAAAGTGGTTTGTATGCTATTTCTGGCACTAGTACCATGAACCACTTTCACTGTAACAAGGGAATGCAAAACGGAGAGAAGTGAGGTTAATATTGCCACAGAAAGCTTGAACCAACTAGTATTTCCGCCTCACCTATGTGCAAACCCAGATGAAGATAGATAAAGCAAACATGCCACTAGGGAAAACTGTAAAAGAGATGGTCAAACAAAACCTAGTTACAAAGGCACATATCTCAAATTTTCAATACATATATGAATACACAGCACCAAAGGCTTATTAGTATTGAAAAAGAAAGGCTGATTTAGGTGAGAGGAAGTCTAGGTTCTGTTTTAAAGTTGATCTCCCCCTTAAGCAGAGAATACAACTTGTATTAATGGTAATTACCATTTATACACTTAAATTAATTAATTACACTTTCTTAGGAAATGCCTTATCTTTTTTGACTCTAAGATGCCACAATCAAGCAACTTTAAATCCAGTATTTGAAATTTACAACCTAATCAAAAGTTTAAATTTATACTTTAATTTATACAGTTTTCAAAAATAATGTTCCATGAAAGTATAATGGGTGATATTCTAAATACTTCAGCTTCGGCTATTATTTGAGTTTTCCTGTAAAGGGCTAAACATCAAACAAAAGTACTGAGTGGCAAATATATTTAGTTTCAGGGCCCTACCGCTACTATGATTTTATCAGGTTATTCATTTTAAGCCGGTAAATAAATTAGAATAATTTCTACAAAGATGCATTAATGTCTCCTAGTTTTCTAAAAGAATAAAGAATATGTCATGTTTAATTGCTGTATCTCCTCTTGGGAGACACAAGCTTAGGTCAGCACTTTCATACAATGATCAAAAGCCAAGTCAAAAGGCTTTACTTAAGCAAGGAATTATAATTAACTAATTCCAGTTCACACAATTCCAATTCCAATTCACACATTCTTTAACATCTGATAGATTAAGTTATTAAATAACTCCATCATATTAAATAACTGCAATTCACATATTCTAATATCTGAAGCAGAAATCAAACTTGAATTTGATGCCCAATTACAGCTATCTAAAGGTGATGCTTTTGACCCTTGCTATTACTGTACTTCTCTGTCTATATCTTAAGAAAGTCTTGTAACATTGCACTCAAATTTTTTCTAAATACATATATCAAATAAGCCTAGCCTAAACTCATCTAATTCAACACAATTTGAGTAATTTCCTTGTAATTCTACAATGTATGCCTTTGTCAACAGTCACATAAAGAAAGCCTTGAAGATGGAAGACATAAACAAATACATATAAATATCAGCCATATAAATTCAAGAGGAAATGCATTAATTTAGTCTGACATATATTTTTTCCAAGAAATAATTTCCTGTAGGAAATGACTGCATTAATCCAAACTCACCCAACCAAATTTTACTTTACTGCCTTTCACCAACATTTGTCCGTAAGAAAATGGTAAAGATAATGTTGTCGTAACTGATGTCTGAAATCTTTATTTAAAAATTTTGTCTTTTAACAAGTATATACAAGTGGACCCTCTGAACTAATCCTTAAGAGATCTTCAAGATGTTATATGTAACCACAGTGTAATTTAAAATTCGTCTGAACTAATTTTACCATCAGCCTATGCTGTTCTTTCAAGTTTTAAGCAAAATTTAACCTTGTCAAACAGATTGTAGTTAACCAAGATCTCAAAAGAAAATCAGCCTTGGGCCCCAGGGGTGTGTTCCCTAGGAGACCATTTTGATTGATACTGCTTCCGTTAATAGAATGGAATTCTGCTGACATTAAATGGAGGATAAAAACATTAAGACAGATCAAGTATTTTGGATTCAACAGTCAGAAGGCTATTGCTCACAAATAATCTCTGCAGCTTCCTTCCTCCGTGTTAAATTACTACATTTATACAATGCTGCCACATACATAATCTTTTAGTTTCAACTCTTTTCTAGAAAGTGATTAAGAATGCTATTTTGCTGACAAAAATGGCAAATAAATAAATTACATTTTCCATACCTAAAAATATAAAATACTGTTATAACTTGGTTTCCTATTCCTAGTTGAAGAAATACAATTAAGGCAATTTCTCATTCATTTTTTTTCCTTATACTTCTCCCAACTACCCTAACACATTCCTGAAACATTCCTAAATGATTAATAATTTGAACTTGAATACGTAACTATTTTAAAAAGTAAAGTGTAAATAAACATACTACCATTTTTAAATGCTGGCCAAAGAAATTGGGGAAGTTTATTCTAGACCTATTAGCTCTGCCTATAACCTTAAATCAAGCATGTCCTGAAATCTTGAAGATCATTACATGTTTACCCATTAGTGAAAGACACATTAATGACTATTATTAAATAGTTTAATGTGCATTAATTTTATACTGGTTTTTCAATGGGAAAGGCCAATTTATTCCAAAAGAAACATCCATTACTGGAAAAGAGAAACTATTTGCAAAATTATCCAGCTAAAAATATTTTTTCTAATAAGCCATCCCTTTACACATACAACTTTTTTACCAGAAAAGAAAATGTCAAGCCTTTGCTTGAATATTTCAGATTCCTAAGTGGTATCTGTTTAGATTTGCAATAAACATGCAAAAAGAAGTTCCAAAGGATGTGGATAAAATCCTAACCCACAAAGAGATGTCTAGGACCAGTCCCAGAATTCCAGGAAATTAACACTTCAAATACTTCCAGTGACTGGCAGGAAGTACTATATTCATGAAGCATCCTGGAGGCTAAGGCTAAAAATTTGTCAACCTTTGCTGATAAAGTCATGGGAGAGAGGTCCAGAAGAACCTAAACTGAAGTGCCAGAGAAAATTACCACAGCTGCTGGAAAGGATACACATAAATGTCATTCCCTACAACAACTGTAGACATAGTAAACTACCTAAGAACTTGCATGCTCCTGGGAGCCACTATCAATTCTGCCCTGTACGTAACTCAAGTGTGACCGACCTACAAACCTACTGGAGGATTCTGCTTCTGAGGAACAGCACTCACTCACTCACATGTTCTGTATATCAACCATGTTTTGGGCACTTCACATACCAGGCTTCATTTATTACTCACACCAGCTCTCCGAGAGGGCATTATTCCATTTACAGACGGAAAAACAACAGAAGCTGAGAAAGCTCAGAAGCTTGGTAACTCATCACATTTTTAGGATAGGACAAAATAACTTGTCAGGAATCAAATCCAAGCCTGTCTCTTTCTACACTGGCCCCCTTGGTAGACCTCCAACTTTCTCTATGGGCTTTAAGCCACGACACTATAGAAGATTCTGTACTTAACGCCACCCAGTTCCTAACTAACAATGACAACTTCATAGAGAGCATTTTGGCCACTACTGTTAGCCCTTTTAGCATTCAGCTGTCATAACAGCAACATTAATGACTGGTGGTGTATTAGTATGCAAACACTGGGCTAGGCTATTTACAGTTAACATTCATTGAGCACTTAATATATGCAAAACACTTATAAATGCTTACAACCACCTCAAAAAGTAGGTTTGATCAATATCCTTATTTTATAGAAGAAGAAACTGAAGCACAAAAAGCTTTAATAATCGACACAAGGCTAAATTATGTTAAGTGGGGATCTAGCATCCATATCAGGATGCCTGACTCCACAGCCCATGTTCTTTTAACACTAGTCTTCTTCTCCTCCCAAGGAAATTTATAGACTTTCTCACTTAACCCTTTTAACTATGTAAGTCAAGTATTATAAATCCCAATTTATAGATAAGAAAAGAGCCCTGGCCCTGGCCGCTGTGGCTCAGTTGTTTGGAGCTTCATCCTGTAGTCTGAAAGGTCGTGGATTCGATTCCTGGCCAAGACACATACCCAGGTTGCAGGTTCAATACCAGGTCAGGGCTCATACAAGAAGACAGCCAACCACTGTTTCTCACATCAGTGTCTATCAGTCTGTTGTCTGTCTGTCTGTCTGTCTGTCTCTCTCTCTCTCTAAGCAATGAAAAAAAATTGTCCTCAGGTGGGGATTAAAAAAAGACTAGGTAAGAAAACAGATTCAGAAAGGTGAAGTCACACAACTTCTAGTGGTAAAGGCATGATTTGAATCTATTTTTGTTTCACATCCCTAAGATGGTAATACGCCATGTCAAATGAGGACACTAACTATAAAAAGGTAAGTGATATTAATACTTACCTCCCAAATGGTCAATTGCTTTTGAAAATTTCTACACTATATAGTTCTTCTTCAAAATGTTTAAGTGTGAAAAGAGAAAAATGTTATGATAATGAGACGCTGACAAAAATGGCCTCTTGATTATTATGAGGCAGAAAACTCCCACAAGTGTTTGAAAATCTCATAATCTTTTATTATGAGGCCAAATCACTCTTATTTGGCCAAAAAGTAGAGGCCCAGTCAGCCACAAGCATACACCACGCTCCCACCTCCCTCCCACATCAATAGACATATGAGAGTCAGCTTTATTAGTCACGCT
The DNA here is from genome assembly GCF_004126475.2 of Phyllostomus discolor. NCBI lineage: Eukaryota > Metazoa > Chordata > Mammalia > Chiroptera > Phyllostomidae > Phyllostomus > Phyllostomus discolor. The sequence goes on along the minus strand of NC_040909.2, from coordinate 28,547,675 downwards.
CCTTTCCCTAAGAGATCAAGCAATAATGGCAACATCTAAGAAGCCACCTACTTTAGGCCACTCTCTTCAGTCTGTGCCATTCTGAAGGCAGCTCAAGTTTTAGATATTACGATGCAATTACCAGGTATATGAATGAATGCACCTAATATTCTTTGTCTCCTGTGCAGAAAGGACGTGCCTTTCTTAAATCTAGAAACTAAAAGACGAAGAGAAAAAGACCTCAGAAACGTGATTTTTCTATACTGCCAGACAATCTCACTGCTTTCAAATGCCGTTGCTAAAGACCCAATTAGACAGTGTAACTCCTCTGCAGTTACATGTTAGTATCTCAGAAAACATCTCCCACAAATTACCCACCTGAAGTAGAACTCAGCAATTTCCCACATATCCCAGGGGTCTCAGACAGCAAAACAGATCACTACATATAAGAAACATCTATTTTAAAATCACTAGTCCTACTTAGGACAATCACCCTTACATTCTCATCAAGGAAAAACAAATTAGAAAGCAGCCTGTAAGCTCTACTGCAGCACTTTTTACCAGATACTGTATAGATTTTTAAAACCGAAAGATACAAAAGGACAAATTGTAATTTGTAGTTATCTTTTATAGCATCTTGCAGACCTGAAGGAAGAAAACACAGTAACAACACATACAAGTCAGAAGTCAGTCCAAAGGACAACTGTGGTTGTTTGAGGAGGGTAAAAAAATCATTTCTTCAGTTTTCAACGCTTTTAAAAAATCATCAGTGCTGTGTATGAAAAGCATTAAACGTTTACATCAGGCCGAAGTAATTAACACGTGAATGATAATCCAGTGTGTCCAAAGTGAACAGTGAACAAACAGGTTCCACTGTCAACCTCCTAATGATGTTTCGAAATGGGGAGGAACTTCAAAAGGAAATCACCTCATAATATTTCGTTAATTCATAATTTTTTGCGTGTGTATGTACTGAAAAGAGTGAATTTTTTCCTTAAAGCTGCATTTAATTTTTTTTTAAAGGACGTTTCCTTTCTTATAAACGAATCCAATCACATACCGTATCAAGGCTTGATATGCAAATATACAGAGATGCAGCCTTTCTCCTCCCTCCCCATTTCCACTGTCTTTCTAATAATTACTTTCAAATAGCGACTAAAATAAGCATAGGTTCAATCTGAAATGAAAACTTCCCTGCCGTTCCCTAAACTAAAGGTTTGTCAGGAAAGCAGAATCAAGCTCAGTCACCTCACAGAACCTTATTTTCCGAAATACCCTATGTTACCAAAATAAAATCTAGAGATCCTAAGAAAGCAATTCTTTGGACACTTCACAATGAACCGAAAAAATAAAATCAGGAAAATAAAAAGGAAGGGAAAGAAAGACAACTTAAAAGCAAACCACCACACCCTCAACTCCGTGTTGCAACCCATCTGCCAGGGGCCTTTACCTTCATTTTCCATTGAAACTGCACTTGGTTGGTGGCTACAAAGTCTTTAGTGTCAGCCACGGCCACACTGGGAATACAGAGAGGAGGAAGACAAGGAAGAGAAGCCCCCGGAATCCCAGGCTGTCACCCCCGCTCCCGGCCACGCGTCCCACGGCTGCTCCCACCACCCCAAGCAGCAGCATCTGCAAGAGAAACCAAGAGAAGCGGCGCTGACGAGCGAGAGGGCGAGGAGGGAGCCCCCAGACCCCGCGCCCACCCCCTCGGTCGCCCGCATCACCGCCAACTCAAGCTGGCAGGGCGGCGCCCAAAGACACCCCACCCAACCAGGGTATCCCCGGACGCCCCGTCAGTCAGGACCTGGAAGTTTCTGGAAATGGGTAATAGTGGTGCTCTCCCAAAGCCCCAGACCCCCTTCCTCCGGGCTACGGGAGACTCACCCGCGGGGCTCGCCGGGGCGCCCCGCGCGCCTCGGGCAAAGAGGAACGGCTCGCCGATCGGAGGCGCAAGGCGAGAGCTTGATCCCGGCGTGAGGAAATAACGACGGGAGGGAGGAAGGGAGGGAGAGCGGGCGGACGGGGAGGGGAAAGAAAGAGGAGGTGAGGGGCCCTTCACGGTCGGCCCGGCCCGCTCGGCGCGGCCGCGCTGATCTGCTCCCACCACCGCCTCCTGCGCTCTGCCCCTCCCCGCCGCCTGCCGCTCGGCACCCCGGCGAGCCCCGCACTCCCGGGCCCACAGCGGACCGAGCTTTGTCGCTACTACTTCCGCTGCGAGAGGCGCGCGCGCACGCGCACTCGCAGGCCCAGGCGGAGACGGCGGAAGTGAAGACCTAGCCACCAGCGCGGAGTGGTCTCTGGTTGGGTGCAGAAGGGTCTCGTAGAAGTGCACGCGGTCCCTGTGGCGGCTTCTCGCGGGGACGGTCTGCCCGTTTCTACGTACCCACCGGGCAGGAGGGTCGGAGACCCGCCAGCTCCTCCGCGCCAGCCACACACTCTCAGGAGGCAACCGCGGGGTCGGGACCGGCGGGCAGGCATTGCCAGGGTCGCTGTCTTCGAGGTTTTTTGCCCTCAACAAGGCTACCGGGGAAACCCTTCCCTTGGGGTGGCGGTTACAGTCTCAGTAGGTGACTCGGCGACGGCCGAGGGAAGGGGTGAGCGGTGAGAGGCACTACTGCTGTTAGTGGGACTTCGCACCCTCATTTTGCAGAACCCTGTTAGGGTTGCCTCGCTCTAACTGCGGATCAGGTCATCGCGGGGCGACTTCCCAAACTTCTATCCCGATTTGGGGTCTGCTTCATTGTGTCTATAATGGAGAGCAGAGATCAACCCCAAAGGTCTCAAGGGAGGATTCAGCCTTTTTCACTGACTTAAAATGTGTGAAACCCCAGGGATTGGAACAATTTAGAAACCAAGCGTCCAGAGATGGAAGCTGAACAACGGGCATTGCCTGCAGCCACTAGCCATTTCTTTTGCCGTTTGAACCTTTCACGTACTTAGCACCTAACCCAGACTCCCAATAAGTGATTTTTGGTTAACGTTGATTTTTAATAAACCTTGGTAAGCCAGACACAGGAAAGATAGAACCGAAGTCCTCTCATACCCACAGCCACTAGAGGGCAGGGTTTGCCGCACCCTCTGGGTTTGAGTGCACCCTCCTAAGAACTCAAGAGACCACTAAAGACAAAGCTCTCATATGCTAGAGGTAGTTTTCTCCATCAACACACCCATTTAAAAATTTGACCTTTATCTCAAGCCCTGTAACATATTCCAGTGTGCATGCTGACCATATGCTCAACAACCCAAATAGGTGAGCTAGGTTGTCTTTTGTCCTGTGTTTTGTAGCTCCGTGAATTGAGCGTCAGCTTGCAAACCGAAAAATTCTGGACAACTTTCTAGATTTATTTTAGGAAGCATTGAGATTTTATGCATCAAGGTCACTTTTAAATTTCACAAGTGAAACTAAAAATTACAATACGGTAGATTTCTAGTCTTACTAGGTAGGACAGATAGTAAACCAATGCAGGGAGGGGGAGGAAGATTTGTCTCACCCATTAACTCAGCAAACCTAAACCTGGTCCAATAAAATTGCCAGGTGTTCTTAACATCACACAAGTAAAACTATGGCAGCACAGGAGGAGAGGAGCCTTTGAAGTTCCATATGTATCTTTACACTAGTTGGGAAAGAAAGCCTTTGAAACTGTTTATTAATCCCAAGATCTGGAAGGGAGAGGAGGAGGGGTATCTAGAAACTGACTAAAGTATATACACTCTTAACCCCTGATAGTCAAAGCACTCAGATTAGCCAGGTGTCCACTTGCAGCTTTGGGCTCAAACTTATTAACAACTTTATTTCCTTGATACATGGGCCATTTGGACAAGAGGGCACCTGCCTGTGGTTTTGTGCTTAAGTGTATTTTATAGATAAACATCTCATTTCCATTATACATGCTGCCTTACACCTGACTTCTCTTGGGAAGCAAGGCAAGAACTGAGGAAGGGGAAACCCCTGACTCTGTCTCTCTAGTCAGTCTAAAGGGTTACTTTCTTTGACTCACCTTTGGTTTGCAAAATTTTTGTCTACTTGGTGGTATCATAAGCCTATGATTTTGTACAGTGGATGTACTATCACTTGCTCAATGTTGTAATCAATTTTTAATGATTATTAGTTACTATACTCATTGAACAGCATCATTAAAGACAAAGCATCTAAAGTAGGAAATGTACATAATATAGATATTACTTGATATTAGCATGATCTTACAAAATAGAGGGTAATTTCACTGTACAGAATTTGCTTCTGGATTGCTTTACTTAGCTCAAACGTTTTATCTAAGACAACTCATCGGAATTATCTGTTGCACCCTGCAATACACCAGCATTAACACTGAATTTATAGTTAACTCCCCAAAGGATTTATTACTCCATGACTGATACCTAAAGTAGCTTACACTGGAATTTTACTTTTTGGTTGCCTAACTTGTGAAAGCCATTGTTCTTATGACTAAGCCAAAAAAAGAAACAATAAAAACCAGCTTTGTCCAGGAGAACTGTTACATACTTTATTCTTAATTCACTGTCAATCACCTCTCAAATTGCTAGGCTTGGGAGCAGTGAAAAACCTTAAAGGATAGCTGGTTCAACCACCTAGCTGATCCTTGAGCCTTATCAACATATCTCTACAGACTGATCCTTTATTCTGTGCCTGTAAATCTCCTCCACCAAGCTAACCAACATCAGTAGCACCAACTTTGAATTCCTATGTATATAAAAAATAGAATGTATTAACGTTATTCAAACCAGAGCAATGGGGAATGCTTGGTCCACAAGCCAGAAATTCTCTCCTTCTAACATTGCCTCCTCTTACCACCTAACCTACAAGACTTCTGTGTAGCAATTTCCACCTTCTCATCTCAGGGAGAAACATATGTATACTGTATTACATGTGCATACAAATGTGTATGTACATATATATGAGACTTTTATTTATAGATACAGGCATAATTACCCTTCTTTTTTCTAAAGATTGTTGTGAGGCTCTGATAGTGAAAACGGATTATGTATTAAAAGCACTATTGAAGTATAAGATTATCATACAGGGAAACAAGTAAAAGCATGGCCTGTTAGCTAGCTAGAATGAGATTGATGGCAATGAAATATATTTGTTCAAGATGCCTCCCAATTCTTTATAAATCAGTGCTTTAAAAAATCTCTTCTACTCTCATCCTGATTATTTAGCCTACAAAAGTAAATGTATTTGATGCAAAAAAATGGTCATATGTGAGCAAAAGGGGCAATTTGTCAAGCATCTCTGTTTGGGGGAAATATTACAAATAGGGAAGATTGAAGAAGAAAGAAAATTATATTCTAATTTTATACTGTGCCTTACACAAAGGATATGAGGCATTTTGTTTTTATATCAAATTTGATAGCCACCATTTTTTATAAACTTGGATGATACAGGAATATGTGGCCCTTTAGAATTTAAAAATTAACTTGGAAAAGATTAGCTTTATATCATTTCACAGTGTCTTATTTTAAAAGCTATTTTAACATTGTTTTAAATATCAAAGGTTAATAGTTAAGGAATTTTGCCTAGCTGCTGGAAAATAAATCATTTTTTTAAGTCAGGTACTTTAAAAGCATGTGAAGACACAACACTTTACTTTTATAAGCCAACCTACACCAACAGAACAAAAGAAGTATTTTATAACATAAAAGACATGCTAAGAGTCAACTTTGGGGAAATACAGTCTTATTGAACAAAGTGTCATATGAAATGAGTGTATAACAACCAGCTGTCAGAATTGCTATAAATCTGCTTGGTTCTATGTCTTAACAGTGTTGGAAGACTAAAAACTGGAAGCAAAAAATAAAAAATCACCTGGACTGAAAAATGAGATACCCATGTTTGATTGGTTTTAACATACATTAATACCCAAATGCTTTACAAATATTTATCAGCCCACAAAATTCCATGGCTTGAACACTTGCTAGCATCCTAAACATTAAATATCTGATTAAACAAAGAAGAAATTAGAGAATTTGAAGTATACTCTTTTAATATTTATTTTTAAAGAAGTTGATTTCAAGTATGACTCAGTTTCCCCATTCGGTGGGTTCTCAGCCTGTAATGATATTTGGGATCTATGATGTGTACTACCAGTCCTGGGGTGGAATGAGAGTATGTGAGAGTGCCGATGAGGCTAAGAAAGGGAAGGAAGAAGAGCAAAGTGAATGTGAATCTCAGGTCCAAGAGTCAACTCTGGACTTCATTATTTCCATGGAAAATAGACATAACATATTCTATATGACATACATTCCAAGATTTGTTTTGAGATAAGAATATTTCCATTTAAAAGATATTCTGTCTAGTTTTAAACCTAGCATAATTCATCTCTGGCCCAAAAACATTTTGTGTGTAGTAAGTTGTACTAAAAACCTTTGGAATACGTGAATGATCTGGAAAATGGCCATTATAAATAAGTATCTGATGTTGAATGAATAAACATAATCCCACCTTTGACTTTGCTACTTGCTCCCTATGGTAAAACTAAAACATGAGATTCTACTTTCCCGTAAAGCAAAGAAAAATTGAGAAAATTTCCAAGGTTTAAAATTAATTTACATCTCCAAACCACAAAGGAGTTAGTTAGCTAGGACAACTTGATCTGAACAGGAGTAAGCATTAATCATTTCAAGAAATGTTAAATATTGAACACTGCCCAGAGCAGATGAAATTTCACACCCAGATTATAAACCCAGGTAACCATTTGAAATTGAGGTGGCTGCTTCCATGCATGTAAGAAATGTTTGCCAAGCTTGTGTTTTGCATTTTAATGGCATGTGTATCAATGCCTGACAAAATCAAAAGCACTGTAATTTTCAGCACAGTTATCAGTTATTACCTTAGGGACCAAGGAATCTATACTTCTTGGACAAGACAGCTGGGAGACTAGGTAGAAGCAACAGGCCTTAGGATAGCCAAGGAAGTTAAATTGCCACTGGCAGTGTCTTCTACTAACTTTGAAATCCTTGCTGATGGATTAGCTGCCATAATAGTTGAAACTACTGAATAGATTCCATGTCATGTCTCCTGGCCCCCTGCTGTGTTTGCAGTAATAGCCCAGGCTTCCTCCCTCCATGTAAATGTTTTCTCAATTTCACATCAGAAATATTTTCAATCTCTCTTTACTCTGCTGAACACTGGGGTCTGAAAGTTTTGGAAATGGTTGTTTCCTCAGACCTCCAAAATGGTACATTTTTCATTGGTTTTCTACCCCACCATTTTCTAGAACTCAAATATTTTTTGCAAAGCTTGCATCTTTGCCTGAATTGTCCCATGTCCTTCCAGTCCCCCCTGTGGAAATCATCTCTCTCTACTGTGCTTCCTATTGTGAGAACAAATGAGAAAAGAAAAAGTACAAAAATATTGCTATGGAAATAAATTGGGGATTCTGGCACAGAAATTGCTTTATGCAGGTCCGGAAGCTTACCCCTGGACAATCATGTGAACAGACCACACTCCACTGAGCATACTACCAAAAATGGGGGACCCACACCAAAGATGGTTTAGGTAATAGAGGGGAATTGCAATTTGGCAAGATAGTTTGCCAGACAGATGATAGAGAAGAGGAATTACAAACTAGTAGAATAGAGTTTTCCCAACACAAGCAAGTTGTTAAAACTTTAGGTTAGACACTTCATCACTACGAATATAGATCGGATGGAAAATTAAATTAGCATTTATAGAATACCTTCAGGCAACTTTATTTTTGCTTTCTTGCTTTTAAAGGGCATTGTTTATGTAGCTTAGTTCATAAGACATAAAAAGTAATTAAATGTGCAAAATATATTTGGGGGATTAGGAAATGAGGATTCTGGAAAGAAAGATAGCTTTCGATAGACCAGGAACAAATAAGCTGAAATGCAACTTTGGGGCTTGAACTGACCCAAGCATTCCCCAGCTGAATGCAAAACTCTTCTCTAAGAAACTGCTACATCAACTACTAGGAACATTGGTGTTCTAAGTGAACAGTGTCTCACTCTACAATGTTTAACAGGAAGCTGAAGACTAGAAATGGCCATGAGGCCCTATGAGGAAAATAAAAAGAACTGTTATATTCCAAATGATAAAAGTACAGCTGGTAATGAACGTTACCAATGATCTTCAAATATTCATTCCTCTCCAGAATCATTAGTTTAAGTTAGTGTTTCTCAAAGTGTGACCCTCATTCCCACCAGCATCAGCATCACTTGAGAATTTACTAGAAATGCAGATTCTTAGATCCCACCCAGACCTACCAAGTCAAATTCTAAGGGCTGCACTCAGCAATCTATGACTTAATAAGACTTTCCCATAATCTCAAATGCTTGAAAGTGCTGCAGCCACCTTATTACCTCCTCCTCCCTTCCTCCTCCTGGACTAGCCAACACCAAGAGTGACAAAGCAGTGATGATGAGAGGAAGCCAAGTCCTTCAACACATAATTAAGCTAACAACTCCTATCACAGTACTTGCAGATAAAGGCATCCTAATTGATAGAGTTTTTAATTTGAACAAAATACTTTAGATAAATAGATTAAAATGTTGGTTGATACTTGACTGCTCCTATAAAACTTAAAATAATTCAGTGTAATATGACATTCAAATGATAAAACATTAAGATACTTAAAGTGCTAAAGGCAGTGTTAATTAATAGGAAGTTACAGAGTGAGATATGTCAAAAAGACTGAACACAGGGAGTCTTTTTTTAAGTGATTTCCTTATTAGCATATAAAGTAAAAAAAAAAACTGGCTGTTTTCAGATGCTACTTGGACAAGTTTTTCTTATTACCAACTAATAGTATTTTTAAATTATGCAACTGCAATCTATTCTCGAAAATTAGTGAGATTTTAGAATTTTTACTTTCTTAGGTAGCTGTGTGCTCTCGAACCAGGCTTTTTCTTGTTTATTTCTTCGACTAATGACTATTTGGTGATAGATTCTACCATGAAATTGCTAAAATAAAATTAAGTTTATACCTTCTTAAAATATGACATAGTCATTTTTTTCAACAAACTTGATGAAGATATTTATTGTTTTGAGGTTGGCACATCAACTCCTATTTTCTAAGAGCAGTTAAAAATCTATGACACTGTAAACCTCTACATGTATTCTTACATGGTTTAAATGATTAAATTGCTCATTTTAACCTTAGAAATGTAAAGATACCAACACTGCACATTTGACTGAAGACTTTAAATTACTTTTAGGGAAATGAGAATCAATTTTCACTGAACAGCCACCAAAACTACACATTTGTTTCGGGCTTTTTAGTTGAGAAAACACTTCCATGTACATAATTAAATTTAATCCTCACAACCCTATGAGATGAGCAGAGTAGATCTTGTTAATTGCTTTTTATAGCTGACAAAGCTGAGACTCACACTGGTGAAGCTCCTTGCCCAACAATTTCTCACTCTCCAGTGTCAAAATCAGGAGTCAAATATCCATACTGGCTTCAATGCCTTAAATGCTTCCAGAATGACCCATTTAAAAATATGTAAGAAGCTGCTCTTTATTGAATTACCTTTTATAGTTTATCATTTTGTTTTATTAAATTCTTGCATCTTTCAACTCTATGGGAGCACCCTGTAACCTGGGTAGGCACTAACTCCTAAGCCTGGGACATCTGCCCAATCATCGCTCATCTAATGTCACTCAGGAATGTACTAATAAGGACTTGATTGTAAAACATCTTTGGTCATTGTCTACATCTATTCACTGGTTATTTAACCTTTGGACGCCGTCACGAGGGAAATCACGTTCCAAGCAAAAGCTGTTTCAGAATCCTTGGATTTATCCTCTCAGAGTTGAAAATTATTGCTAAAATGGGAGTGTAATCTTATGAGTAAATAACCACAGGCAAGCATTTTTAAGGAGATTATTCAATAGGTAATTGAGATAAGCTCATTAACATGTTTTATTGAAAAATCAACGGAATACGTATTAAACACGTGTTCTAAGGATCTAGAAGCCACTAAACAGTATTAGGAATACTGATTTCATCATTCCAAGTGGTGAATTTATTTTTTGTTGTGTGTCTTTATAATTACATTTACATATTAACCAGAGTATGGACAAGGAAAAGATTGATTTTTGTTTTTAATGCCAAGAACTTAAAATGCCTTTCGATAGTATGGAGTAATAACAGTCTTTACGTCTTTTTTATATTCCATAATTTAAATTAATAATTAGAATTTTCAGTTGCCATATCAGTTTAATCAATAAAAAACTACAAAAGAAGGAAATAAGACATAAGAAAATATTTTAGATTATATTCTTATAGCAAAGACATTGTTTAACAATTTCTTGCATTGCTAAGCATTATGTAATGCTCCCAGGCATGGGGCAGCCATGGTTGAAAATCATCAATTATTTCACTCATACATGGGATATAAACCTGAAAGCAACAAATGAACAAACAAGACAAATCAACAAATACAGACACAGACAACAGTATGGTGGTCACCAGAGGGAAAGTGAGGTAAGGGAGATGCAAGAGAGGGAAAAGAGAGTCAAATACATAGCGATGGAAGGAGACTTAACTTTGGGTGGTGAAACCACAATGCAATATACAGATGACATGGTATAGAATTATACACTTGAAACTTATATAATTTTATTAACCAATGTCACCCCAATAAATTTAATAATTTTTTAAAAAAAGAACGTGTGAAGCTGTGAATTTTTATCACTATCCATCCCCTAGCTTTACCAGCAACTCTCCATCTTGTGAATGGCATGACTGCTATTCTTGAGAAGGAGTGGCAGTCCCTCTCAACTTTGAACTTGTCAGCTCTGAATTTGAAAATAGGCTTCATCAAATGACCTACCGCAGTGGTTCTTACACTGGCTCCTACCACCAGAGAACTTTTTTTAAATGAAAATTCTGGGGCCGCACTTCAAATCTCTTAAACCAGCAACTCTGGGAATAGGGCCCTGTATTCTGTACAGGCATACCTCAATTTATTGAGCTTTACTTTAATGTGCTTCGTAGATATTTTGTGTGATTGAAGGCAAGACCTTCCCCCAACAAAAGAGGATTACAACTTGCTTTGTGGCCATGGTCTGGAAACAAACCTACAATTCTCCAAGGTATACTAGTAGTTTAGCCCTTCGGGCAATTCCAGTGCATGCTAGAGTATGAGCACAGCTTTACAAGAAACATAAAACTTTGATCTAAAAATATTTCTAATAGTCCTTAATTCTAAAGAACAGAATGAGAGTGTATATAGGGAGGGGCAAAAATGGCTTTACAGTTGTTCATGTGGAAAATAATATAATAATAAATAATACAAGAATAAACTCTGTTTCAAGTACTCACAACTGTAAACTTACTTTTGCCCCACCCTCTATTAGCACTTGGAATCTCCAGCATTCTTAAATCAAACAGGGCTTTGAACTTCTTTGAGTAAATACCTGTTGGCCTAAAACCAGTTACATCAAAAGACCAGGGAAAAGAGCATTAAAACCATAAAGAGATCTTATTTCTCCCCTCTTAACTCTGAGCACCACAGCAGCACAGCCATGGCACAGAAGAGGACAAACATTAGAGGGCAAAGCAGTGGCCGTGGGGTTTTACAGTTGTGTTCCCAGCTATGAAGTCAGCCTTTGTTTTCTTATCCCTGGTCAGGACCTTGGAACAATGCTTCTTTGAGCAGGTGTATCAGGCTTTTGCAGCACCAGGTAGATGAAAGAAAAGGGAAAGCTTCATAAATACAAAATGCCATTCTCCTGAAATGGTGTGTTCCTAAGAGAAATAATTTCATCTCTTAAAAACAACCCCCCCCCAAAAAAGCTGTGTGACATTTCATAAGCTACAAAAAAATGTAAGTGTATTATATAGAAATTATATGTTGGGGACAGAGCAAAAGGGTAGTTTGCCAACACACATGAAATGGAGTTTAACACTATTCAATCACTTTAAACAATTTGATTATAAACTATGCACTCACTACATAAGACCAAAATGCTTCTATAATATGCTTTATTTGTTTTGAGATGTATTTACAAGCCATAGTCAAGTTTAGTGGCAAATTTTATAATAGGATTAATGGTACAGGACACAATTGTAAGAACTGTTTATATTTTAGGACAGTTATGCATAAAAACAGGAAGAGGAATAAGAAGAGTGAAGAGATTCCAAGAGGACATACATGAGAAAGCTAGCTATTTGAATACATTAGCAAAATTCAACAAAGAAATCCAACACAAAGGTGATTTTATCCAGAGACAATTTACAGTAACTATGTTATAATTGCAAATAACAGATGAGTTTGCAAAAGCTTGATTACATCTTAATGAATTCATAAAGACATTTTTTAGTGCTGCTATAATTTTTCTACGGTGCAGCCTTTAACAGCAATAATAGGTTCGTTTTCTGTGTGCTAACTGGCTTGCTTGGAAGGACAGTAAATGATGTATTTAATATTAATTAGAGTCATTCAGGAGTTTTGAGATCTGTTGCATTAGCAAGTAATCCCATTGCAAATAATAAGTCTTTTGCAAATATGAAAGGGTGTTGGACACCTTTCAGTTTTAGCAGTACTAGAACCTCTTCATCTCCATAGTGTTATTTCCTAGAGAATGAAATACATGGAAAGAACACCCTCTACTTCCTTCAATGAGGTCCTATTCTGAGTTCAAGTTGCTCAGAATAGGACCTCATACACCATTACTTTTGAAGCCACTTAATGGCATGGACTCTTGCATATTGCAGCGTAACACCATTGTATTGTTGTTGTTATTCCTTTTCTCCAGAGCTGGATTTTCTGGGAAACCAATGAAGTTTAAGTTTCAGGGCCCCTCGTTTGCAGAGACCCTTGTTTGCAGAGACCCTGTTAAGGTCCTGAAAGAGACTCCACCAATGCTCTCACAGTCTTCACTTTGGTAAAATTTGCAAAAGATATTTGAACTACAATTGATTTTAGGGTACTCATTTGGCTGACTTTTCCTCCTTTTACATTTCTCCTATCAGGTAGCATCGGAGCAGCCACAGGCAAATTTGGAATCTGGCTTAAAAAAGTGGAAATGTGGACACATTTAGAATTTTGTTTAGATTTAGTGGCGTGTATAAATGTAGCTCCTAGTCGTGTGTGTGTGTGTGGTTAAGTTACTGCTAGCTGTCCTAGTAGGGAAAGGACATTCAGCAATACTCCTACTATGTAGCGTACTGCATCACAGGGCCTGAAATCTTTAAATAAGTGTGTCCACTGGTGCCTAGCATCTGAAGTATGTGGGTGGTAAAGGAAAAAGAGAGTCCGAAGCTAGTCTATGAAACTTCTTGACTCTAAAAAACATATACACATATAAATTAACTTATGCTGGAGGAGTGCCTGAATTATCTTTCAATTACCTCTTTAGAGGATATTAAAACATCACTGTCATGTGATAGTGATTAAAGACTGTGTTGCACAAAAATGTCGCAAGAAAACATCTTAGGGTACATCAGTTAACTAGTGAAAACACTTATTTTTCTAGATTTTGTGATGTTTGTTGTATTTGTCACACCAGTTTGTAATTTGTTGTGATTTCTTATATCATTCTAAATGAATATTCACTTTGTATCTAATTTGATATTTACAATTTTATCTTCTTTTTCTTACAAGAATTTTCCCCAAATCGAATAACTGCAAAAGCTCTCAAAAAAGTGGATCTCTACCTAAAAGGATTTAAGGTGCCTTTGTTGCACAGTAGCTATAGTGATTTCATTTTTAACCCCTTTATTTTCAATAAATGAAAGAAAATCTAATATTGAGGAAAGAAGGAAGAAAAGAAGCAAGGGAAAGAAGGAAAGAAAAGTATTGTTTACTGGAGGTGTCTCAGCATGAGGCAGTGAATCAAGCCTTGGAGTCGGACAGGCAAACCTGGAGTTAAATTCTACTGCCATCACTTCTGAGCTATATACCAAGTTCTCTGACCTCTTTAAACTCGGTTTCTTTCAACCACAAAGTGAGAGATAATACCACCAATTTTGTAAGGCTATTAGGAAGATTAAATGACAACATATGTAAAGGACCTTGCCAAGTGCCTAGCACAGATAAGGCATTTAATCAAAATGTAAAGTCCCTTATTCTTGAATGCATAATCCAAATTGTATTTCTGGAAATAGCCTTACTAATATGCTGCCTTTAGGATGAAGAGGGAAGCAGTAATTCCAGCATTTTCCCGTTCTCTTCACAGTAAATTATGAGCAGCACAGCAGATGTGGAAAGTTCATTTCTTTTTCCGTTAAGGCATGGAATTAGCTGTACCAGATGAGAAAATATGTCATCTTCCATTCTGAACAAAAGTTGGCAAATAAAATGTTGCCAACAGACTGTCTAAGAAGTGGAATCGGATAGGCATTGGGAATCTGCATAAAAAGCCACACTGCAGTTCAACAAAAAGGGGGTTCTATATTTGAGTTAATAGGCTGATTTGAGAGCAAAGGTTTAGGTGTTCATCCATTTACTGACTCTTAGGTTTCGAAGGCATCTGAGTACGGTAGATTAGGGAAGTTTAGAAGCAGATAACAGGATTAGAAATAGCTCAGAAATCAACTCAGGGTTCAGGTGTCTCCCAGGCATATCGAATACTTACTTCACAGCTGTGATAATGTGGACAAGAAGACCGGAACGCCTTCTGAATGGACCATGGTAAGCAGCAAATTGTCCGCATTAAATGCGGGGAAAAAAGAGTCAAAGGCAAAAGAGGGTGGATGGATTTTTTTTTAAAATGTAGTTAAAATGCCACAAAATAACCTGAAATTTCTCAGCGTCCCTATTCATCAATGACTGCATAGGTATACACAGTTGTTTGTCCTTATGTGTACCAGCAGTTCAGCGTACGATCCGGCTCAGGAAAGTTGGTTACTGGTGCATAAGCTTCTCACCCGAGGTGTTCTCTGGATGTAGCTTTATTTCCAGAATCTACAAAGACATTTGAATCTGTCTTCTTTGACCTTAGATTCCAGAGCAACATGCTCAGGTTGTGGAGTATTTGCCACAAGCCAAATAAAACAAGTTAATTCTAACTGATTTACCTGAGCCCTCTCTTTCTTCCTAAGGTGTCTTAATTGCCCATCTTTGAATTGTCTGCTGCACTAGAATCTTGGGGTTGGAAGGAGCCAGATAATTCATTCAATCTTCTCTTTCATGATGCAGAAACCATTGCTGCAACAACCCCCAAGAGGGGGTCACGTGCCCTGCCCTCTGCAAAAGGTGGCCCACTCCTTTTCCTCTCATTTGTAGAGAGTCCATCCTTATTGTTGTATCACTACCTCTCCCTGTGTTCTGCCTATTAGTTATAGTTACTTCCTCTGGAACATTCCAAATGCACTTCCACGTTTCTCCATTAGCCCTATGGGTTTTATGAAACAGCTACACACAACACTTACACAGAAACAATCACGTCTTAAGTCTCTTCCTCGATGAGCCTAACATCGGGATCCTTTCAAGCAAGCCCTTCTGTCTCTGGGTTGCATTCATTAGCTCCCTAGTCACTCCAATATACACCCTCCCTTCTCCCACTTCTCCTGGTTTCCCTGATGATTCTGGCTAAGACCTTTGTTTTGACTGTCCCCTCATATCCTCCTTTAGTTAATATCTACTCCTCCTTCAATCTTCATTCAATATTAAGTCCCTTAGGGCAGCCTTTTCTGACTTTCCCACCTTGGTCCTGTCTCCCATCATACACTTTGAAGGCACCTTGTAACTCTCCTGTGCTGTACCTATCCGAGTAGCATTTATATGTAGGGCTATTAGAGTCCCAGTTTGTCCAACATGACTCCCCAGGCACTGTTGGATGGAAAGCACGGACTTTGTACAAGTTTGTGGAACAGGTTCTCATGGGGTTGGATGGGGGAAGACTAGCCCCTTATGAGCCAATTTCACATGACTTTTTTTAGAGACTTTATAAAATGGATAACTTTGGTATACTCTCAAGATATAACCACTCACTTACTTCAAGGAGCTAAACACACTTAGCATTTCTTAAACCAAGCTGGAATGAAATTTCAATCATTTTACCAAGAGAGGAAAGCCTGATTCAGCAACCCAAACCCTTATGTAATGTTCTAAATATCAACATGGGGATTTTTTTTGGAGGGGGGTGAGTGTAGGGGGAGTTCTTAATTTTTATATTTTTATTCACAGAAAGTGTATAAGCACCAAAATGAAGAACTAAGTTTCTAAGCTTCAAGTTAAATTCAAAGATTTATTTAACAACCCAACTTTGAGGTTAGCATTCCATTAAGAAACAAAGAAAAACAAAAATCCAGGGATTCTGCCCTGGCAGGTATAGCTCAGTTGGTTGGGCATCATCCCACAAACCAAAAGGTCACAGGTTCAATTCCTGGTCAGGGCACATGCCTAGGTTGTGATTCTGTCACCACTTGGAGAGTGTACAAAAGGCACCCAAATCAACATTTCTCTCTCACATTGATGTTTCTCTTCCTCTCTTCCTCCCTCCCTTCCCCTCTCTCTAAAATCAATAAACATGTCCTCAGATGAGGATTAAAGAAAAATCCAGTGATTCTGTTTGAACTAGGAAGCTTTTCCTAAATCATTGAAGAGAAATTTTAGGACAACCTCCAAAACAAAATTTAATTCTAATTCTTAATTAACATACAGCTACTGTACAGGCTCCCTGGCCCCCCAAAACCACTCTCCTCATTTTAAGCAGATTAACCAGAGTAAGCCTTGAGCCAGAAATACCCACTAAGACCACAGTGTATGTGGTTTTCACCTCATACTATAAACACTCTAGTACAGCTCTTTGTGCTCATTGAGACTGTAAGCATCTCAGAGCGGCTACACTATATCTAACTTATTTTTACATTCTCACTACCTATAAAAATGCTCCACACACAATATCTAGGGGAAAAAAGTCCTTAATAATTGAAGATATTAAAGAATCCCAGAAAACCAGATGACAGGTGAAAGACTCTTTTCTCTGCATTCAGTTTGTCCAAGCCAATATTTGTGTCCATTTTTATATAAGGGCATCAATGGTAGCATGATTGCATATTTGGACAATAAGAATATAGAAAGATAGTAAAAATATTAATGTAGATAAATTTTGTTGGAAGATATTATAGCAGTTCAAGGGTCTAACTCCAAAAATATGCATAAAATTGTTGTAAATGCTTCCTGGCACCAAAGATCACTCTCCTCATTTTAAGCAGATTCACTGTTAAACAGGTAAGACATGCCAGGTCAGCTACTAGCTGTCTTTCTATTCAGGACAGCAAGGCATCATCAGCACAGTTCATCCCAAATTCTTGTCTATTAAATTAGCCCTCCAGTGTTTTCTTGTCCCTCTTCAGAAGAGATTCAAATTGATGAGGCTACTGCGGAGCAGTAGAAGCTGAAGGACAAGAGCTCCAAATGGCAGGCTCTTTTCCATCTCTGTCTTTCATCAGGGGTGTTTGTTCATTATTGACAAGTCGACCTTCAGGCATCACCTACCCTACCCTCTGGACTCAGCCTGCAGAGTCCTTTTCTCCTTGCCTGGTAGGTGTACTGCCCTTTCCTACATCTCTGCTAAGACTCACAACACGCATGGGAAAGAACACTGAACTTGAAGTCCAGCACGCCAAATTCTAAACACAGTGCAGATACAAATGAGGGGTATGACCTTGGGCAAATCCCTTAACTCCTAACAGTAGCTCCACATCCATAAAATAAATGACTCCATAAAGTTTCCCCTAGATCTCATCAACCTCTGCTTATTAAAGATGATAAACCAATTTTCACCATTTCTTGCCCTCACCTATACAACAGCATCTCAGCCCCTGAACTCTCCAACCTCCATATTCACTCATTCAGTCACACAAATTTGTCACCTCCTTTGTGCCTTATTTATGTTTAGCACTGGGGCTAAATTGGAAAAGGAAAATAATCATGTTCCCTGAATTGGGGGTAAAATAAGATTTTCATTTAAAGAAGAAAATTCTGGCTGCTATGAGGAACTTGGATTGTAGCATAAAAGGAGTGAACACAAAGGTGAATGCTTTTAAAATGATCCAAGCAAGAAAAGATGGTATAGTAGTGTTGACAGGTGAAGATGGAGGATTCAGTAGCTATTTTAAAAGTAGAATTGCCTAGGCTTGTTAAGAGATTGCAAAAGGGAGGTGAGAGAGAGAAGGATGGTGCCAAGGAGGCTGACTCCAGAGGGTAGGTTAGGGGATGCCTGAAAATCAACTTGTCAACAAATCAACAAATAAACTCCCAAGTTTCCTGTTTGAGCTTCTGTGTCAATCTGTGGACCTGAAGAGGAGAGGTTGGGAGGTCAGAGTTCTCTTTGAACACGTTCAGTCTACCACATCCACAAGACATTCAGATGGAGATGTCTTATAGGCAATGTATATAATAGGCACAGTACACAAGGCTAATGTGTACTGTGGGTAAATATTTGGGAGTTGTCAGCAAATGGGTGGTTTTGACCTTGGGAGAGGGAGAGGACTGTTCTGTAAGAGCTCACATACTGTCTTCTCTTACCCTTTGGCACTGGCAGTCACGAGGAATGTCTACATCAGTGATGCTGACCCCTAAGAGCAGCATTCCTTGGGGATCAGTAGTGTACTCAATTCTCAATGGGCCACAATGGGCTATCACCAGCCTACAGTCTGCCGAGGAGTGGAGCAAATTCTCCCATCCACACTCAGTGTCCTACTTGGTCACCTGAGCCACAGAGAAGGCTGTTGGAATGCCAGTATGCAAGAGAATATTGCCTGTAAGTCCCGTTTATTCCCCACAAGCTCAGGCATCAACATCTGATCAAAAGAAAACAGCTACAATCGTAAACCCTTATGAAAGTGTTCAGAACACCTGCCCAGACTCATCTGAGAACCCATTTAGGTTTGGTTCCCCACAACTATCACCACCAGCACCAAAACCCCATTTGAATAATACTGTTTAAACATGTTCACCATCAAATTTTCCCAACCTTCAGTATCTTCATCTAATTAATGACCTTAATCTCCTGTCTAATTAGGGACTTGTCTTTGTGAAAATCCTGCTATAATGGAGTGTAGGGATACAAAGGAGAAATGTGTTCTCATTCTGACAAATAGCCTGCCCACCCATTGATTGACACCTTACAATAGGAACAGCAGCAAAAACTACCAAACCCACCAACTGCCAGGTCTAACCTTCATGTCTGTATGACATCAACTGCAAAAAGGAAGAACATTAAGGAGAAACTTTAAACAAAAAAGCATCTGTGGACAAGGTTAGTATAACAATGACCTTGACTGAGAAGTGTGGAAACCCTTCAGGTCCAGTCAAGAAACAGATAGAAGCCAAAAATGAGGTGCTCCATAAGCAAACTGTCTGTGCTATAGGCAGTCTCTCCTGTATCAGCCTGTGCCCCAAGGTGGGCCTGAGAGGACAAAGAACAAGATGTATCACCCAGCATCATGTCTGTATGGTTTGCATTTTTGTGAATATGTAAACAAATGGCTTCCTGGGTGCCATAAGCAAGGGGCCTTATGAGAAGCAATCAATATCTTAGAAAGGAGGGGCTATGCTTCACTCTTCTCAGCAGAACTGGAGAAAGCTTTTTCATGGGCCCATTGAACATGAGACTTGAAGGATATGTAGGCCTCCAGGTGGGCAAGGTGTAAGTACAGGAAGGAAATCTAGGCTAGAGGGAGGGGTATATCTAAATGCATATGGGTGGAGGAGCAGGTAGTGTGTCTGGGATCATATTTTCCAAGTGTGTGGGACACACCGTGGTGGGAGCCGATGGTGCTGGATGAATTGGGGAAAGATTTTAAGTGGCGTGCAGACACTACACTAAATAACAATGGGCTTCTTGGAACTGAGAAAGTCGCCTACCTTTTAATTCCCTTCCATTCTTGCCCAGGAGAATTTCTCAGTTGGCTACTAGGATACTAATCTCTTAAAAGCTAATCTTCCTTCTTAACAAAATGGAGCAGGTTTCAGACCGAAAGGTTTCACAGTTAACAGTATCTACTGAGAATTTAACATTAGTTTGCTTTTATTATATGTATGCTTCTTTTCTATGTATGGCAAATGGCAGTGGTCTTCCATTTGGAGTGGTGATGTGAAAATTTCTTTCTAAACAAATTTAAGTTTTAAAAGTGAGTGATTTAAATGCAAATATAGAAAAATATTAAGGAATACATAAATGCATGTAGGTAGTAAACCCTTATGGTAAGAATTATGACAGCAGTATGTGACCACTGAAGTGCTGGAAATACTCTCTACAAAAGGAAAGTTAGCAGTTTGTTGTGTTGCTGTCACCGGATTATTCAGAGATAAAGCATGGAGAAATCAAGTTGAAAGCTGGGCCAACAGGAGTTCAGATCTTCTTTCAGTGCTTTCTAGATGAGTGGCCTTGAGCAAGAACTCTAAGTCTCACTTCCCTCATCTCTATAATGAGGATCCATCTTACAGGATGGTAAGAACTAGAGACAACCAATATACAGGTCCTGAAATTATAGACATTATTAACCTCCTTTATAACTTTCCAACCAGCTTTCCAAGGTTAGCCATGATTGACTCTGACCCAATTTCTCTAATTTTGTGAGACATTATGTCTGCAGAACTGTAATTGGTTTCAGAAAAGAACATGTCATTTTTCTTTATTTCCCCATTAACTTATGAAGTTAAGAAATCAGCACAATGCTCACAGCTATTTCTAGGTCATCTCAAATGGTTGTAAACCTACTCAGTCCAAGTCAGAGGACTCCCGTTAAATTCAATGTTCTGAATGCATTTTGCAACATTTTGAAAATAAACTTTAAAAAGTCAATTGAATTGTATAAGCAGTGTAGCCACACTCCACAAACTTACAATACTGAGAAAGCGGGGTGGGAGGACTCACTTAATCCACAGTCCACAGTTGAAGCCCCATCCTTTTGGCACCTCCCCCCATTATTCACTCCCCTCCTCTCTCCACAATGAGTCCTGCAGAAGTCTGTGGGTGTGGACTTCATGAGAGTGGCAGACAACTCACGGCACCACTACCAGGCTCTCTGGCTTTCCACTTCAAACACAAGCACATGCTGAGACTTGGAAACCAAGACATTTCCATGTAATCATGACACCTTGACTAAGAAAGACAGAAAATGGCTACTAAGCATAGCCCCCTTAGTGAGTGGGGTCTGAATTACTAGCTCATGTAACATTATTAAAGCACAAAAGGAAAGCAGTTTCCTCTTGAACAGTACTAATGGTTTTGATTTTCCAAATTATGCATCGACGTTTTGGGGAAACCTGTCATTAGAGGATTTTCTATCTGCTGACTTTTGCTTTCACTTCGGAAGTGTTTCCATAAGTAGGTCATCTCATTCAAATACAGGACACTGCTTAAATCTCCCACGCAGTTTGGCAGTTCTAGTGACAAGCATGATGCCCAAGCAATTTGTAACTCTTGTCTTCGGTGTGGCTACACATTTGTCCTTTGCCATTGCCATGCTTCTTTCTGAATGAAACCACCAGGTTTAATGAATCAGATACAGCAATTCTTCTGATAATTCAGTATAATTCAGAAAAGCAACAATTAGAAATGCCTTTTTCAAAATGGTAAGTGATAAACTGATACAAATCTCAAAACAATGTAATAGATGCATGATTTTAAACGAGAAATGAAATAAAAAATAAAGAAGTGATCATTTTAACAGTTTTTAAAAATACTTATACTCCCACATGCTAGAGCCTACTAGTAGAAATTCTAACTTTTGATTGGTTAAAAAGACAGAAATCTGCAGGCAGCACTCCATCCCCTACCCTACACACACACACACACACACACACACACACACACACGACTAATTACTTCTGAATGACCTTCGCAGCTCATTAGTGATCTGCTTAAAGCTATCATACTTACAGTCTACAAAATGATTTTGTTCTTCAAGTCCCGGGGATAGTAGCATAGCCATAAATACACACAAGACAATGTATTTCTAGGGCCTGATGACTTCTCCTTGTAGAGATAATTATAGTTTTCAAATTTGCCATTGAGGCCTTAGAAAATTATCAAGGAATCCACAATTTAGCTCTGATAGAGTAGTTTAGTCTAGCTAGCTATTCAATGATCCAAATGTTCCAAGTTCAAATAAATCCTCACAGCCTGCTTGCTCCCAATTGCCAAGTCTGAACAACCCCAAGCAGAAGTGGACCTGTGCCTATAAACGGGTAAACTAGCAGAAACTAAACCACCAAGTGATGTAAAAGCAACACCCAAGAGCAAACATCTGTTAATTTTAAAGATAATAGAAACAAAAGGATACCTGTTCTTCTGTTTTTGGTTTCTCAGCATCGACACATATTTTCTAATTGCATGGAGAGGATATTTTTTGAAATAAGATAATCTAGACTGAGACAACAGATTATCCATGGTGAGGAAGGCAAAAAGGTCCTTGTCTGCCCCTCCCTATCAGCAACCATATGAAATCCAGACGCTTCACAATTCCTCAGATGCCTAAAGATTTGCTTGCAGCACAGCCACTTTTCCTGCAAACAAAACAGATGTTGTTGCTGCTTCTTTTTGGTAGAGCTCGTGGGGAAACCAGACAGCCAAGTGTGAACTCCGTCTAAAAGCTTCCAGAAATGCAATGCCCAAAGGGCGGAGGAGCCAGAAGGAATGCAGGGGCTGGTCCACAGAATGCAAATTGCTTAGTGGTAGTGATGCAACTGTCCTATTTCTAGCAACAGCGTTTGGTTGCAAGCTATGTTAATATTAGCTAGCTGGTGACTTTCCACACCCACGGACTCACAGGAGGTTTAATCTTAATTCTCCTGACAGCTTTTCCAGCTCTTAAAGAGAACGTGACATGTGGTTTCTCCTGTTTCCTTCTAGATTTCCTATCGTCGTGAGCACACAGACAACCCTCGGCTGCATCTCAGCTCTGAAGTGTTGATTCATTCAGTCTTGAGAAGCCTTTTTTCTTTTTTATGGGACTTCTAAAAAAATTAACAATTACCTCACCCTTCATTGTTATCAAGGAGTTCAGTGTCAGCACTTAAAACGTGCGGTTTACAGTGTCATGCATTATGCAACATACCCAGTAACATAATACTTCATGTTAATTGAACAACACTGCAAGCAGATTCTGTTTTGAGTTAAAAGCCTTCTCTCCTTGAATCCTTATCTCAAATCCACAGGCTGATTCCAGGAACATTAAGTTTCCCCTGGCTTTAGTCTGAGTGTAGGGAGAAAAAAAAAAATGTTATACATTTACTTTCTGACAATTTTAAAAGGATTCATGCTTTAAAAAAAAAAGAACATGATAAGAGGTCTGTGGTCTTAGAGGACATGAAATCATAAAATTTGAAAGTTTAATAGTTTTTTCAATGCTCTATAGATGTCACAGGGTTTCTGAACAAAAAGTCCTCATGTAGGTTTTGCTGTTTTATGATCCTTTTTAACTCTGCAGCAGCTGATTCATTTGGTGGAAACACTGGGCCACTTCCTAGAGGGGCTGTCCCATAGAGTCGTGGCCGGACATCAGCTGAAAATCATGAGACTCAGAGACATGCTTTTATGTGGAAAGAGAGCTGGTCCTTCCCCCTTCCAAGAGCACACTGCAGGCTGGAGTTAAGGGGGTAGGCAGAGCTGGGAACGGGTGTTGCAGTCTGAGCCATGCCCCTGGGTGACCTCCCTGACACTCCTGGCTGGGCCAGCTCCCTTCAGGGAACACACACTTGATGGCCCTAATGTGGACGATGTGGCCAGCAGCCCAGGCCATCTGTCAGGCTGGCATCGAGCCCACTTGCAAGGTGATCTCACCAGGGTGAGGCTGGCAATTCCAAGAAGTCATTTACATACTGCTGCAGGGACAGGCTCCTCGGAGGAGGAGGCCCTGCCCTCCTGTCCCCTCTCCAGATGCACCAATTCTTGCTTACGGAGCCTCTTGCAGTCCTCAGTATGCTAGAGACAGCACACTCTAATGAGGGCCAGAGAGAAGCACTGGCTTGGGAGTGACCAGAATGCTGAGGCCACAGTGTTATGAGCTCCCTGCCAGCTCACAGCCCAGAAAAACAAGGAGCTTGCAAATCCGGACATTGGCCAACTGGAGGCCCTGGAAAGCGGGATGCCTCTCAAGATACCAGGAGCAGGCAAAGGTGTCATTGTACACACCCTCGAGGAATCTGCCAGCTGCCCTCTTGCTCCTCTTGATTAAAAATACTTAAACCTTCCGAGATGCCTCCCACTGGAGCCAGGAGCCAGCAGCCTGCCAAACACCCGCAGCACGGCTGGCGATCAAAGCCTTTCCCCAAAGGACAAGCACAAAGCAGACTTCATTTCAAATGGCCGTCTCGTGATCACCCTGTCCTGGGCTAAGGAGTGTGATGAAAAGACATGGGAGGGAGACAAAACAAAAACCAAAACCCCAAATCTCTGTCCTGACTGGATGGAACACAGGAAGAAAAGTTGGTGAAACAAATGCAACAAAAGTTCCCTGAGGTGTTTAGTTGATAAGAAATATAGTCACATCTAGTATTTATTGGGCTCTGGGCCAGGCATTGTGCTAAATTCTTTACAGGCATTATCTCATGTAATCCCCTGACACCCTATGAAAAAACTCAGGCTCAGAGAGGGTAAACCACCTGCCACAGTCACACAGCTACCAAGCACAGGAGAGGGGATTTCAACCAGAAACAGGGTGACCTGGATCTCAGTTCCCAGTCAGTCTCTTAGCCCACAGCCTGAAATGGATTCCTGAGCAACTCTCAACAGGTTAGCCTGAGGAGGGAAAGGCACGCAGTTGCCTTGTTAAAGAGAAATACAAACATAGGCCGCTAGGAATTTACAGACGAAGATAATTGAAAAGAATCCAGGTGCACCTTCATAAAAAAATCATATGACTTCATATCCTGGGTTCTTTCTAAATAAGGCTAATATTCACTACTTACCTCCTAAAGTTTCCTTTGTGAAAGTATTCCAGTGAAAAGAGGTTGTATTTGTAGATACAGATTTTCTGTTTCCCAAACTTTAAAAACTACTATCATCTCATTTCTGTTTGATATAGGTTACCGTGGTTCATTTCTCTCAATAGCTAATACAAACACGATGTGAGTTTTTACCCACCCTGTTTCTCAGGTGTGAGCACAGGCCCTTTGTGTCCACGGTATGGGCATCTCTGCCATCTCAGCCTGGAGGAATGCTGGTTTGATTGCTACTTTGACTCAGTTGCCTTGGTGAAAAGCAGCTGACCAGACTCCTGGCGGCTACAAAGTACGGCTGCAAGGACCAAAAGAGCCCAAAGTATCTGCCTCTAGTGATAAGACATCTAGCCTGCAAAGTAACAATAAAGGGTGGAAGTGATTACCTTTGTACAACACACTCCCACCCCTTGCCCTCTATTCAATAGAAAAATAAGGAACAGAAACCACAAAACCAATAAAGTCACAGATGGAGGCTGCAATCTCACTGTGAAAGGATATTTGTGTGTTCTCTTTGATTTCTGAAAATTACCTCCTCTCTCACAAACAGCTTAAAATATGAGGAATCCCAATTTCTTCACCTGAAGAACAACATAAAGAGGTCAAACCAAAGCTGGAAAAAATAGTGACAAGGAGGTGAAAGGGGAGATATTTTCCAGCTGACTCTTTTTCAAATGTTGGAGAAGATGGGGTGAAAATGTGGGTTTGTGAAGCCATTTAGCACTGTGCACGGCACACAGTATTTCATTAATGCATGCTAAAACACACTTATTAAACAAGAATGGCAAAGAGATAAAAATGGAGCCCAAATTCAGGATGAGAAACAGGAAAGGAAAACAGATGTGTCTCTAGAATACCTCTGAGTTGACAGGGGTTCCTAAGCAGCATCAGGACAGAACTAAAAGCCCACTAACCCCCCATTCTTTCTCCTTCCAGTCAGTGTTCAGAGTTTCCATCAGGAAAATGACTCCATTCTCTGGGAATTAATCCAGCCCAGCTATAAAGTGAAGGGCAGGCAGTTAGAATGATGGAGAAGCAGCGCCCAGGAAACAAAAACCATTTTTTATGATGAACTCCACAGAGAAATCGCATCCCACTAGGTCTGTGGCTATCGGCCCAGTCTCTTGCTCCCCTGAAGGACAGTTTTAAATGAGATCAGGAGAGGGGGAAGGGAGGACTTCGCCATTGCTCATCAGGACAAGTTCACACAGCACCAACGCTGCACATTTTTGCGTGATTAAAGCACTCGTTTACTTCATAAGAAAACGTTTCCTTGGTGCCCCCACCAGGTAGATAGTAATTATCTCACATCTGCATATGGTGCAATTTTCCCTCCCAAATATCTGTGTTCAAAATCCTCTTAGGTTCCCATAACAGCCGTAATTCAACAACTTTGATGTTTCAAATTGCTCTGTGAGCTATGCAACTCTTACACCTTCTGCTCTCTGGTTTCAAGCACTGACTTCTCAAATTTAACAGTAACTCTGCACCCATGGGACACTCATCCTCCACTTAGGGAAAAAAAT
Source organism: Phyllostomus discolor (assembly GCF_004126475.2). Taxonomy (NCBI): domain Eukaryota; kingdom Metazoa; phylum Chordata; class Mammalia; order Chiroptera; family Phyllostomidae; genus Phyllostomus; species Phyllostomus discolor. The sequence continues at coordinate 28,521,282 of NC_040909.2, read as the reverse complement.
GTTTTGCATTTAAAAAGTTGGCATAATTTAGGCCAACCTTGAACCTGTGTCAGAATCACCTGGAAAGCTTGTTAAAGCGTGGCTTGCTGGCCCCAGCCTCCAAGTTTCTGATTCAGTAGGTCTGGGGTGAGGAGCGAGATTTCACTTGGGCAACGACTTCCCTGGTGGTGCTGATGCTGCTGGGCTGGGGACCTCACTTTGTGGACCACTGGTTTGGGCACGGTCAGGCAGGGATGGAACTGGGGAGGGTTTCTCAGGTGGCATTTGGGGATAGAGGAGTTCGTGGAGAGCTTCCAGCTGACCCACATTTAAAGCGCTTTTCCCCAAAACTTCCGTTGTTCTCTGAGGATCTATTTTCTTGCAGCCATTCTTCCAGGAGGGAGTTCCTGCAGCTATCAAGCTTCAAAGGGGCCTCCCCAAAGGTTCGGACGTAGTGATTATCTGGCCCTGATATCAGATTGCTCTCAAGCTCTGTGTCACTCAGGGCCTCTTATCAAGTTGCAGGCACTATTGGTGTCCTTACTTCAAAAGGAAATCCCTTTCTTTAAGCCCAAAGCAAGAAACGGTAGCCAGCTCTACCCAACAATCCCTCCCTCCCTCTCCTGCCTCTAGCTCCTTGTTCCTTTCCCAATGGGGAAGGAGGAATCTCAAACCTGGAACAGGGAGTCCCTCAGGGAACACCAAGAATCTCCAAAATCACAGCCTTCCCCAAACTTATCTGGAAGCACAATCTGCTTGTCTGTGCCTTGAATGCAACTGTGGGATTGGTTGCCCACTCAATCTTTCTCCTTCATCCAGTCTTGCATATCCACTCCAGATTTAACTGCACACTATTCCTTTAATGGAAACATAAGATGCCCCCTGGAAACCTTACTGTTTCAGAGGGATTCAGGGACGGGTCTGTGGAGCTGTGTTGCCTTCTCCTCAGGACTGGATTTCCTTTCACCTTCCCCTCAGCAATCATGTTCTGCTCTTTCTGAGAGGACTAACACTAGCCCAGAAGAAGAAAGAGGTATTTACTTTTTAAAGATTTTACTTCTTTTCAGAGAGAGGGGAAGGCAGGGACAAAGAAAGGGAGAGAAACATTAATGTGCGAGAGAATCCCCTATCCGTTGCCTTCCCAACAAGGACCTGGCCCGCAACCCAGGCATGTGCCCTGACTGGGAATTGAACTGGTGACCTTTTGCTTTGCAGCACAATGCCCCAGCCCACTGAGCCACACCAGTGAGGGTAAGAGGTATTTTCTTTTAAGGAGAGGAGAACAGTGGTTTAGCCTCTAGGGAACTTGCAAATTGTTGGTCATGCTACCTATAATTCTGTATGAAAACTAATAAGATGGTTTTAGAAAGAAGGAGAATATATTTTTTTCTTAAGTAAAATAGCTTTGCCTAACTAGGAAGATGGAGGGTGGGGGTGGGTGGAGCAAGTTGGTGTGTTTCTCTCTAACCTGGTGGTTTGAAAATTAAGGCTCTAACTGAAAGCAGGTGTGTGACTGGTTAGCCCTATCTTGACAGGTGGTAACCCTGGGGATAAAAAAGTGATCCAACCTCCCTTCGCATTTCTCTGACTCCACTGCCTGGGTGAAAGTTAAGTGGCCAGGGAGCATGGTACCACGGATGACTCTCAAATACTTGTCTTCGGTTCTGGTGAAACGGCCCCAGACCCAAGTTGTTTTTCTGAGTAACACCCAATTTTCACTCCCACATGCGGTGAAAACTACTGTTGGGGGTGAGGGTGGGCGAGCCTGGTAGGAGCAGCTGCTGAAGTTCTCTGAAAGAATGACGCTGTGCACTCAACGTGGCATAGACAAATAGCTTGTCATGGTGAGATTTAGAAGGTCATGTTCTTCCATACTGTTATCCCTGAAATTTTTAAGTACCAAATGCTCTTACTCTATACATCAAAACCATCTATGTCTTCCCTCAGTTGGATCGTCAAGGAGAATCAACGTAGGACTTGTAGGTGTAACCCAGACTATGCGTTGATACAATAACCTGTGTCATTATTAAGAGGCGGCGAGTTTGTCTTTATTGGTAACATGTTAATATCAAAGTAGGAAGTGTATGGGGTTGTTTGTTTGTTTTTGCAAGACTGGTTGGGCGTTTGGAGCCTTGCTAATCCTGTGGTCCACAGGCCAGCAGCATTAGCATCATCCAATTCTGGGTACTCATTATGAATGCAGAATCTCAGGCCTCACCCTGGATCTCCTGAATCAGAATTTGCATTTTGACAAGATCTCCAGATAACTTATATGCACGTAAAAGTTTGAGAGCCACTACCTAGGAATAAACACAGGACTCCTATAAACTCTCACAGCACCCCTCACAGCGCTTACCACTTTCCTCTACAGGAGTGGATGTTTCTTGTCAGTAGCCCCTTGGCTGAAAAAGTCTTCATTACCCACTTCAGGGCAGTGACTGTGTCTTGCTCATTGTTATACCAATGCCTCACAGGTGCTCAGTAGATTTTTGATGGATGAATGAATGAATGATTAGTTATACATGTAGTATGCTGCACTACATTGAGTTTTCCCAGATCTTGTTGGCCTCTCAGCCAAGACTGGTTATAATAATAGTAACAGCTCACATTTCCCTGGTTCGTGTCTTCACCTGTCCGTGCAGAACTGCCTGCTGCTGCTGCAGACTGCCTCCCAACTATCTCTGAGGGCTTTTGCATGTATCTCTCATGTAATTTCAAGCAAATCCTGGCCAGCTGCCAGGAAGTGTCCACTCTTCCCTTCCTTGTACCTGTTCTGGTCCCCTGACCCTGTTCATCTGTCGCTGCTATTATCACCTAGTATATCACTGTGTTCTTACATGTGAGGCTTTGTGGTTTTTGAGGTCCAAAGCATCTTCCAGGCTTGCAGCTCATTTAACTCGCTGTTCTCTGACCCTTCACATTTTGGTCAAGAGCTGCCCCTCCCTGGGGCACTATTCATATGTTCTTGGGAGGCTCTGGAAGTGCCACTCCTGGGACCTTCTTTCCATCGTGCCCTGCCCTTCAGGCTTCAGTACAACTCAGAGCCCTTACTGTGGGTTCCTTGCCTTACCAACTGCCCTACCAGGCAGGCCACTGTTACAGTGACCCCAGGACAATATTCCTGCCTCAGTTTCCATGCCTGGGCCCTGGAAGTAAATACCTGTGATGTGCCAGGACAAAAAAGAACAAAATTATTCACTAGACACAGTCCTTAACCTTGCTGCCATGGATTGCTTCTTTCTCAGGTATGAATCATATCGACCTCTCCAAGTGTTTCCATAGAAGTTTGAAGTGGGGGTCACACTCTGCACCTTTCTCCCACAGTGGGGCACAGGACCATTAGCGCCTTCAGTTTCTCCCCAACAAAATACTTTCCATCAAGTCATTGCCTTGTTGTTCCACTTGCTTGATTTTTTTTTCAATTGACAAAGACCCTCTCCTTGGCCAAACTTGAGTCAACTCCTTTGAGTCTTCTCTTTGACTCAATGCAGCCCCAACCTTGCCTGCTTTGTCCAGTTTCAGCAAGAATCCTGCCGGGTCAGTTTAAATTAAATCTGCTACTCTTGATATTATATCACCCTGTTCTGGCTTCAGCACGAGTCCTGTCAAGTTGGTCTAGCAAGAATTCCCTAGCTTTGATGTTTCCTGGTAGTGATTTCCCATCCACTGACCCAACATTGCTCATTGACCATAAATCTCCATTGTCCTTGGTGTATTTGGAGTTGAGCCCAATCTCTCTCCCCTCCTCCACTGCAAAACCTCCACTGCAGTAGTTCCTCTTGGATAAAGTCTTCTTTATAGTGTCTTTAACAAGTCACGTGTGGGTAAGAGGTTCAAGAGACTTGTAAAACATGTTTTGGGTTAAAGCCTTTGAAACTTTTTGTATGATTCTAGTACAGTGCGTCTTGATCTTTCGTGTGTATATAAATGACCTGGTATGTTGGGGATAGAACCCAAAATTCTGCATTTCTGACCAGTTCAGGGGGATGTTGATGTTTCATGCCCCCCCCATATAGATTAGCAAGAGCCTAGCACCTCTCATGGAATATATCCCAGCCTCAGTTGAAACTTAGGTTTTTCATGTCCTGATACATGAGTTTCCCCCACAACATTTATCACAGTTTGCTATTGTTCTTTTCATTTGTTTTATTCTTTTTCGTCTCCTCCGTTGAAACATAAGTTCTGTGAGGACAGGAACTACATCTGTCTTGGTCATCATTTTATTTCTAACACATGGCACAAATAGTAACAAAATTTGGAAGCCAGGGGCACAGAAAAACAAGTGGTACCTGACTTAGCAGAACAAATGAGCTGAAGTCTAAAGCAGCTTCATGGAAAACTGAGAAAAAAACCAGTTTAAACTGCAGACTTCCCCAAAGGCTCAGGAATTGGCAGACTGAGTCCCTCTGGAAATGTGGGGGTAGAAACAGTAAGGTCAGTTGAAAATTTTTTAAGAAGCATTTGGACCAGGTCCCTCCCCATTCCATTGAGGAGTGGACTGAAGTTTCCTTGCACCAGAAAACTGGAGTTTACCTTCACTCCTGTCGATTTGGTTCTTTGGGTTAGTAGTCCCTGCCTTTAAATACATTAACTGTTATGTGAGAGGACACATTGATGAAGACCATTCCTCCCTGTGTGTGGCTGCTTCCCTGTTCATTCTTTAGATCTCAGCTTAAATAATACCTCTGTAGAGAAGGTTTCTGTACTGTTCTATCTAGAATAGGTTCCCCCTATTATTTTCACTAGCCGAATCCTCTCTGGTGCAACCGGTTTGTTGAACACAGGCAACTCCTAGGGTGATACAAAAGGAAGCATTATTTTTGACCCCCACTGTTTCTAAGTGTGCCCTGCGAAATATGTGTCTGTGTGTTTCTGTCTGCGTTTGTGTCCTGTGCACCTTCCTCTAGATAGGAGTAAACTTTGGGGCAGTTCCCATGGCATTTTTAGCTGTTTAAAGGAATTAGAAAATTCTACAGTGACTTTAAGTCCTAAATACAGACTCAGAAAATAAAGGTAGTCATCCTGCCATGGATGACTCCTCCTTTCCCTCCATCTGAGCCTTGCCAAGCCTGTCCACTAGTGGGAGAAGAGAGAGGAGCGGTCCTCTTATTCTCCTGGTTGGCCCAGCACTCCTCCTCCTCCCTAGAGTGCTAACTTGAGGTTCCCACGCCTGCCATGGCAAAGGCAGGGGTAGGGGGAGAGGGCGTGAGGATAGAAAGTTCTTCCTCGGTTGGTGCTGCTGTAACATGGTCTCGTTCTCTCTGGACTTGGTAGTTGTTTAGAGCTTCCTCTTTCCCTTGGAAGTTCATTCATTTCCAGCTTAAATATACCCTCTCCACCCCAGGCTTCCTGCTACCCTGTAATGCACTTAAAATCTATCAATGTTTTGGCTTCTGGGTTTTTTGATTTGCTTAGAAAGACTTCCCTCACACTGAAGTTATAAGACTCTTTCTATATCTAATGTACTTTATTTTTACATTTAGATATTTAATACCATTTAAACTATTTCTATGTATGGCATGTGGTAGAGACCTACTATATTTTCTCACAAATGAATAGGTGACTTTCCTGACACCATTTATTCTTTCTCCACAAAATTATAATTCCACATTTATTGTACATCCAGTACTAGTGTGTGTGTGTGTGTGTGTGTGTGTGTGTGTTGGTTTGCTAGGGCTGCCATAACAAAGTATCACAGATTGGGTGTCTCAAACAACAGAAATGCATTTTCTCATAGTCCCAGAAGCTGGAATCCAGGATCCAGGTGTCAATGGGGTTGATTTATTTTGGGGCCTCTCTCTTTGGCTGTTAGATGGCCATCTTTAGCCTGTGTCTCGACATGGTCTTTCCTGTGGGATCTTTTTTAAGGATGCCAGTCACATTGGATTAGGTCCTACCCCAATGATCTCATCACAGCTTCACTGCTGATTTACAGGCCTTATCTCCAAGTACATTCTGAAGGATGGGGTTAGGGCCTCAACATATGAATTTGGAGGGGGGGTCACAAATATAACCCATAGCAACTTGGATCTGTTTTAAGAATTTTTCCATTCCTGTGTTGTCACAGCTACAAACTTAGAGTACTTAGAAGGCAGTCTATTGTTTAGAAATTAACTTTTCTTACTAGTTCAGGTGTTACATTCTTCAGAAAACTTTTATCAACCTCTTCTTTCTCCTAGAAACAAATATCTCCCATGTATTTTATTTGAACCTCTATTATAACAACATTCCCTTTATAAAGGGGTGTCAACATCTAACTTCAAATTAGATTACAAGCCCATAGGGCTCAAATAATTAATTTTTTAAAGTTATTAATTATTCATATTTGGCATTATTAACAGTGGTTTGCTAATGACTTCCAATGCATCACACACTGTTCTGCAAGTTTCACTTGCAGCAAATAGGAATAAGGCTCACCGAAGTTAAGTTACCTGCCTGGGGGCACTGAGCATGTTAATTGGTGACTTACAGTTTCAACCCAGTTCTTTTTAACTCTGAATCTCATACTCTTAACCAGTAGAAAGTACTGCCTCTTTAGCTATTTTGTATCCCCCTCCATCTCCGAGCAGGAAGCCTGGTGCACAGTAGGTACCTAATATATGTGCTTATAAAGTGAAGTGAACTAAGCTGAAAGGCATACCAATCAGCTTTTATGTCATCAGCCTTTCTATTTAAAGCCCTGTGACTGGGGAGCTATTTTAGGTCTGCATTATTGTGGTTGAAGTAGCAGATATGTGGTCCTCCCCCATGATACACAGTGCCTGTGCTTCTAAGCAATGATTGTCACCTTTCCCTTTCTGTGCTCTCCTGGTCTTGAACATAATTCATGGGCCCAAACCAAGCTCCGTTACAGCTGTTTAGTTGATGCTACCATTTCTCAGCATGTCTGTATAATGCCATGAAAAACTTCATCTAGAGAGTGTAAATAAAACAAATTTGTAAAAAAGAGTAGCACATAGACTGTTAACAAATGCTGCTTCTCAATTGTCGCTGGAGAATTTATGCGGTGGTTTGCCTATGAACAGTGCACTGTATCACAATGTGTATGATTTCGTGGGTATCTGAGTCTGCTTGGGTACTGTATCAAAATACCACGTACCCATATTTTTGGACTATAAGATGTACCTTTCCCCCCAGATTTGGGAGGAAATTGGGCTGTGTCTTATAGTCCAAATGTAGCTTACCTGGCTTGCTGTGGGGAGTAGGGGGGAGGTGGTAGAGTGGGGTCACAGATTATTAAATATTTTACCACATTTTTTGCTTCAAAAATTTTTTTCCTTATTTTCCTCCTCTAAAAACCTGGGTGTGTCTTATGGTCCAGTGCACCTTATAGTCCTAAAAATATAGTACTAGGTGGCTTAAAAACCAGAAATTCATTTTCTCACAGTTCTGGAGGTTGGGAAGTCCAAGGTCAAGGTGCAGAAACATTGGTTTCTTGTAAGGACCCTCCTCCTGGCTCGCAGACAGCCACCTTCTCACTACGTCCTTGCACGGCCTTTCCTTGGTGGATAGGTGCAAAGACAGAAATTGGGAGTGCTCTGATGTCTCTTCTTAAAAGGATACTAGTCCTGTTGGATTAGTGCCCTACCCTTAGGATCTCATTGAACCCCAATACTTCCTTAGAGGCCCCTTCCTGAACTTAGGGCTTCAGCATATGAATTTTGGGGGACACAAACATTCAGCCCATAACAGTAGGTCAAGTTGACTCACGATGGAAATAGAGGATAGGCCTTTGAAGATCTTAGCACATTTTGGGGCTCAATAATTATAACTAGAATAATATTTCTTTGTACCTAAATTGTTTTATCTTTCCTATACACGAGGATTCACATCTCTATAAAATTTTGAACAATATTGCCTACTCAGAATTTATTTATAAATACTTGAGGTTCCTAGATGAAAGATCTCTGTTATTTAATGGTGTTAAACATTTCATCAAAATAATAAAGTCCCCATTACATTCTACCTTCAATAACAAAATCTAATTTTCATCCTAATCCAGTTTCTTTATTTAAGATTTATATGTATTTTTTAGTTATTTCCTTGAACTATAGCAAACAATCTCTTTTCTTCCTTAATATTTCTTTTCAGACACATGTAACTCTATCTCCCCAGTGGCCTTTGTTTAGAGTTATAAAATTTTTATTGCTACAGATTTCCTTTTAGCTCTTTACGATTTCTCTTGCTTCAAGGTCCTGTCTAGATCCAACACCCTATGATTCTGAGAGGCTCCATGATGAAAGCAATGTTTTAAAATCTAGGCTTGTCAAGTTCAAAAAACTATAAGGTTGAAGAGGCAGGTAGAGCCACAGAAGTGCTGTTATTGACAGTGTTCTGTAGAATTGCAAACATAGCTCAAAATGATAGTGTGTTGAGTCCCCTTACTTCATGTTGCCATAAATTCATAAATAAATGGTTTTCTAAGAGCATGTCAAAGTTTTCGTCCTTCCTAAGAATTTTCCCTCAAGTTTCTTTGATGACTGTTCCTCTCCCTCAGTAGCAGGTGTTCAACTCTCAACTTCCATCTGTGTTGTTTCTTACAATGTTGTCCTTATTAGAAGCTTACCTATTTTGTTTTCCAAAGAGGCAGCCTTGTAACAGCTGCCTTTACTTGGTGACTTAACATTGTCATAGCTGCTATATCTCTCCAGTCTGTGGCTGGGTTTCTTATTATCGGTGATGCAGATGTAATTCCTAAGACTACCATTTGAAATTTAATATGTATCCAACTGGCTATAACATCTGAATGAAGAATTTAATTTTACTCATTTTAAACATGTAAGAGATAAAAACACAAACACATTTAAAAAGACTTTTATAGGACAACAGCTTTCAGAATTGTCTGCTCAAATGAAATCCCATGACCTGGCCCTAATCTATACCTAGTCCATGACCTAACACAGCCAGCTTGTGCCCCCTCCTCAGAGGTCTGAGTCCCAGCCCCAAGACCCCACCTGAGTCCAGAGATAAGAGTAGCAGCTGGCTAGTGCCACTCCTCAGAGATCTGGGGCCCAGGCTCTTTCCCCACTTGGCACTAAGAATGTTTGGTGGGGCCAGACTTCTTGCATTTGCATGCATGTAATTAAAATCTAGGTCATTTTATTTGGATATTAAAGGTAAAAATGTCACAAGAAGACTGGCGGACTTGGGGATATAGTTCAGATTATGTGTTAATGACTCCCAAACCTATACCTGTATGCCAGACATCTTTCCCAGGTTTAAATGGTGAGCTTGTGTGTACCTCAAACTCAGAATGTCTAAAATTAAATTACTGTCTTCCTTCTTTGCTCCATGAATTTTGACACTATCTACCAGTTTCCTGCAAGAACTATATTTTACCTTCACAAACAGTCTCTGAGTACTGTCAATTTACTTCCTAAGTGTCTCCTATTTTTCATCTATACTTCACAACCCTATTGCAAATCCACCGAATTCACTGGATTACTGTAAAGCCCTCCTAACTTGTCTCTTTGCTTCCCAGCTCTTTCCCTTGTAATTGAATTTTTTCTAGAGTGTGCATAGCTTTAAAAAGATCATAAAAAATTATGATTTTCAGAACCCAGTTCCAGATCTGTCCAGCAGTGCTGAACACACGCTCCTACCACTCCAAAGGATTTAAGTCTCTTCTTCTTCTCACTGGTTGTGAGCAACTAGATGGTGTGTCTTGGTGGTGGTGTTTATTTCACATTTCTTGTGCTTCCTGCTCATTCCATCTGGATCTGTGGGTTTATAGTTTCCATAGTTTGGAAATTTTTTTGCCATTATTTCTTTAAACATGCCTTCTCCCCCTGCCTCCTTTCAGAGGCTTCAGTGACGTGTACATTAGGCTGCGTGAGGCTATCTCACAGCACACTGATTTGTTTTTTTTCTTTCCTTTTCTCTTCCTGGGCTTTACTTTGTGTATCTTCTCCTGCTATGCCTTTGATTCACTACCCTTTTCTTTTTCCATGGCTAATCTGCTGTTAATCCCAACCAGTGTATTTTTCATCTCAGTCATTATAGTTTTTTCTCTCTAGGAGTTCTACTTGGATCTTTTACTTTATTTTTTATGCTTTCCATATCTCTACTTAACATTTTGAACCTACAGAATGCTGTTGTAATAGCTGTTTTAATGTTCTCAGCTTCTAAATTTAGCAATCTATGTCAATTCTGAGGTAGTTTCAATTAACTGATTATTCTCCTAATTGTGCAGCATGTTTTCCCAATTCTTTGCCTGTGTTTGAATACCAGACATTGTAAAATTTACCTTGATGGATACTGGATATTTTTGTATTCCCATAAATATTTTTGAGCTTTACTCCAGAATGTTAAGTTACTTGGGTGTAGTTTGAGCTTTTTGGGGTCTTGCTTTTATAACTTGTTAGGCAGGCACATAGCAGTGTTCAACTAGAACTATTTATTTCCTGCTACTGAGGCAAGATCTTCCTGGGTTTTCTATCCATTGCCCTGAGATTTGTGAGTTTTTCTCCTTTAGCTTGTGAGCAGGTATGACTCCTGGCCCTGTGTACACACAGAGGACTGTTCCCTAATCCCTTTTAGACACTTCTTCCCCAGCCTCTAATGGTTTGCAGATAATGCATGGACAGATCAATACTCAGCTGAGTGCTCAAAAAAGACCATAAAGATTTCTGGGATCTTGTTGGGGAGTATACTATGTCACAAAGCAGTTGCAAGGATCAAATATATATATTTAGGCTCAATATGTATTTGCCTCTAACTTAGTGCCTGACACATAACTGGAGCTCAATAAACATTTTTTAAACTTGATTCAGACCTTCAGATGCAAATCATCTTTAGTGCACATTTCTCATTTGTTTGACTACCCAGTATCTGTTTCTTCTAATGAAGCAGAATTTCCTATTGTAGAAACTAAAAATGCCAGACAATTTTTTCAGCATTCTTTCCACTCAAATGAAAGCCAATGACCTAGCCCTAGTCCATACCCAGTTCATGACCAATACCCACACTTGTTCTATAGTTTAAAGAAGAAGCAGTCCTGGCTGATATGGCTCAGTGGACTGAGGGCTGGCCTGCAAACCGAAAGCTTGTTGGTTCAATTCCCAGTCAGGGCACATGCTTGGGTTGTGGGCCAGGTCCCCAGCTGGGGGCGTGCAAGAGGCAGCTGATTGATGTTTCTCTCACATATCAATGTTTCTCTCCCTCTCTTTCTCCCTCTTTCCCCCTCTCTCTAAAAATAAATAAAATATTTTTTTAAAAAGAAGCATGTTCAAGGAAGACGCAGAGACTCCACCAAGTTCATTCAAGGGACAAGAAGTAACAGCAGCAGTGAGAGTAGATACACCAGTTTTTGGAGGCGACATTCCCAGTGGCCATGGTAACAATGGCCAAGCCAATGGCCATGTGGTACCCCACAGTGTAACAGTGGGGTTTTCACTAGGACTCTTCTATGACGAGACTTTTGGGCTCATTTTTAGTTATTTAGTCTACTAGCCTGGTTGTCCAGTGTTTCTAGAGATGTTCCACGACATCCAATGCTCTTTAACATTTTTTATTCTTGAAGTATGTATGTATACATAAGTATATGCATGTGTATGTAGAGGGGTGAGCAAAAGTAGGTTTACAGTTGTGAGTACACAAAATGATTGATTCCTGTATTATTATTTACTTATATAAACCTACTTTATTAATTACTGTTAGCCCACTTTGCTCACCCCTGTATATGCGTATGTGTGTATATTTATCACTTAAGTGATACATTTTTACAAACTAAATTTTCATGAAAATGAATGTGTTTATAACTGGTGCCCAGATCACCAAAGAGAATATTACCAATATCCCAGAAACTCCCTTATTCCCTCTCCAGTTCTTACCCTCTGCCATCCAACTATACAGGCATGTTCACGACTCCTGACATCGTAGGTTAGTTGTGCCTGCTTTTATGAAACTTTATGCAAATCTAATCACACCACATATTTTTTGTGTGTATACCTATTATGTTTATGAGATCTTTATAATTTTGTGTGGTTGTAGCTTGCCTATTCTTATTGGAAGAGTAAAGCATCCCATTTAATAAATATACTATAGTGTATTTAGTCATTTGTGTCAGAGGTCGCTAAGGCCACCCTCGGGTTCAGTGATTTGCTAGAAAGATTCACAGACTCAGAAAAGCTGTCATACAGTTAAAGTTCATTACAATTCAAGGATACAGATTGAAACCAGCAATGGAAAAAGGTGCACAGGGCTGAGTGCAGAGGAAACTAGACACTAGTTTCTAGTTGTCCTCTCCCAGTGGAATTGCATGGGCAGGGCTGAATTTTTCCAGTACGTATGTGTGGCATTATGTGCCAAGTATTGCCAATCAGGGAAGTTCATCCAAGCTTTAGTGTCCATGGTTTGTTTGGGGTTTGTTTTTGTTTTGTTTTGTTTTTCCTTCCCTCCCCTCCCCTCCCCTCCCTTTTTTCTGTGGTCAGCCATGTGGGTACCGCATGCGCCCCCACGAATAACCTCAGCTACTCAGTCTCCACCCCCTCAGAGATCAAACTGATACATCAAGGCCCAAAGGCTCAGGCATACAAAAACCAGTGTTCGCATAAATCACATTATTAGCTTAAACTGACCACCATAGTTTATAGTTCTAGGAATAAAAAGACATTCTTTTCAGGCAGGATAATCCAAGGGTTTAGAGATCTCCTCCCCAGAGCTATGCCTAGGACCAGTCCTGAAAGTCCGGGCTTGCGCAGTTTACCCTTTCTGCACACCAGACGGGCATTTGGGAAGTTTACATTTTTTGTTCATATGAATAGTATTTCTATGAATATTCTTACACATTTTTTTTTGTGAAGGTTTGGGTGCATTTCTATTGGGTGGTTTCTTAGTTGTAAAATGGTAGGTCCTAGGACGTGCATTGGTCAATTTTCAGACATAAAGCCGCACTGTTTTCCAAAGTGACTATACCAATGTATATCCCCAGCATCAGTGTAAAGAAATTTGCAATATCCTTTTTTTAAAACAGTTTTACTGAAGTATAACTGACATACAATGAAATACATGTTAAAATTCATATTGATACATTTTGACAGGTGTATACACCTATAAAATCACCACCACCACAAGCAAGATAGTGAAACTTCACCCCTAAAAGTTTCCTTGTATTCCCAATATTCTCCTAATGAATTTGTTTTCTGTTTAAGCCAGACAGAGTCAATTTCTGTTGTTTACAACTGAGGCTTCCTAGTTGATATAATACCATCTTGCATTTATCTTGCAGATGCACCCAGCTCGATCTTCTGCATTTCTTTTCAGTTAAATAGAGTCTTGCTGAGTATCTATGATGTATGCTAGATACACAGGCTCCGATCTTTGCCTATGGAAGTTAGTTAGACTCCAGATTACAGCTTTATGCTCAGGACTCTTGGGAATTCCACGCATCTTTTTATCCCTGTTCATTGCACGCTCTTCTTCCTGAACCATCCTGTAATCCCCAATCCCAGTCCCCAATCCCAAACTCCCCTAGGCCCAACTCCAACACAGGGTTTCCAAGATGGTAAGAAAAAGGGCCTCTCAGCCCTTCATTATGTTGCATAAACCAGTGTTGTGAGTTGAATTGTGTGTCCCTCAAAAGATATGTTGGAGTCCTAATTCCCAGTACCCAGAATGTGACCTTATTTGAGGTAAGGTCTTTATAGAGGTAATCAAGTTAAAATATGATCACGAAGGGCGGGCCCCAATCCAGTATAAAGAGCGTTCTTATAAAAAGGAGAAATTTGGACACAAAGACCAACAAATAGAAGGAAGATGATTCTATTCCTTCCACATGGAGACACAGGGAGAAGAGGGCCGTACACAAGCCAGTGAGAGAGCCTGGAACAGACCCTTTCCTCGCCGCGGTCAGGAGGAATCAGCTCTGCCAACACCTTGGTCTGGGGCTTCCAACCTTTAGAACTGTGAGACGATATGTTTCTGCGTAAGCTGCTCAGTTTGTGGTGCTCGTGATGGTGGCCCTAGCGAAGTACAGTAATACAACCGGGCAGAGGGCATCAGCTATTCATCACCATATTCAGGTCATGTGATGTACAACAGAGGGTCAGAGGGCAGTGGCTGTCCTTCAGGAAACACGGCTTGTTATAAAAATTGAGGTTGGGGAGAGAAGAATTTGGGAAGAGCAAACAAACTCAGATTATTTGATTTAGGCCATTCATGAGACCCTGAACACGACCTGGCTGAATCAGGAAGCTCTATAATCCTTCCCCTTTTTTTTTTCTCAAATTGAAAAGCATGACTCATTTTTCAACAGCCATCTGTGTGAACACATGGAGTCCTTTATTGCCACTAAGATCTGTTCCAGTCTGAGGGGGCGACATGGGAATGTTTTTCTCCCAGCCCTTTTTGTGGGAACATTTCCAAAACCAGATTAATGAAATTTCAATAAAGGCAGGTACAGCATGCCTTAAAAAAATTTCCTGAAATATTCTCACCACCTTAAATCAGGTCATCTGCCAGGTTACCTTCAAAGAAGCTGACCTCAATCTGAGTCCCTGTGAGGACTGGATTTTGCTTCACTTGTAAATTGTTGTGAAGTTCCAGAACTCCTATTTGCCTTCATGGTCAAAACTTTTGATTAAAGAGGAAGAAGCAGGGAGAAAGAGAATGACATGAACAGACGGTGCACTGGAAATCCTAAATGTATTCAGAGCAAGTGATTTATTGCCCTTTCCCTGGACTGGCAGTAAAGAATATAATAAACGTGTCCCTAAGGAACTTCTTGTCTATTTCAAGTCCTTTCTTAGGCTACTTTCACCCTTCGATCTTCATTTCTTTTTTGGTCTTTAGGTACAGATTTGAATATATTTCAGCAAAGCTGCACAAACAACCCATTTAGTTGAGCCTTGAAAGACCAGTTTCCAAGCCCTGCTTGGAAGTAAGCATCGTGCCCTCCCCTCAGGATGATGTTCTGGTGCCCTTAATGGATACTTTGGTTTGCTGGATGTCAAAGACCCCTTTCCGCATCACTGGCCCAACCCCCTCTGTTTCCACGGATTACTGTCGCTGCTCTGTCTACACATATTGCTTTTTCTTCTTCTTTTAAAATTGAGATAAAATTCACATAAAATAAAAATCACCATTCTCGCATTGTTAAAGTACACGGTTTAGTGGTTTTTAGAAGGTTCACAATGCTGTGCACCCCCCAGCACTATTTAATTCCAGAACATTTTCATCACCCCCAAAAGAAACCTTGCACCCATTTCTGGTCACCTCCTGATTCCGCCATCCCCTCTCAGCTTCGACAGCCATGAATCTACTCTCTGTTGCTGTGCTTTTGCCTCTCTGGACACTTCATACAAACGGACTCATATGATGTATGGACATCATATCTCCCTTCTGTCACTTAGCAGGTTTTCAAGGTTTATCCTGAATGTATCATGTGTCAGTTTTGTTCTTTTTATTGCCAAATAATATTCTCTTGTATGAATGTACCACATTTTGTTTATCCATTCATCAGTTCACGGATGTTGAACTGTTTCCATTTTTTGGGTTATTGTGAATAATACTGCTATGAACATTCACATACAAGTCTTTGTGTGGATATTTGTTTTCAACTCCCTTGGTTGTACATATGCCAGGGACTGGAATTGCTGGATTGTACCATAACTCTAGGTTTAATTCTTTGAGGAACTGTCCAGTGTTTTCCAGCGTCTCTTTATGAAGGAGGAGAGGTTAAGGGTGATTTCAGACACTTGCTTCTGAGGGACAGATGAACTGTCAGAATTCATGAAGTCGAAGATGCAAGAAGGGTGTCTAGGTGAGATACCAAGGTAGAAAATTTCAATTTGGCCATCATCTAAATGCAGTGATTGTTAAAGCTGCGGGGGAGATGTGATCTCTGGGAGTTGATGATATGTAGAAAGAAGGGAATACGAGAGGCCTGTGATAGGCCAACCTCTGTCCAGGATTATGCTTTCTGTGTGCCACCAATGAATAATCATCACAAGACAATTAAGTGGATGCTACCATTAGTCCCATTTTATAGATGGGGCAACTGAGGCTCACTGAGGTTAAATATATAGACTGGTTTACAGAACTTGTATACCGTAGCCAATACAGGATGTAAATTCTAGGAAAAACCTCACATACAACCTGAAAAAAATTTTAGGAATTAGAGGTAGATTTTTAAAAAAATAGAGTACCATTAAGTGCAGTAGGATGGTATACATGACACACAGTATTCCAGAATAAAAAAAGAGGGTTTTTGTTTGTTTGTTTTATTTTGTTTTGGAAGAAGGTTATCAACTGTGACAGGGGTCAAGTAAACACAAAACATATGTGTATAACAGTATCGAATTATCTCATTTCTGGCCCATTATATGCCTCAGGGTGTTTGCTGTTCAGACTTTAGCTGGTCTGTTCTGGGCTATGCACTGCTGCTCTGTGTGTGTTTTCCTCTGCAGAGAAACAGGACCCTGCTGAGTCTCTACTGCAGACAATAAGTGCATTTCAGCAGGAGTGAGGAAAAACCATTATTTACAGTGAAAAGTTTTACAAAAACTGGAATTTCAAAGCAAAATGAGATCTTCTCACATTAAGCTACAAAGTAAAAGTTCAAGCACATAAGACTAAATAACTCTTCGTACTAGAGAGAAAAAGAACACTATTGCATCTTTGAGATAAAGCCATATTTTATATGTAATGAGGCAGTACCCTCCCCTTTCTGCAGTATTTTATGTCTTCAGCATTTTTTTTTTGTCTTCAGACAGTGATGGGTGGACCTGAAATTAAGTGCCATCATTTCAGAGCACCGAAGCATGACCACGTAATGGTGACATCCAGAAATCTCGGGCACCTACAGCCAGCCAAGTCTTTTTTATTTCTTTATTAGCAATCTTGGTCTTTCCCTACTTCAGATTGTTGGTTTATATCCTTGATGTTTTCAAGGATATAAAACAAGGTTGTAGCCAGATCCATGTAAAGCCAGTCATGAAGCTCTTGTATGGAAATTTTCTGTGAAAAGATTGGAAACAAAAAAATTTTTTGAGAAAAACAAGGTAAAATAGGTCTGTATTACTCACAAACAGTAGATGAATTTATTCTAGTTAGTTGATCATTTTGTTTTCTGCTCAGATAAAACCAGACTTTAGTTTTTAGAGAAGGGATCCTGCTTGCATGTGCACTTTCAAGTGAAGAGAGGAGGGAAGCCTCCTGGGTCCTTCCCTCAGGTGACTGAATGTCTGCTGAGAACAGTGGGCTTGGTCGCTGTTGCTGATGCCTTTGCATGTACTGACGCCTGAGAAAATGGGTCCCATGAAAGTGTAAGAGAGCATTAGAGGAGGGCAGTCATTGCTGCTGGGGGCCCACGGCCATCAGGTGTCCCTACTTAACCTTAACTCCTAGAGAAATATACACCGTTTCAAAAGATCTTAATATTGAGTACTTACTGTGCAGTATTTACTGTGCAGAAAGCCTCCCAGGATTTACATTTCCTGGTGTTCACAACCTTGTATAACCCTCTCCCCTTGAGTGAAAATGAGACTATGATTTACTTCAAACTGACAGAATACAGTAAAGATAATGAGCTGTCACTCTTATGATTACGTTATGTTATATAAGCCTCCATCTTGCTAGCAGACTTGTTGCTCTAAACACTCTCCTTGCTGGCTGGCTTGATAGAGACGATGGCCATGTTGGAAAGCCCATGTGGCAAGGACGTGCAGGCAGCCTATAGGAGTTGAGAATGTTCTCTGGTAAACAGCCATTGAGAAGTCAGAGCTCTCTGCCTGAACAACCACAAGTGAGTGCATTCTGCCAACACCTGACTGGAGGTGGATTCTTCCCTACACGAGCCTCTAAAGGAGACCACAGCCTCATTCATCACCTTGAGAGCAGCCTTGTGAAGTCCTGAGCAGAGGACTGCCTGGAATCCTGACCTACAGAAACTGAGAGATAAGAAATGTATCGATGTGTTGCTTTAAGTGATTTCTTATGCAACAACAGAAAGCTAACACAATCACATATTTTTTTCTGTCTTTATTATTTTTTATTGTTCAGTTACAGTTGTCCCCATTTTCCCCTAGGTTGCTCTCCCCTGCCCCATCCAACCTCTGCTCCCAAAGACACTCACCACCCCATTGTCCTTGTCTATGGGTCCTTTGTACATGTTCCCCTTCTTTCTCCATGCCCACCATTATCCCTGTCTCCACTTCCCCTCTGGTCACTGTCAATTTGTTCTTTATTTCCATGTCTCTGGGGTTTTTTGCTTGATTGTTTTGTTGATTAGGTTCCACTTATAGGTGAGATCTTATATTATTTATCTTTCACTGCCTGCCTTATTTCACTTAGCACAATGCTCTCCAGTTCCATCCATGCTGTTGTGAAGGGTAGGAGCTCCTTCTTTCTTTCTGCTGTGTAGTATTCCATTGTGTAAATGTACCGCAGTTTTTTGATCCATTCATTTCCTGATGGGCACTTAGGCCATTTCCAGCACCTGGCTTTTGTAAATAACGCTGCTATGAACATAAGGGTGCATAGGTTCTTTTGAATTGATGTTTCAGGATTCTTAGGGTATAATCCCACGATCACATATTTTATCTACTATCCAAAAGCTTAATTGTAAGTTTAATTAACAAGCCTATTCTTAAATAATCCTTAATGAGACCAATGGTTGACTGCTTTGAGTAAGTACCATAGAGTTTCAGAATGTATAAGCAGATTCTGTCAGTTGTTTTTTCCCCTATAACTTAATAGTCATAAAAAGGCTAAATGGAACATTGTCCTATTCTGAATATGAAAGGGGTATTTGCATCAAATGGAACTAAAAGGGAGTGATGTAGGAAAAGGGAAACTGTATACAGGAACCTTCCCAGGTGTGACCATTTCCTACCACATGCTCCACTTCCGTTAATTACTGCTTATCGGCTAGTCAAATGAACTCCTTCTATTTGGTTACCACAAAAGAATTTAGGGAGGAAGAAGGCCTAGAATCAAGGTTGGGTGAGCCAAGCTAATAGCTGTTAATGTTCTGCGGGAAGCAGAGTATGTAAATTGGGCAGCAGAGACAATCTGGTTAATGTAGGAACTTCTCAGAGGAATTGGTGTTTACTCTTCATCTTGTCTGCAGTCACCTTTTTCCTCAGGGCTGTCTGTGTTCCTTTCCACCGGATTCTTTTCAGTCTGTGCTATGTTTGATCTGTTTTCTAAGGCTTCATTAGTTTTGACATTAACATTTGACATTTTGAACATTTTGACATATCTTCAAACTCATAATTGTTTGATTAAGTAAATAATTCATCAGAACTATGTAAGTAGGTATAATCCTTTGAGTGATTGCTGAGTAATTGAACATTCAGATTACTATAGCATTCTTATAAACACTGCATTATGTTAAAAATAGAAGACACATTTTGACTTTAATTTTACTCATAAAAATTTCAAAGTTCATTTTTTAAAGATTAAGTAGAGAATCGATTACACTATGAATGCCCAGGAACTCATTGCTTTCACATCTGTCACCTACCAGTGCCTACCAGTGTGATTTTCATTGCATTTGCATGCCTGGGCATGTGCTGTCCAAAATTATGTGAAACCACTTTGGGAGAAATTGTAACTGCATTTCCGATAGAGAAGCAACCAGCCAGGAGAATCAATCATGCTTTCAAGATTGCTGCTAATAAATAGACTTTTAAAACAAATGTTCACTGCCCACCGCCGTAGATGAGCAGGTATGACTTGGGCCAGCTGGACCGTACCCCTTACCACAGAAACTTCTTGGTATTCGAGAAGATTCCAGATGGGGTACCTGCTTTCTGCACCATAAGAAGGGACTGAGAAGGCCCCAGCTATGACATTTAGCAAACAACAACAACAACAAAACAACAACAACAAAAAACAACCCTAGGGTATTATCAATGGGAAAATCAACCTGTAGTTGGTCCAGCATGTGTTAGCTACTAGAACCACTGTGGGAAGTTTCTATAGCCCTTTGTTTCTAGTCCAGAATCTTCTTTGCAGTTTATGTCAATGGCACCTTTCAGCTCTAAGTCCACAAATAAATATGTTTTAGCCAGAATGCCCTATATTAGCCAGATTGTTTCTGCTGCCAAAATTCACATACTTTACACTCTTCCGGAGGATGGGACATCAACAGCTTTTAGGATTGTTCACCCAAACTTGATTCCAAACTCTTTCCCTTCCTGTGTCCTTTTTGGGTGAGAGCTGAAGTTCATCTATTTTGTTGTTGTTGTTGTTATCGTCATTGCTGTTGCATTTCACGTCCACAACCAACCAATTCCTCACCCCTTTGCCACTCCTTGTCTTACTCTCCTCACTCCCAAGAACTTCTTTCCTCTGGACATACATGGTCACCTCTGCTATTCTGTATTAGAACGATGGCCTCACTGGCTCCCTTTATCAGAGAGAACTTTGATCACAGGTCATACAGTGACTAATGCTCCATCTTTCCACCTGTACTGAGTTAGGTGATAGCCAAATCTTTCTCTTCTCCAACAAAGAGAGAAACAAGATTAGAGTTCAGCACTTGGGCTATTATTTCATAAGGAGTTCAGTGCTTCAGCAAAATTGCTTGATCTTTATCATCTCAATTCAATTTTCAGGATGCAGTGCAGAGAAAAAATATGTTCAAGTTATCTTCCTCCTTGTACAAGAGCATCCAACAAGAGCCCCCTCCTCTTAATTCCCAGAGGAGAACAGCAGCCACTGCTGAATGCCATCAAAAATATCAAAATGAGTCCCTTCAGTTTTAAGACTTGATGGCTTTGTGCTTTTTCAGTCACAAAGAATTGCCCTGACTTTCCTTCTTCGGATAGCTTTCTGCAGGGCCCTGAGAATAGCTTTTGCTTTGATTACCCAGTGATTTACAGCCTTTCTCATTTGCTTCCCATATCTCGTTTTTCCAGAGTATAGGGAGCTCTTCACTCACCCTGTTGCCTCAAAGCAATTTTCCTTATCATCTTCCCGAAGCCCAAGGCCCATCCTCTTTGTGTATTTTTGATTCTCCTGAAAAATGATTGTCTGATTTGTTTCTCCCTTCCATTCTTCCTTTGTTTCTTTTCTTTCCTTTCCTTTTATTTTCTCTGCTCTTCTCTTCTCTCTCTTTCTTCATAGCATCAGTGTTTTAATCATAAGGGCAGCTTTTTAAATAAACATACAATACTCTAATTTTAACAGTGATTGATTCTTTAATAGAGAAAGAAAATGGTATTTTCTTAATGTCATATTTGCCTGGTTAGGCATGTGCAATTGTTCTTGTGAATTACAGAGCTTTGTGGTGGGAGTGACCTCAGTATTCCTGGTATGTCTGAAAAATAGTATGCCGACATTCTGATAGAGAGACATTAGTTAGCACTTCTCCCAGAAGCAAAGCTGAAACAAAGATTGAGTTCACATAGTTTATTTGGGATGTTGGGAGTTGAGAAGAGTGTGTGTGTGTGTGTGTGTGTGTGTAGTAATAAAAGGAAGGGAAAGCTTTCTATAACGGGGCTACTATTATGGCAGCTACCATAATGTGAAGCTGAAATTTAGTTCTGTGGCAAAATTTTGGAAAATAGTGTAAAACACATACTTCATCATGATGCTTATCAAGGGACAAGGAGACTAGAGTATTCATATGCTATACCCACTATTCGTACCTGTTAAGTTATTGGTGAAGGGATGCCCAGGCCCTTTGAGCCCGTCTTGCCTGCAAACAAAAAGGGTTCAAACGGCCCAAGGGCAGCCCTCTGACAGAGTTGTAGGTTCTTGTTGTTGGAAAGCAAGCTGGCATTCACAGATGTGAGGAGATATGGAGCGGGCACCAGTGTATCTGCTACAGGGGACCAAAGGGAAGAGCTGGGAGGACTCAGTTTATCCCATCACTTACCTGAAAAACAACTGATTTGAAAGTTACAGTGGTGGCAGACTATGCTGCGACCCAAGTTCTTAGCCAACTAGTGGCTCAGGTTCGTGGATGATCAGTATGGTAGATGTTTGCCATTCTTGCTGCCTAGCCCTCCAAATCTTTCCTATTTTACATCATTAAGAGACTTGGTCAAATGCTCTCATTCCAGAGGCCAAACAGGCTGAATAAAGTTTTCTTTTCTTGTTTCCTTGTAGCCAGGGGACGAGCAGATGCCCTGGCCTCGGCCATTTGGAGTTTCCTGCCTGGGACTTTTCCTCTTCAGTTTGGGCTATTATAACAAAGAACCATAGACTGTGACTCACAGACAATACATTTTTAAATTTTCACAGTTCTGGAGGCCGAAAGTTCAAGATCAGTGTCCCAGCATAGTTGGGTTATGGGGAGAAACCTGCTTCCGGGTTGCAGACAGCTGCTTTCCTGTTTTGTCCTCACGTGGTGGTAGAAAGATAGCTTTTATAAGGGCGTGAATCCCATTTATGAGGCTCCACCCTCATGAACTAATCACCTCCCAAAGGCCTTATCCCCTAACATGGTCACAATGGGAGTCAGGTCGGGATTTCAACATATGAATTTGGGAGGAGGACGTAGACATTCAGTTCATTACAGACTTCCAATCTTCAGGGAGTAAGATGATGATGCAGGAACTGTGGGAAATTGTTCTCAATGGTGCTGTTGGGATGCAGGCACAGAGCAGGCAGTGGAGCAGCCAACGGAACCTGGACCCCCACCCCATCCCAGCCTGGCTCCCCTGCTTCTACATGTTCCTCCGACAAATTCATTTTCTGTTTCACCCAGCAGGTGTTGGCTTCTCCTGCCTGCAACTGAGAACAACTGATTTTTAGAGAAAGACAGAAGTCTGAATGCATCCAACACCCTGCATTCTGCCCAGTTCTTTTTTACAATCTTAGAGAAGAGGCTGAGAGAAATAAAGGCAATAAACAACAATTGTTCAGCCTCCAAAAAACCTACAATCTACTTAGACAAATCTGAAATAAACCCATGTGAAAAAAACTGAAATACACATACTAATATTATCTCATTTACACAGGTTATCTCTGTTACTCAATTATCTTTTTATATACCTGGGATCACTTATCCTCAATTACCCTGCACGGGAGGCACTATCCCCTGGGTTTTCTGGAGGAAGAACCTGAAGCACAGAAGAGTTAAGTAATATTCCCAGAATGCTACAGTCAGGACATGACAAACTGGGGACTCAGCTGCCATTGTGTCTACTCTGACCTGTGCCCTCACCTTAAAGTACTGTTTAGGAATACCTTGCACATGGGCAAAGGGCTAGAGCAAGGATTAGCACATTGTGGCTAAAATCCAGCCAACCAACTCTTTTTGTAAATAATGTTTACTAGGGACACAGCCACACCCACTTGCTTTTGTATTGTCTATGGCTGCTCTCCAGCTACAACAGCAGAGTTGAGTAGTTGAAACACAGACCACACAGTCTGCAAACCTAAAATATTTAAGATCTGGTACTTTGATGGAGAAAGTTTGCCAACCCCTGGCCTAGGACATAGTTACAAACAATTTAGCTTCACTGAATTAAGCTTCTGAGATCCACCTGATGTCACCTGACTAGTACTGTC
Source organism: Phyllostomus discolor (assembly GCF_004126475.2). Lineage (NCBI taxonomy): Eukaryota > Metazoa > Chordata > Mammalia > Chiroptera > Phyllostomidae > Phyllostomus > Phyllostomus discolor. The sequence goes on along the minus strand of NC_040909.2, from coordinate 28,497,837 downwards.
CACAACTACATGATAAACCAAAATCTAAGAACAAAGTCATAATAACAACAACTGTCATTAGTGAGGAATTTCTATGTTCAGGCTCTGTGATAAATGCTTTATCAACACACCACATTTTGCTGTATATGATTCACACCCACATTTTTGGCCCAAACTTTCAGGAAAAAAATCTTATATTTTAATTTTTTAATTCAATTTTTTATGTATATTTAGGTACTTGTATTTGTCTTATATAGGAATTTTAGCATTTTTTAAACATGTTATGATACAAGAAATTTTATGTAACAAATAATTACAAAACAGAAGAACAGATACAAGATATTTCAGGTACTACCCACGTAGAATGCACATCCTTATTTTTCCCTCAAAAATTTGGGCAAAGAGTGTGTACTATACACAGCAAAATACGGTACTTTAACTAAGCTGACTCCAGGTCCAGAGAAGTTAAGTAAACTTGTGCAGGGGTAGAGAGCTGGTAAGTGGCAGAGCCAGATTTACCCCACATGACTGTGTCCAGAGTCAGACCTCTTAACCACCACCCTTGACTGCCCTTCAAATGCATTATGAAGAGTGAAAACTGGGGGGGAAACAAACAGACCATTTTCTCAGGTTCTGTGCAGGCAGATGATAACCAAGGACCACCTCAAGGAGCTGGTGCTAATCAGACAGTGGCTATCAGGTTACCAAGAATAGGAAAACTTGGTTGTGATGGGACTTCTACTTCCCAAGTTGTTGAGGCTCCACTTGTAATGACCAGTGTCACTTTCTATTTTCTCAATGAAATGTGTTGACAAACCACTCAAGATAGCATTACTAGTCCAACATCAACTAACATTCAGTTTTCAGGAGTTTCTGAATTATTTTGAAAGACAGACGTCTCAAGTCTTTACAACTTCAGTGGTAAGATAGAGTATACCTGCTCTTCCCATACCAGTGCAGTGAGGCAGTGAGTTTTGAATCCTCCTAAAAAGGGTTTAAAATAAGCCCATCTTGTCTTGGAGTGTCATTTGCACAGTGACTTGCTTTAGAGAGAGATTCCGAGTGGTTGATAAGGTGGTACCAAAGTTCTACCTCATTCCCTTGGCTTTAACCCTCACCTGCTCCCTGTAGGTAGATTACTCACCAGAAAATTCAATCTTACTTAAGTCTAACACTTGACACCCAAATATCAGACAGCCAAGAATATAATAAGCAGCCTCAAAGTCCCTGCTGTAACTCAAATATACTGGAGCTTGGCATTGGTTGCCCTCAGATTTTATTTTAATTTATTGCTTATGCTGTTACAGTTGTACCAATTTTTCCTCCTTTGCTTCCCTCCCCCCAGCCCGCCCCTCACTCCCACAGTCAATCCCCACACTGTTGTCCATGGCCATGGGCCATGCATATATGTTCTTTGTCTAATCCCTTCACCTTCTTTCAACCATTCCCCACATCCCCTCTCCCCTCTTACAGCTATCAGTCTGTTCCTTGTTCCTCTGGTTCTGTTTTGCTCATTAGTTTATTTTGTTCCTTAGATTCTAGTTATAAGTGAGATCATACAGCATTTGTATTTCATTGCCTGGCTTATTTCACTTAGCATAATAGTCTCCAATTCTATCCATGCTTTTGCAAAAGGTAAGACATCCTTTCTTTCTTTCTGTTGCATAGTATTCCGTTGTGTAAATGTACCACAGCATTTTTTATACACTCATCTACTGATGGGCACTTAGGCTGTTTCCAAGTTTTGGCTATTGTAAATAATGCTGCTATGAACATGGGGGTGCATATATACTATCGAATTGGTGTTTTGGAATTCTTTGGATATATTCCCAGAAGTGGAATCACTGGGTCAAAATGCAGTTCCATTTTTAGTTTTTGAGGACACTCCATACTACACCATATTGTTGGTGGGAATGCTGCACCAGTCTACATTCCCACCCACAGTGCCCTAGGGTTCCTTTTTGACCACATCCTCACAGCATTTGTTGTTTGGTTGCCCTCAGATTTTAGAATCCCAGTCCTGAAAATGAAATTTCAGTGTTGGTCTTGGAGTTTAACTTGTGGCCACTAGTCTGGGCACTCCCAAAGGCAGGGAGACCCTCTTACCCCTCTTGGCATGGTCTGTGCCTAGCACATTGCTGGTCACAGAGTACGTGATCCAAAAAAAGATTTAGCAGACTTCTGTATCAGGCTCAGGGGCAGTGAATCAGGACAGTTGGCTGTGTTTCCCTTTGCTCCTGTACAGTTTTCCCTGGGCCCCTGTGTTTCAGGGACTTCAGGTTCTAAAACCCAGGCTGGTGTTCTGGGTCTCATTATTCTGCCCCAGTCTGGCCACAGCTCACAGAATTGCCTGCCTACTGGATTTCCTGGTGTCACCTATTTGGAATTTAGATTCAGTGACTCACCCATCAAATAGGACTCAACCCTTTCCTCCTAGATCTTGATTGTGGACCATTGGCTGTTGGATGGCTGGCTACCATGCCTTGCCCTTTGCCCCACTTCCATGGTTGGCCCCAGGAGTAGGACCACTTCTTCACCTGTCCATCCATGTGATATGTCTAGTAGGGCCATGGAATCCCAGAATAATAAGATTATTAATAATAGAGTAGAACAGCTTCCATTTTAGCCAGAGCCATGATTTCATTTGATGATTAAACCCATCTATAAGCAGGTCTTATTATCCACATTTTCTAGGTGAGGAAACTGAGATGCATGGGGTGGGGGGACTTGTTCTAGATCATTATATTAACTTTTTACTGCTGTATAACAAATTTCTACAAACTCAGTGCCTTAAAACGACACACATATATTGCCTGAAAATTCCACAGGAGGAATCTGGGCACAGCTTGGTTAGGTCTTCTACTTGGGGGTCACACAAGGTTGTAATCAAAATGTCAGATGGGCTACATCCTTATCTGGATGCTCAACCAGGGAAAAATTCACTCACCAACCATTCTTTCAGGTTGTTGGCAAAGTTCATTTCTTTGCAACTGCATGGCTGAGGGCCCGACTTCTTACTGGCCATCAACTGAAGGCTCTTTAGCTCATGAAGGCTGCCCGTAGTTACTGGACACATGACCTTTTCCATAAGCAGTTCTCATGGCTGTTTTTTCCCAGCCAGAGGGAGAATATCTCACTCCAGTCTACTAAGATGGAGTGGTGCATAAAGAAAGGTAAGTATGGGAGTGACAAACCATCATGTTTACCACAGATTCCACTTGCCCTTGAATGGGGAGGATTATGCAAGGGTGTGAGTCATTGCCAATCACCCTAGGGTGTGTTTGCCACGGTCATGTAGTAGCTGTGAAATGGCAGATCAGGGATCACAGCCAGGCCCCACTGCCTCCCTGCAGCCCAGGTTTCCCATCTGCCACTGTGGCCACATGGAATTGTCCTCTCTCATGAGTCTCAAAACATAAGGATTGGAAACACTGTTGACACAGCCCTTAAGGTCATGCTCACAGCTCTTTATGATCAAGTTCTTTCAGTTTTGCAATGCAAACCCTCCTGAAGAGGATCTAGAACAGGCCTGCTTGTTTCAGAATGCTGTTTACACAGCACTCAGTCTTGTTGGGAGATTCCAGGTGGTTTATGACAGTAGAACAGCCAGCAGCGCCCTCCCTTGGAGCAAACATGGGCAGATACACTATGTAAACTCAATACTGTGTTACGCCGGGCTGAACTCTGTTTCTCCTGAGGACTGCTTCTACGTAATTCAAACAAAGACTTAAACATACAAAGAAGGAGAAAAAAACCTAATATATTTTTCAGTTTAAATCAATTCAGAAATATTTATATCTGGCTAGCATCTAACGTCCTTTCTCAATGAAATGTGAGGGAGATAGAGCAGAGCTACAGCCTCCATGAAGGAAACTGGCAATGCATTAGATGCTTCTCTGTCACCGTGTCACAACATCCTTTTATTTCTGGGGAGAGAGACCCTGTCTCCGATCCCAAGGGACAACCTTGTCGCAGAGGTTGCCATATATCTGTGGATGTGCCTGACTTCTTGGCCCTTCTTTAATTTTCCAAGCCGTGAAACAGTGTGATCTGATGTGGTGAAGAGATTCCACTGAGTGCTTTTTCTCTTGTTTATTAGTTTGTGATGAAAAACAACTCTGCAGACACATAGCGTGTGCTACTCCTGAGTCTGAGATCAATTCTATGTTCAGTCAAACTCACACAAAAAAGAAAGCTCAAGGAGACAATAGCAGCACAAGCTGGTCCTGATAGAGAATCGAGATTGCTTTAGCAGGCATACTAAAGATTTTTATCACAAGTAAGTTAGGCAGCCCAAATACAATTTTTTAATATGCCGGCACATTGTTCAGTGCCTCCATCAATCACAGTAGAATAATGCCAAAGCAGTGAGAGCATGGGGAAAGCGAGGAATTTGGCTGAGCTAAATTTATTAAAGGGCTGGAGAAGCAGATATTAGCAGTGTATGCAAAGCTCAGGTCTTAAAACATGCTGTGTCTTTAAGAGAGGACGAGAAATTTATGTTTTACCATCCAAACTTTTAAACATCCATATACTACTGACAAAAACACATTGCTTTTTGAATTGCTTTTGTACCGGAGAAAACATTTAAGCAGGTTAAACCAAGGAAATAAATAGCAAAATAACGTATGGTACTTTACAAAACTAGAAACTCATTTGATCGAGTTCCATGAAAGAAGGGGATTAGAGGCTGGTCAGCGGGAGGTTGCTGTGACATTGACTTTGTGCCATTCCTTGATGAAACGACCGCAGTGGGAAAATGCAGATGTTACTCTGGCAAGTGGCTCCGCACTCTTACGAGGTTCCTTGTTTTCTGTGCTTTCTGGTGTCGGGAGAGGGCTTGATTGCTCTGTGGGGTAGGGGGTGGGGCGGTGGAGGGAAGGGTCCAGGTGTAGAGAAATGTAGGCCGCAGTGTGGCTGAGTACTGGGTGAGGGACCAGTGGAGGTGAAACCACCCTCTATCCTCACTCCACCTCTCCCCAGACCGCTGCTGGGAAAAAGAAAGGTGAGGTTGGTAATTACTTAATCCCTCAGGATACCTTCTGATGGAATGGAAAACTAAACTGAAGGAATGAAATCATATAAACATCCCACATAAGTCTGGAGGAAGGAGATTCCAAAACATGGTCAACATCCCAACATGAACCTAAACGCTAGAATTCTCTTGGCATTCCCCTCCAGCGGCAACATGGCAGCTGCAGCTCCTCCAGGAAACTCATCCTAATGGGGTGCGGGGTGGAGGTAGGGGGGAGGGATGCAGAGAAACAGTAAGAGGGTGCGTGTCCTGTGATCACGACGAGCTGAAACACGGAACAGAAAGAGAAATGAAATATCTTTTTCCCCGTGCAGGGAGTGTGGGTGCAATTTAAAGAGGATGAAGAGAAGGGAGGAGGGAAAGGGGGAGTGGTGTACAAATTCTGGTGAAATGCTCTGATCTCTCCCTGATAGACCATTGTTTGGAGGAAGAAAAAGAAAAGCCAATCACATGCAATTTCTTTCCAATTCAAAAATTTGGATGTCTAAAAAGCTTGGCTGGAGGCCAGCCTGGGGCCAGGCGGAGCGGGCAGGATTGCAGTTACAGCACGTCATCGGAGCAGTGGCAGTGCGTAAAAGCTGCACAATGGCTTGATTCAAACACTTTAAAATGGAAAATGGATTGAACTTCCATTATCTTGGCTTTTAGTAGAACCAAGAATTTCAATTTAAAAAGGCTCACAGTTTAATTCCACTCTGCGGTATACATGTCAATTTCTCTTCCCGCGATGTTTATTCTCTTCTTCCTTGTGAGAGCAACGCCATACTTTTCAGCCTTGTGTTTTCTTCCTTTCTCATTTTAGGCCTCAACTTTTATCTGTCTGCTTCAATGTGTATGCTGGCTCATTTGTCATGAAAACAAATTATTTCAATATGCATACAAAGTTGTTAGACCATGCCCCAGGAACATTGTTTGTTATCAGGAAGAGAATTCTAGCATGCAGCTGTGGCCTGCATGCTTTTAAAAATCCTAACATATTTACGCGTCGGAACTGACAGGCACAGGTGGCAAGAGATGAGCTTTCAAGGGGATGGCATAGCATGACGAATAAGAGCGCAGACTCCGGGCCCAGATTGCCTGGGTTTAACTCCCTGCTTTGCTACGTATTCCTTGTTTGACTTTGGAAGCTATGAAATTATAAGGCCTTGGTTTCCTCATGTCTAAAATGAGAATGATGTTAATAGCTATCTTGTAGCAATTTTGTAAATATTCAATGGGTTAATATCCCTCGAATCGGACTAGTTACCATCTATATTACTACCTACCAATGGTGTGTGAGCTGCCATCATCTCTTTGTGGATTCCAGCCACCTAACTACTCTCTCTGTCTCTACCTCATACCATGGTCTATTTCCCAACACATCAGATTGATTTATAATTTTATCATGTAAATCAAATTTAATGTCACTCTTCTGCTCTCTACCCTGCAGGCTCCCCCTTAATAGTATCAATAATTATTGCTGATCAATAATTCTTTATCTGCATCATGGTTGTTTCCTCCCTGGAACACAGTAGCTCAGGTGATGTCTCCTCAGCTTGCAGACCCCCTGGGGTGCAAGGGTTGAATTGCTTGAGCTCCTGGAGTCACGTGATCGTGCATTCCAGTTCCTGGAATGTCTTTCCACATGCATGAATCACTTAAGACTATCAACTATGACGCTAAAATCTTTAACCCTTGAGCTCCCTTATCAACTTTTGCCATCCTAGTGGGTGTAAAGTCATGTCTCAATGTGGTTTTGAATTGCATTTCCCTAGTGACCAATGGCGTTGAACATCTTATCATGGGCTTGTGGGCCATGTGCATTCCTTCTGTGGATAGATGTCTATTCTAATTCTTTGACCATTATTAATTGTGTGATTTGTCTTTTTGTTATTGAACATATGAGTTCTTTATACATCCTGGATAAAAGTCTCTCACTAGATAGATGGTTATCAGATACATGATTTGCAAATATTTTCTTCTACTATGCATTATATTTATTGTTCACTCTGTGCCTTTGCTAAAATATAAACTTCACAAGACCAGACATCTTCTACTGTTTTGTTCACTGTTGTGTCCCGAGTGCCCAGAATGGTGCCTGGCACACATCGCTGGTTCAATAAATAGTTGTTGAATGCATATATTAGTGTAAAGTGCTTAGAACAGTGTATTTCAAATAGAAACCACCATGTGAGCTGTCATTGTTTTTTCTGCAGGGAGAGTACAATTCAGTAGCTCTGCAATCATCCTCTCAGTCAGCTCCATAGACCCATGCCAAACAGGCTCCAGCTGCTGCTTTTTCCTTATGCCTTTGGGAGCTTTTGTTTAATCATTTATAAAATAAAGAAGATATCTCAGTATTTACTTTCTAGGTGATATGAAAGTAAAATGAAATGGAGTATGTGATGTGTGATGTAAAGTAGGTAGAAGTTCATTTCTCTCTCACATAGTAGTCTAGGAAAATCAGGTCATTCTGCTTTGTGAGGTGGCCCAGGCGTCATGTTCCTTCCAGCTTGTTCTTTCTCATCCTTCTACATATCAGTTAGCTACTGCTACATAACAAGCTACCCCAAAACTTATGGCTTAAAACAACTTATTTTTGCTCATGGCAATTTGGTTTGTGCTAGGCAGATGGTTCTCCTCTGAATATCATCTGGATCACTCGGGCAGTTGTAGTCATCTGGTGGCTGGATGATCTGAAAGAGCCTACTCACTTGCTGGCTGTCAGATAGGCCTGTCTCTCCACCTAACTTCTCATTGTCAAGGAGACTAACCCAGGCATCCTTTCATGGCAGTCACAGGGTTCCAAAAGAGAAGGAGAAGAGACTGCATACATCTTGAGACCTAGGCTTGGAACTCTGTTAATGTCACTTTTACTCCATTCTATTTGTCAGTTGAAGGGGTGAAGAAAGAGACTTCTCCTCTGATGGGAGGAGCACCAAAGTTACATTGCAATGGGATATATATAATGAGAGGTTATGTGGAGAGACAGCCCTACCTGACAGCCAGCAAGTGAGTAGGCTATCTCAGATCATCCAGCCACCAGAGAGAGAGAGAGAGAGAGAGAGAGAGAGAGAGAGAGAGAGGGATGGACGAGAGGAGCTGGTGGCTATTGCAGAGTACTGTACTCCCTCCTCTGTGTGGTTGAAGCTATCTTTTGAATATCACATTTGCACTTTTAATAGCTCACATCTGATTGCCAGAAGAGAGTCATGTGGCTACAGTAAGCCAACCTAGACCTACTGAATCAGTAACCCTGGGGTTGGGGCCCTAAAATGTGTCTTTTAACCAGCTGCACAGATGATTCTGATGTACCCCCAAGTTTGAGAACCCCTGCTCTGTTGAATATTCTGGTGCTGAATCCAAATTCCTTCTTTAAGACCAACGTACCTTTTCTCAAATGCAGAGAATCTTGGCTGCTGACATAACTGTGTTCCTCCCAGGGATTTTCCCTCAGCTTCGGGGACCTGCCTTGCCCAAAGTTATACTCTCTATCAGCATATAGTCCATGGCCAATAACTGGCTGATGTAGGGATACTAAGACCCAATCTCCTGGCTCAAATTAGGACAACTCTAAAGAGCTTTCCCACTTTCAGAGGTTGCATGGATCAGATGTGACCAAATTGCCAGTCATCTTTCTTTGCCCAATTCTACTTTTTTAAAAAAGATTTTATTTATTTACTTATTTTTAGAAAGAGGGGAAGGGAGAGAGAAAGGGAGAGAAACATCAATGTGTGGTTGCTCCTCATACCCTCCTACTGGATGTGGCCTGCAACCCAGGCATGTGCCCTGACTGGTATTCGAACTGGCAACCCTTTGGTTCCCAGGCCTGCACTCAATCCACTGAACTACACCAGCCAGGGAGACTTCTTTACTCCCTTGTAGGTATAGCTCTTAAAAGCACCTCTAATATACCTTTTGCACACAACTCTCCATCTCAGAGCCTACTTTCAGGGAATTAATCCAAGATATATTTGAAATAACATAAACACAAGGATTTCAATCTTCCTCTAAACATAATAGGAAAAGATTGAAAACAACTTAAATGCCCACAGGAGAGAACTGGTTACATAAACTACATAGGATGTGAAGAGAAATATTGACTCACCTAGAAAGATCTCTGAAAAAAATAATAATAATAATAATAAAAACTAATAAATATCTAGCACTTACTATGTATGGCTACTATTCTAAGGTCTTTGTGTGTAGATGCTGTCAATGTGCCCAAGTGAAGAAGAGTAGAGAACAGATCAAGGAAGAGTCTCCCAGGTAAATGAAATGGCATATGTGAGGGTTCAGAGGCAAGAAAGGACATGGAATATTGTGTTATATATAATGGAAGCATATACACTGGGTGAAAAAACAACCGGAAATAAGGCTGGAAAGTTGAGATGGAAGTGGTAGGAAGAGGTAGCATGACTGGAGCCCAGGAGCCAGTCAGGAGGTGGTTGTTCTGGTCCCTACAAGATGTAACTATGCCTTGAATTAGGACAATGGTAATAGACATAGGTAACAAGTTCATGAAATACAGTCAATTCAATCTGGTAACTTGGATCAGCTGTGGGAGAAGAAAGAAAGCAAATCTGGTTGCTTTATAATGTATATTAGTGGTGTGGGTACTGTAGGGTATTGTGTTTGAACCTATTAAAATGGGGACCCCTTACTGGACATCCAAGTGGGGATGTGAAGTAGGCAGTTAAATACACATACGAGTTTTGAATTCAATCCAAACTGGAGTTTGAATCAGCAGTGTGTGTCTCTTATTTAAAAGCATGAGACTAAATTAGCATTGGTAGAGAAGGTCTCCCTTCTGATCAGTCTGAGGACTGATCAGATCAGTGATACGTATATATGAATAAGTGAAACTATGTGAGATACTTACTACCTTTAAGAGATGGGGGAGAAGCAGCACAGCAAAGATGATTAAGTAGGAGTGTGGAGAATATGAGAAATCAGGAGAGAAGTGCCCTAGGAATTCAAAGAAGACGATGTTTAAGAGACCAGTTGCTGCAGAAAATTGAAAACTGTTCCCTTTGGCTGGACACTTAGGAGGTCACTAATGACCTCAACAAGAGCAGTTTGGATAGTGGAGACTAGACTGTGATTTACTGAATAATAAAAGTAGAGAGGGAAGTTATAAAATTGGGAGGGAGGGAAGGAAGGAAGGAGGGAAGGAAGGAAGGAAGGGAGGATAAGTAGGGTGTATGTGGAATGAAGTCATTTAGAAAGAAAAATATAGTATTCAATAACAAATTTCTCATCTAAGACAATGTCTATTTAGATCATAACTGTATGACTTTGAACAAGTTATTAACTTCTACTTCATCTAGTCGCTGTTGAGTATTAAATACTTTGGCTGAGTATGTCTGGTGCATACTAAGTAATCAAAAATGGAAATTCTCAAAATAAAATAAAAGGTATCACCATTATTTTTAGAATCATGCGATTATCATGAAACACCACATGATAAGACAGGAAGTGAGCCTGAACTTGAAATAGATTTTTAAAAATCTCATTAGTACCAAAACCACATAGACAAATTAAATAAAGATTAAAGAAGAGCCACGGGGGTGAGAATTCATGTCCTTATTACTTGTTGTTATTTGTCATCCTAATTACCATCAATAGAGCTGAACAGGTAGCCTGGTCTCCTAGGGAATCAGGGTGACTGCTTATCTGACTGGAAGTGAAATAAATGTTCACTCCTGGGAGGTGCTATTTCTTTCGGCTCCAAAGAACCAGCTGGTGTTATGAAAACAGTTAATTGGATTTTTCCACCTCCCTCAGAAAAAGCTTCTGAAAGACCTCATTCTCTTTTCATATGGGAACATTTTATTCACAAAAATTTCATGGTAGTATCCATCCATTCAAGTCTTTAAGAAGAGCTGGTACCTCATCCAGAGGATCCCCATATGCTGTTTTGACCGGAGTGAATATGAATGATTATTAAAGGACTTTTCTTGTGGAGAGGGATGGGAAATGCTTTTTGTTCCTAAGAAGAAATGACTCAATGTAATTAATGGTTCTGTGAATTATAGATGTTACTTCGATAAATTACAGTTATAAGACTGTACCTACATTGTGCTGTTCAATGCAGTAACATGTGGCTGTTGAGCACTTGAAATCCAGGTCATACAACTGAAGAACTAGATTTTTAATTTTATTTAATATTCATCAATTCAAATTTAAAGATGGTACTTAAATTATTGGAAAATATTTTAGTAAGTTTTGAACAATTTGAGTATGGAAATCTAGTTTTTTAAAGTAAATACATGTAATATAAATACAGATCAAGTATTTTTTATGAAAATTTGGCATTTGAATGGAGATGTGCTGTAAGTGTAAAGTACACAGCAGAGTTTGGAGACTGATTATGAGAAAACCATACGCTATCTCATTAATAACATTCCATGTTCATTACATGTTGGAATAATATTTGGGATATATGAGGTTAAATAAAATATATTTAAAAAATTAACATCACCTGTTTCATTGTAATTTTATGAGGTTGCTATTGGAAATAATTAGATTACATATATAGCTTCCATTATGTTTTTATATATATATTCAAAATGTCATTGAACTCTATCAAAACTACTACAGGGTATATGGAAACAGGTTGGCTGTAATTTTGTTCTAGGATAGTGGACTTTAAATTAAAATTATTATGCTAATCTTGGAGCCTGTTTGGTAGTGACTGTCTGAATCAGGCACATCTTAGAAAATTGTGGTGGAATCTTTGGAAATTTGTCTCATTTTTTCAGTTTCTTAATTTCTGTATAAAAGTACAGAGAAAGTTTTATACAATATGAAATTCATGACAGTTTCCTTTATAATCAGAAAAATTGAAAATAATTTGTACTATAGAAAAATGGTCAGGTAAATCATAAAGCATTCTTAATTGAATACCACAAATTTATGAAAAATACCATGCTGACAGAGGAATATGTAAAATATTTATCATCCATTGTGAAATGAATAAAGCAATATGTAAATTTGTATTTGTATTAAACTTAGAGCAAATTTCAAATTATAGCTATGGATAGACAAGAACTGGGAAGGGACATGAAAAAGAAAAATAATTGATTTGTTAGACTAGTGGAAATGTGTGTCTGTTTGCTTAACGAAAGGGAGATATTGTTTTGTATAATTATTATATAATAAACATAATTGTTTTATTATTAACATTATAACTTATATGTTTATATAATAAATAAGCATATAGTAGATCAGAAAAATGTGTTAGAGTGAATAGAAATATTTAAAAATTTCTTTTAGCAATTGAAAACATTCCCAGTACATCATATTATTTGGATTGAATTAAACTGGATTTCTTCACATAATATAGGATAAGCTTCTTTTCCTTCTAAATTGCACTAAAATCAAATGTTCTTCTCAGGGTCACATTACCCAGGCAGACTCCCACTTGCTAAACACTATTCTGTTGAGGTTCTAGGACAAAGAAGATCAAAGAGACCTTTGGAAAAGCAGTGCTTTGATTGTTAGAAGATAGGCAGGGCTGAGACTGTCAGAAACACTTGCAAATGTGTGAAGAACAGCCTTCTGCCCAAGAGCAAAGAAAAGAATGTCACCGAGAGGATAATCCTGTGCTAATGTGGAGTGACAGCACCGTGATGCTGCTCTCTCTCTTCCTCCCCGGATTTTTCACTTCTCTTGTTCCAGTTCACCCTGACAATGATGTGCAGCCTAATTACTTTTTTTGGCACGGCTTTAATTGAGGCCCTTACACTCCGCATTACATAATTGTTTGCATTTTTTTTTCTTGTTAACTCTTTCCAATAACTGCTTTAGTCAGGGATTTCTACTGACTTTGAAGGCAAAAGGTATTCCTTTTCTTATGCTTTCAAATCTAAGTAACCTTGTCCAAAATTAGTTCATTAACAAGACTTGAAGTAGGGTCATAAAAATGTTACTAGCATACATAAGTCATTAGTCATTTCTATATTATAAGATATTTGACCCATAGCACTTCACAAACCTGGCTTTAGAGTACGAAGTGATTGGAGGAACACAATTTGAATGCTGAAGAAGGATAGTTTGTTTTAATGGGTTAAGCTTGACATAATTTTCAAGCGACAAGCTTATAGGTGCTGATGTTTATTCTTTCCTTATATTAAATAACGTGCAAGAATAATTCTTGTTTACCAGTTATTCTCAGCATTATTCAGGGTAGACTGTTAGTGCTTTAGAAGCAGTTTGGCTAAATGAAGAAAGAGCAGGCCTTGGAATCAGAAATCCTGGGATCTAATTCAGTCCCTACTGTGTCAGGCTTCAGGGCAAGTTGCTTAACCTCTTTGAACTTTAGTTTCCTCATCTTTAATGTATGGGTAATTTCACATATCTTTTTGCATTGTTATGAGCATTAAATTAGCCAAAGTATAAAAACCACACAGACTCTACTGGCACATAATTGGGTCTCAATTAAGGATAGCTTTAGCAAGCATTGGGCCTCACTGACATCTAAAATACTGAGAGGCATGCAGAGAAGAGAACAAAAAATTCTGCTGTAGGAAAATGGGTAATTTTCAAGCAAATTTTAAGAGTAATAAAGAATTCAAATTATTTGAAGTGAATGTATGACAATGACTGGCATTAGGTAATAGCCCTCTTCAAAGCATGAAGGAAGGTTATGACGGGGAAAAGGGAGTTGATGTCTTTCAGGCTCCGTTCTGAAAAAAAAAGAAAAATAAGTTAGCTTCAATTCCAACAAATGAATTAGCCTCAGCAAAATGACTCGCATTTCAACTGTGAAACATAAGACTTAATTCCAGCAGAGATTTCAAATTTTCCTGGGTGGAAACGGGTGGTTGACTACACAATGTCCACTTCCTCTTTGTCTTTCTTTACAATACCCAGAGTCTCCTTCACTTATCCATCCTTCCTTCACATAGCCCAAGAGTTTGGGAGAGGGAAGCTACCTCTTCCCCTAGGTGTAGGGCTGGATTCAGAATTGGATTATGTTAATGAACACATCCATCACCCAAGTCGTCATGGGAGTTAAGATGTCCAATCAGAGTGAATTTCAGAACTACTGCATGAATTGCTGGGAAGTAAGCTCTCTTTCTTCATACAGGTCCGTGTGATATTGGAATGTGAAGCCTGGAACTAGGCAACCATTTCAGAATTATGACAGAAGCCAGCCAGAAGGAGGAAGAATGGAGAGAAACCAGAAGAAACTAGGACTTGGATGACATTGCAGAGCTGACCGATCAAATTCACAGTAGCCTACCTCGCCTTTGGACTTCCCAGGTTCAGGAGCCCAAGTCCTTTCTATTATTCAAGTGCTTTTTCTCTATTGCAACAGTGAGCGTAATAACAGACCCTGCAACCATCCACTCTGAAATTTTATCTTATGTTCTAGTATATTTGTATTCCTTCTCTCCTAAATGGGCTACAGACATTATCAGGAATAGCGGTCATGACTTCTGTGTATTTTGGATCTCCTACCACACCTAAGATCTTGCCTTTTGTGCAGCAGACCCATTAGAAATGTTTGTTTGCTGAGGGCCGTGACTGACTGCCCCATCTGCAGATCATATTGTATCTTATGAGTCTCAGTGGGCACACAGATTGGTTTTTAGGTTATCTTCAACCCCTTTTCCCTTTCTGGGCTATCACTGTCATTATCTTTCAGACTGGGAAAATAGTTTCAGCAAATGAGTTTGCTACCTTTCATTTAGCTTTCTGCCATTCAGGTGCTAAGCCAGAGCCTAGACTGTCAGGGGAAAAAAATAAATAAAAGGTTTTAGGGGAATTCTAAAACCATCATAGCAGCCATCTCTCATTTTGAGGATGTACTAAATATCTATAGAAATAAAACTCCCAGAACTCTTGGAAAATTAATACTTTAATTCAACTCTATGCATGGCTTGCTCTTGCAATATTACTTATAATAGAAAAACTGAACCGCTAACTAATTCTCCTTCAAATAGCTGGTGGTGTTAGCATTTGAAATATGTCTATGTTAGGAAAGATTACATGTGAGATAAATGTGATTAGCATAGTTCATGGCCTGCCATGGGCTTCAGAAATTGGTGTTGGGTGAATGTCAAATCCTCATCCTCTGTGTGATCCCATAATGCCCTGCTGTTCCCACATGGCTGAGCATCCCTGTCATTGTTATGTTTCTTCCAACTAGTCTTGTTGTTTCCTTTTTCTCCTCCCAAATGAAAGCTAGTGACCAAAAGCTCTTGTAATTAATTTATGTATACATGTAATAACAATTTAGCTAACTCTTTTCATTTCTCTGAACCCACTTTGGAATAACAAAAACTGTCTCCATTGCTTCCCACTGGAAAAAAAAAACACAATTTAAATCACGGTTCCATCCTTTCCCCTGACTAATTCTAGGT
Source organism: Phyllostomus discolor (assembly GCF_004126475.2). Lineage (NCBI taxonomy): Eukaryota > Metazoa > Chordata > Mammalia > Chiroptera > Phyllostomidae > Phyllostomus > Phyllostomus discolor. The sequence goes on along the minus strand of NC_040909.2, from coordinate 28,482,471 downwards.
AGGAGGTTGTAGAACTCAGGACAAGTTACAGAAAATGCCCTGGTTTGTAGGACTCCTGGTGTGAATGGAATTGACGTTCTCTTTGTTTGCACAGGACAAACAAAGAGCAAGGGCTGTCAAAGGGCAGGCTTGTTTCCAAGTTTCTGACCTTTAAAAGACTTGCAAAAATGGGAATGCGTCCTCAGGGTAGTGAGGATTCAAAGCCACAGGAAGAGGAAATGAAACTATACAATTAAGACAGTAATTTTTCATCACAGTGTTCCCAATCCCTTTCTGAAGCTATCCAAGAGCTTTCAGTAAGATACTAAATTAATTATGGTCTTAAGCTTTTCTCCTACTCTCCCTTTGTAATGGCCTGCCTGGGTTCCTAGCCACATCGCCCCTCCTCCATACCAGTTGCAGCCTCCGTCCTAAATTAACCGTTAACATTTACGTACGTTTACCACATATGAACCACTCCTCTGGCCACCTTCATATATTAATTCAATCCTCCTAGTAACCTTATGAAGTAGATACTATTATTAGCCACAATCCCCAGATGGGGAAACTGATCCACAGAAAAGTATTTGTCCAAAGAATATACCTAGCAAGTGGCAGAACCAGGATTGGAACCCAGGCAGACCAGATCTAGGAGTATATACTTTCAACCACTGTGCCCCACAGCTTACAGCTGACCTCAGGTTCTGAGATCAGACTGATGAACAAATAGGAAAAATTATAAGGTTAGATTGGCAACTAATCTGCAGCTCAGACTTGATCTGATTTGCCTTGGACCTCAGTTTCTATGGCTAAGTCAGTATCTCATCATCACTGCTTGCTCTCCCAAGGCATAGTTCATGCCCAGCAGAGCTAATTCTTTGGAACTAATGTCTCAGATAGAATCTCCAGGACCAGATGCTGGAGCTTGCTAAGTAAGCACTCTTTGCCTCATTACCAGCTTGTGGACTCTTCTGCTTGCTTCTGCCTATTATTCATCACAAGACCTTTTGGTGCCTGTCTTGGCCCAGTCTTTGCCCAGTTTTTTAGTTATCTGACTTTCCCAGGGCTGGCAGGATAGCTCTCTGGACTTCCTTCATTACTTATATCACATTACATTACATTACATTACATTACATTACATTACACTACATGCATTACATTACAGGACTTCCTATCCATTACAGAGATATTGTAAGGATTGCGTAAGACCATGCATTAGAAAGCACTTTCAAAATTATATTACACTAAACAAATGTTAGGCATTATTAGTACAAAGAACACTGTAGAGTCTTTAAAATATGAAAAGAGTAAGTGATTTCTATGGTGTATCATAAACCAGCCCAATAATTAGTTCTTCTGTTCCCATCCTCTAAGTTTTATAGCAGGTGCTGATGTATGGAGCAGAAAGAACCAAATGCGTTAGGAAACCTAAGAGCTTGAGATAGTCATACGCCTTTGATACACAAGTCTCTGGAGTCTCTCAACATATTTTCAGATTCTTCAGTACCCTCTTCAAACCTGTGCTTTCTTCACTGGACTAAAAATAAAACTTTTTCTTAGACTAAAGCCAGAGATTGCATGCACACTGGTGGTTTACTGGCTAAATTTGGTTCTCTGATATATTTTGCTTGACAGAAAAATAACCTTTTTTAAAAAAATTGCATATGAATTCATTTAGATGGTATTTGTAGGTTGAGTTCTCTCAGCAGCTGTCTTGAGCTAAGAATTTGGTTAGGAGTTATTTATGAAAAAAGTGTTTCCAACAGAAATTGATAAAGGGGTCCCGAAGCAGGATAAAGCAGGGGAAAAGCCAAGGACGGATGTGATTTCAGGTGACATCCCAGACTCAGCCTGATCCCAGGGGAGCGCTAGAGCCTAACTGATACCTCAGAGATTATTCTGCCCGTATGCGGAGGTGGGCTTTTCTACCCCTGCTCCATTGGCTGTGGATGGCCAGGAGGAGGGGAGGGCATAATCTCTACACACTTCCTTGTCTTTATCAGAGATTAGCTCTAGGGCCCAAGAACAAGGCTCTGATGGTCACAGGGATGAAAGCAAAGCACAAGCAGCAAAGCATGCAAAGCAGGAGGAGCTGGAAAGTGGGTACACAGAGCTGGAGAAAGGGATCTGAGGGCTCCTGTGGGGGTACCAACAGATGTGGTACATGCCCCCTAGTTTGCCACAGTCTGACCATTCCCAATATTTGCCCTGGGCTACCGGAAGCTCCAGGGTTTCTATAACAGAGGGACTGGGTATGACACTCTGGTCAGAAGGGGGGTCCTGGGGCCAGGGCCAGGGCCCTGTCTTGAGGCTGTGGTTACGTAGCACTTGACACAAAATGAAAAAACAACAGTTGTCCATATCTGAGAATGGGGGATATAACGGAGGTGGTGGAAGTCGGTGTTAAAGTCCTGCCTTCCTGAGACCCTTCCCATCCCTCACTGTCTTCACCACCATGTTCAGCCACTTCATTTATTTGGCCTGGCCCCAAAAGCATTTCAGTTTGGTGCTGTATAGCTTGTGTTGTAGAAGATTAATGGGGTCCTGGGATGTCAGATCTGAAAAGATTCAGAGTTTCCGAGCTCTCTGTTAACATTACAGATTGCAGAAGGAGGCTCCAAGAGGTTGTGACTCTTGTAACATCACAGAGTTAGTCATGGGAGAAAATGTGGTACGCCTTTGTCTCCGGATTGCTGTGGGGTTGCTGAGTCTGCAGACCAGGATTACCCTGAGCTTCTACACCCAGATCACTAAACTGACTCTACAGAGAGATCAAGTTGGATGAATTTATTAAATTGTGGAACATAATGTAAATGTTTAAGTGTGTTCGTAACCTCAAGAAATATCTTCTGCTGAAACTGATGAGTTTTAAGGGGTAGCAGCTACAGTTTATTACTCAGAAAATGGAGGACATTAAACCTAATTCTCTCTGATGCCTTTCTAATATCTCCTAAATGTGTTTTATATCCTCAACGTTTTCCAGAAACCCATCTCTTAAAGGTCTTGCTTGATTTTTGTCCACTAGAGATGATAACTGTGGTAGCTCAGGAAATTGGCTTATATTTCACATTTAAAAAATGTAAATGACTTTACAACTGTAACCTTCTGAACTATTTCAAGTGCTAGCTTGTTGAGGATATAGTCCTAGAAACACGGAATGCCAATTCCATGAGATAATGCCCAAACTAACATTTAGCACTGTGGTTGTCATAAAGAAGGCAGCCAATATAAATTTTAAGCAACAGAAAAAATTACGTAAAGAACTACATACCTTTGACTTAGGTCGGAGGAATATTTTGAGATGCCTTTCACTTTCATATTTTACAACATCTACATGGGAAGCAGGAAACGTGACCTGGGTGATTTGTAGGAGACCATTCTGCATGGTGTGGGCCTAGCTCCCACTCGGAGATGCACAGGACCAACGCCCATGGATAGGTTCTCCTGTGGGGAATCAGGCCTGCAATGTGCCTAGGCTGTTTTGAGTCTTGCTCTTGCTAAAAAACTCCCTCATCCTGAATTGAGGACATTTGCTGCAAAGTAACTTCCTAAAATCCATGCTAAACTTTCCAAGGAGAATGTAACCGGCTCAACCACTTTTGCCTTTTCATTTGCAAATATCCATCTTCTGTGATGTGATTAGCAGCATTGGCTCATTTGTTTTCTGTAAAAGGTAACCACCTAAAGTGAGCCTGTGCATAGTAAATGAGGACCATCAGGTAATGTGCTGAGAAACCCAATAAAGGTCTGTCATGGTAGAGGCCAGGCTTTGGCTCCCCTTGAGAGAAAAGCCATGCTGTCCCTTTTCCTCCAAGGGACTCGGTAGTCCATGTGAATGTCTCATTTCATCCATAATGACTTGGATACTGCAGGCTGGTGTCTGCATCAGTGATTACTGAGACAGTTCGTGAAAGGAGATTGAGGGAAGTCAGCCTGAATAATGGATGTTCTTAGAAATTGACCCGAGACAACGGAGACTGGGATGATGATCTAGAAGACAAATCTGTGGGTTGAAATATGAGATCCCAGGTGGGCTGAAGCCGGAGTTGGGGCAGGCACAGTGGGAACCTGGGAAGGCATTGCAGGGGATCAGAGAAAGAGAGGCAGAGTAGAGACTGCAGGTGGAGATTCGGGACTCTCAGTTCCAGCTGTGTTATAGCCTGGGGTACCTGTCCTGCTCTGGGGAGGGCTAGAAGCAGCAGGCTCTACCTGCGGTGTCCAACCTTTTGGCGTCTCTGCGCCACACTGGAAGAAGAGTTGTCTTGATCCACACATTAAATAAATTACAACACATGATCACAAAAAAATCTCATAATGTTTTAAGTAAATTTACAATTTTGTGTTGGGACACATTTACAGCCATCCTGGGCTGCATTTGGCCCATTGCTGCAGGTGGGACACCCCTGCTACTGAATGATTGAGGATCACAGACACTGAAAGCCTGAAAGCCAAGCGCTGCCTGCAAACCCCGCGGTTATTCTGGACAGCTAACAATTAGCTCGATGTAAAAAGCTCTCTCATTTATCTATATTCACGGTGGACATCTGATGGAGTCATTTGATTCACATCAAGCTCTTTGACAAATGACAGTGGGTATGATTTATTTGGCTCTTAAACAATGCAAGTACAACCCAGATGTACAGTCTCCTTTTCTTCTGCTCTCAGAAGGTGGTATCGTTTTAGCTACAGAAACATGCAGAAGGCTCCATGCTACCACAGCGGCCCCCAGATCCCGGGCCTTTCCTTCTGTTCTGTTTGCCGTCCTACTCCTTCTGCACACAGTGCTGGTGTTCATGAGGTTCCGTACACATGATGGGCTGAGCCAGCATGAGGATGAAGTGGTTCAAGCCTCCCTTTCTTGCCCCATGGATTATTCGATTGTCCTAAGATCATCCTATCAGACCAAACAGGGAGAGAGGCAAACTTTATTTATGGCAGGTTAAGCATTTCAGCACAAGTTTATAAGGAAGGAAGGTGAAGGGTCAACTTCTCCCTCCCCTGGATGAGGGGGAAATGGTAAGGAGTGGCTTCCTTTTTGCAATTCTCTGTATGAGGTACAGACAGACAACATCCTTTTGTTAAGAGACTTATTATGCTAAGTCCAAACATACCTCGCAAACACAGATATTCTCTTTTCAGACTGGAATAAAAAACAAAAAAACGACTCTTTCTGAGGAAGGAAATATTTCATCGGTTAGCACAGCCTTGTCCAGCCCTTGGTGTTGGCGAGCCCCATCGATTGTGTGTGTCTGATTTCCATTCTGCTCTGTTCCTCCACATCCAATGATAATAAACTACATTAGTCTTTTAATGGCTAATTTGTTTTCATAACATAAAGTGCTCTGGATTAGGTTGAATTCTCTTGGTTTAGCAGTAAGGAGAGATTTTAATTCTTCTTTGCATCTGCAATACCCTACTGCAAAAAAATATTTTCCAAGTGTTACTTATGATGACAATGAGTAAGGGAAACTGAGCTAGGTCTTTTTTCAGTAACCATGCCTTCATTTTGCTACTGCTAGTCTCTATCCGGAAAGCATTGGTTCTGGACTGAATTGCAAAATAGATGATGTCCTAAGCCATCCTTGTGCTCTATCCTTGCTCCTGCCCAGCCTCAGAGGCAGAGGAGGCTGCTTTCTTAGACTCCAAATGGTCCTATTTCTCTCCAGCAAAACCTGCTCTTGATTATCTGTAATAGAATTAATAAGAGCTCAAAGTTCCTTTCCAAGTCTATGGTTAGACTAGAGCTTACCAACGAAAACTCCCACTGCAGCAGACAGATGATTAAATGAGGAAAGGAGGGAGATAGATAGCTCCTGTTCGAGTCCAGACAACTGTGGAAATGAATCAATCTGACCTGGAATTGCCAAGTCTTTCAGTGTTTCAAGAAAAGCTGAGAGGCCCTGGCTGGGTGGCTCAATTGGTGGAAGTATTGTCCCGTACACCAAAAGGTTGCAGGTTTGATCCCTAGTCAGGGCACACACCTAGGTTGTGGGTTCGATCCCTAGTCAGGGTAAGTACAGGAGGCAACTGATTGATGTTTTCTCTCACCTCAGTATTTTCTCTCTCTGTCCCCTTTCCTCTCTCCCTAAAACCAATAAACGTATTCTCAGCAGAGGATTTTTTTAAAAGGCAGGAAAGCTTGATTTTATGTGAATTACAGTGATGTATATAACATGATACCATGTAGGTAAATGAGAATACAAGCACAGAATCCCACATCAGACTATCTACCTAGGAGAAATGCGTCAATACGTTCACTTAAAAAATCATATACAAGAATGTTCACAGCAGCTTTATTTTTAAAAGCCAAAATTAAGAAACAACCCAATGCCTCTTATTGAATTCTGGCCTCCTAACTTACTACCAAAATCACCTGTTGATAAGATAAGCTGAATCAAGAACTATCTTGACAAAGACTACTTTAGTTAACTGTCTCAGATTGGAAAGGCAAAGTCAAGATATTTGTGAATTTCTGAAGTTGTCCTAAAAGTTAGTCTTTTGGTGTAAGGGAGTGGGTCTTGGCTCAGAATGGGCAAGGGTAATAATAATTTGAGGGTGAGGGACACAGAAAGACAAGGCAAAGATTTAAGGAGAGTAGAGGTGTAAATTATATTTTTATACTTTCTGTTGAAGAGTTTCTTTCGGGAAGTTCCTAGAGTGAATAGAAAAGTGGTTTGCAACTCTTATCTTCCTGGACAAGAATTTCCTAAAATAGTAAAATTATACTGATGATGCCCGTGGAAGAGCAGAGTCATGTTATTATAGGAAGCAAGCTGCATGAAAGTAGATAGCTTGGCTTCTCACCTCCAACAAGAGAATAGATAAATTGTGGTATATTTGTAAAATGGATACTCCTGAGCAATAAAAAATGAATAAATGACACACAATTGCACGGATGAATTTTGCAGGCATAATGATGAGTGAAAGAAGGCAGATGGCAGAAGAGAACATATAAAAAGTCCAAGAAAAGGCAGAACTAATCTACAGATATAGAAGCCAGACTAGCAGTTACCTCTGAAGGAGAAAAGCAGGGGAGAGCTGTGGTGTTACTTGGGAAGGGGCACAAAGGAGCTTTACAGGGTGTTGGCAGTATGTTTCATCTGGACGGTGATTACATGCAGGTAATAGGTAGTCATTGTGCTCTATACCTAAGATTAGTATTCTTTATGCACTTTAATACCTATGTCTTACCTCAGTTAAAAAACACCCAAACCCATTCCAGGAAAAGATATGTATTATATACACTAAAATGGTTGTGCATGGTGGAGATGGAAAGGATGGGGGTGAAGTATGAGGATAAAGGAAAAGTATGAAAACAAGCAAAAAGGAACCTTGCAAAAATCAAAGGTGACAATGTGTCATAAGCTACAATAACATAATGATTCACGCAACAGCTTTTCAAATTTAAAATTATGCATATTTAAAATATAATGCTTTTAAAGATTTTATTTATTTATTTTTAGAGAGAGGAGGAGGGAGGGAAAAGGAGAGAAACATCAGTGTGTGGTTGCCTCTTGCATGCCCCCTACTGGGGATCTGGCCTACAACACAGGCATGTGCCCTGACTGGAAATCGAACTGGCAACCCTTTGGTTCACAGGCTGGCACTCAAGCCACTGAGCTACACCAGCCAGGGCATAAAATACATTTTTTTAAAAAAGGTAAAACGAATTATGATGCATACATATGCCAAACATTTTAACTCGTCAGTGAGGTAAGGAGCAAGATGTTACAATGGGTTCAAAGGACAGCTTAAAGAACACACTTATAGGGGATAAAGAACTCTGAATTTCCAAATAGATGCAAAATGGGTCTATCTATCCACCTATGCAATAATCGATTGCATCTCTTTGGTCACAATTAATTTGCATTTGTCTAGACAGGAATCCTTTCTATTATCAGTGTTCTACAATCAGTAGAATTGTAATGAAGACTAATGATAGTTAAAGAAAGGGTTAACTTGGATGGACGACTAGAAAGTAAACCACCACTCAGTCTTTTATATGCTTCCTGTACACATACATTCAGAAAAAGTGTACACACAACATAAATTTAACACTTGACATATGTGCAGGCCTGTTTCAACCCATGAACCTGAGTTTTCAAGTGCTGGTTCAGAATGTTAAAATATTCAGATAAAAAGTGACCTGAGAGGTCATACATTTAAAAAATGCCTCAAGATACAGAAATGGCACTTTCTTGTAGATTCTTGGCCACCAGTCAGCAGGAGGGATACATTTCATAGGCAGCCTGTTCTTCCAAATGTCTAGAAATCACTCCACTTCAGCCATTGATCTTCATGCTGGTGAGGCTGGATGAGCAAAATAGAACCAGGGGCATGCATATACATGGGACAGCTTGGCAGGTCTCAGAGGGGAGGGTAGTGGGGGAGACTGGATAAAAGAAGGTGAAGAGATTAGCCAAAGACTATATATGCATAGCCTGTGGACATGGAAAACAGTGTGGTGAAGGCCAGGGGTGGAGGGTGCACGGCTGGGCAGAGGTGGGCAAGGGGCTGCAGAGCAGGGGCATCTGCAGTAGTGTCGACAACAACAACAAAAAGAGGCAGCCTGTTGTTCCAAACATCCAGAAATTGCCCCACCTCAGCCACAGATTTTCATGCTGGTCCTGATTTTGAAATCTGGTTTCAGTGTATAATTAAAAAAAAATCTTATATGAGAGGAGCTCATGTGGATTTCTGATAGAATACCACGATGTCATTTTCATGGTCGTTTGTCTTGTTAGGTTTCTTTCTCAGGCAGCGGGAGAAGATGCAGCCTGATTCTTGATCACGAGCCAGGAGGAAAGGCAGAGAGCTCTCAATTTCACAAAAGGAACAAAGCTTCATTTATAGCGCACACTGCACATGATAGAATTTCACGAGTCAGTCAATAGGATAATTAAGTAGTGTAGGTCAAGGACTAGAAACAACCATTCAACCTCCTGAAAAATCCATTAGACAGAAGCTTGAGAAACATTACTTAAAAGCTGCAATAGTTAATCATTTGTGCATTCGTGCTTTTTGGCTGCTAAACAATGATGAGAAAATAATAAAGCCCAAATTCTCAGCAACATTACTTTGTCAAAAAAAATCAACTCCACAACACAGTAATCTTGGGGTTTTTTTCCTCCATTGTGTGGATTCCCTGCTCTTGTCCTTTGCTCCTGCAGTTTCCTCTCCCTGGGCTGGCTTCTCTCCTCTTCAAAATCCTAGTGCTAGGAATCGTCATCCTCTCTGGATAACTTACCGTGTTAAATGGTTTTCTCCATCCTAAATCCTTAACCCTTCTAGCACTTGTCATACATACTCTCTCCTGTTTAAAAAAATATCAGCTCTATTAAACTGTAATTAACATATAATAAAATACATACATATTAAACATCAGTTAGATGGTTTGGGAAAATATTTTACACCACTCTAACCACCACTGTTGTGACAGGGAATATTTCCATTGCGTCAAAAAGTTTCTTCATGCCCTGTGCAGTTAATTCCCTTCCCCCACCACCACTTCAGTCCTCCCCTCGCCCAGGCAACTGCTGCTCTTCTTTGTGTCACTGTACATGAGTTTGGCCTGTCTAGAGTTTCATATAAATGGATCATATAGTATCTACTCCAGGGTCCAGCTTATTTGACTCAGCATAATGCTCTTGAGATTGATCTATGTTGGTGTGTTTGTCAGTATTTTGTTCTTTGGATTGCTGAGATGTATTACATTGTACAAATATAACACAATTAGTTGATCTATTCAACTGTTCTTGGGGATTTGAGCTGTTTTCAGTGATTTACTACTGTCAATAAAGCTAATGTGAAAAGTGTCAGGCCCTGGCTCTTGTGGCTCAGTGGATTGAGTGCTGGCCTGAGAAACCTAAGCGTCCCTGGTTCGATTCTCAGTCAGGGCACATGCCTGGGTTGCAGGTCAGGTCCCCAGTGTGGGGGCATGTGAAAGGCAACCACACATTGATGTTTCTCTCCCTCTCTTTCTCCTTCCCTTCCCCTCTGTCTAAAAATAAATAACAAAATCTTAAAAAAAAAAAAAAGAAAAGAAAAATGTCAGGCCCTGATTAATGTGGCTCAGTTGGCTGGGCCGTGTCCTGCAAACCAAAAGATTGCTGGTTCAATTCTCAGGGCACATGCCTGGGTTGCAGGTTTGGCCCCTGGTTAAAGCACACATAGGAGAGACAATCGATGTTTCTCTGTCACATTAATGTTTCTCCCCTCTCTTTCTCCCTCCCTTCCCCCCTCTCTCTTAAAAAAGAAAAGTCAGTCTTTGCATAGACATATTTCACTTCTCTTTGCTATACATACACCCACAATTGTATAATAAATATATGTTTAACTTTAAAGAAAACTGCTAAACTCTTTTCAAAGTGGTTGTACCATTTTACATTCCTACTAGCTGGGTATGAGATCTTCAGTTCTTCCATATCCTCACCAGCGCCTTCTATAGTCAGACTTTTTGATTTTTTGCTACTCTAGTGCAAGCGTGGTGATCTCTTATTGTGGTCTTAATTTGCATTTGCCTGAGTGCTTTCTTATGCAGGTGTTTTTGGGGGGAACTGGAGCTCAAACACGCTTTTGATTTGCAGTTTGAGGTTTTTTCTCTATTCCTCATACTAGTTGTTCCTCCTCACTATTGTTGTGCATCTGCTCTGAAGTTCTGTCCTCAGAATGTCACAGACTGGCTCCCTGTCTTCCGTGTGATCTCATTTCAAATGTCGTCACCCCAGAGAATCCTTTAATGACTCTTCATTACCTTCCCCTGTTTAGTTGTGTTCAGAACACTTTTTAGAACTATTCTGAAATTATTTATGTGTTTGTTTACTTTCGTAGCATCTGTCTGTCTCCACTAAACACCATAAGAACAGGGTCTTTGTTTGGTCTGTGGTCAATCAGAACAATTAAACAGTGTGGATCAAGGACTAGATATAGCCATTCAAACTCCTGAATATCTGTGGCTCGAAAGCCCAGGGAACATTATTTAAAAGCTGCAATATTAGATTCTTGGTGCATATTTAAAAATGCTTTGTCGCTGCTATTAGGATAGTGCATGGAACACAGGAAGTGCTCAATAGGTATTTGCTGAATAAATAGCAGTGTAGATTTCACAAAGTGCTCTCAGAAGAGCCGCACTTGAATCATTCATTTATTCAATGAACATTTAATGAAAGCTGTGGAAATAGAGCAAGCATCATGAGGATATAAAGATGAACAGTTATTCCCGCTCTCAAGTTGCTTATGATCTTCTGGTAATGATCAGTGTTGCTGGATTTAACAAAGAAAAATATAGGAGCCCAGTTGAATTTAAAATGCAGATGAACAACACATTGAAACTTTTAGTATAACTATGTCTTAAATATTACATGGGATATACTTCTACTAAAAAATATTTGTCTTTTTATCTAAAATTCAAATGGAACCAGGCACCTTGTGTGTTATCTGACAATCCTGGGCGGAGACAGATCCTCACGGTGAGAAGTTACAACACGGTATTGGACTTGCAGTCATGGAGCCCAAGACACAGATCAAGGGAACACAGAGGGACTAACTCTGTTGGACAAATTGGGAAAAGCTTATAAAGCAGACATTTGCACTGGATCCCAATAAATAAATGAGTGTCATTAGAATTAAAGAACAATGGTGGGAGAGAGAATGTGCACAGGATAGAGTTGTGGGAAGGTTGGGTGGGTCTGGAAAATATTGTGACTTTTAGTGCCATAGAAGTTTCAATGCCCAAGAATTTTGGGGAGATAAAATAGCTGGAGCGGGAAGAAGCTAGAGGGCAGGTGGGGTCAGGTTATGCCTATAACCTGGACCCTATGCCTATGCTAAGGGGGGGTGATTCTCTTCCAGACCAGCATTTGCCAGACTCCTCCTACTTCTGCCTTTAAAAGAGAAATTCTGGAACGTTTTCAGGAAGATATATCATCTCACAAATCCTTTTTGGATTTATTTTTAAAAATAATCTTATGGTGTATTATAATTAAATGTATTGAAGAAAAAATATACAACCAATTTATTATAAAGTTTATTTTAAATACCTCTTAAAGTCAGTAATATATGAAAACAATATATGACTAGTCCCTAACTAAAAATGAATGCATGCTGTTTAATTTACTTTTAACTCTGCTTTATTAACTCTGTGATAAATTAGGTTATAAAATATTATATTGTGTCTGACTTTGAGGCAAAGTATATACTAAAATGTGGAAATTAAATTTAATTTTGTTCCATGGCATAAAAAAGAATACAAATTATTTTCCTAACCTGATGTTGGCATTTTTGCATTTTGTCAGATTAAGATATTGATGGGCTTCTGTCTGTCTTTTTATGTTTTGCTTTTTAAAAATATTTTATTTATTTATTTTTAGAGAGAAGGGAAAGGAGGAAGAAAAAGAGAGAGAGAAACATCAATCTGTTGCCTCTTGTGTTCCCCCAGCCAGTGACCTGGCCACAACCCAGGCATGTGCCCCGACAGGTATGGTGACCTCTTTTGTTTTCAGTATGACACCCAATTCACTGAGCTACACCATTCAGGGCATATTTTGCTTCTTAATGACATGATAGGAGATAAGGTTTCAGACTTTTCTTGATAAGTAACATGTGGCAGGTATTCATGGTATTTACATCCAGCAGACTACATTACATTCCAGCTCAATGGAATATAATTGCCACTACATTCCTTCCTGTTAACACTGTTTTCATAATTACTAGATGTACTCTCAAGGCTTTGGATAAAAATCGTGCAATTTACAGATCTATTGAAGTTTGACTTGATGCAAATTAATTATTATTTTTTCCTCCTCATCATCTTATCTTTCAGTGTTTACTGTGTTGAACCCATGGTCCACACAGCTTAATTAGTGATTAGAAGGCTAACATCCTGCAACCACCATTCATGTCAGAAGACAGACTTTCCTACCACATCCTGTCCAGGTCTGAACTCATCCTTCCCTCAAGAGTAAACACTATCTTGAATTTATGATATCTGTTTCCTTATTTTTTTTCTGTGCAGTTTCATAACCCAAAGGTGCTAACTCTAAACTCTGTAATTTACTTTAGCCTCTTTTTTAAAGGTTTGCCTTTAGGGTCTCTTAATTTACAGATTTCCCCTTCATCTCCCTTTTTTTTTTTCCTTGTGATTATTTGTTGTAGAAACATGGTTTCTCTGGTAGTTGCCCACAGCCTGGATTTGCTGACTATATTCCCCTTTTTACATGTTTCTCTGTCCTTTGTATTCTGTAAAGCAGTGTGTGGATCTTGAACCTTCTCAGAGTCAGAATTGATTTTTTTTAGATTTGATTACATAGGTGGTAGTATGTCTTTCATCGGTGGGCACATAACATCTGATTATCCCTTTTTTTGTGCCCTGAGCTGCTATGGACACCTAATGTTCTCATGATTTAATTCTTTAGGGATTGCAAAATGGCAGTAGTTGCATTCTCACTTTTCTTCTTCATTTATTTGTTGGAAATTGTTTATAAAGAGAAACTGTGCCTCATATATTATTTAGTTATGTAGTGATATAGTTCATATAGGGAATGCTGAATAAATAATTCTTTCTTTTTATTTACCAATTTTCAAAATAAATAGCATCTTCAAGGTGAACACTAGCTGTGTGTCTGTGTATCTGGGTGCGTGTGTGTGTGTGTGAGAGAGAGAGAGAGAGAGAGAGAATGGACTCATGGATTTAAACATTATTTGATGTTTTTAGACCTTCTACACACATATATTATCCTTATTCATATTAAAATTGTCCCAACTGTAGAACAACTCTTTAATGGGGCTCCCAAAGCTGCAAAAAATAAAATTTTAAAGTCTTTTTCACAACAAGATTGTTCAGAAAAGACCATGAAGGAGATAAGAATTTTATACCCAAAGGGTATGGCATGGCTCACTTAAGGAATTTTGTTTTGTAGTCGGTGCATACAATATTTTAGTGAAAATTGAATTTTGCTGTAATGTCGTTCATCTCATGCCTGCGTGGGTGGCAAGATTTACCAAAGACAAGCGATAGTAGAATGTGAATCACAGAAACTCTATCTGACTTTAAGAGACATAAAAGGTTGTCTGACAGGTCCAAACTATCTTTCTTTCTGGGAAATAACCGTGGCTGGCCTTGACGAGGAACTGCCCTCCATTCAGGTGATGCATTGCGGGGCTTTGACAGTAATTCACAGCCTCTGGAGCGCTGGAGCTGTCTGCGTCCATTCATGTCCTCCAGCCCCTTTGTCCTTAATTGCAGCCTCTCTCACTAGACTCGACGTTTAGCTCTGTTGGAACTAGAGTGTTTGTTTTTTTACTAGAATATTTTAAACATGAATAACTTCTGAGTTGTGACTACCTAGAATTCAAAAATTTTAATGTTCTCATATATGTTTCAAACTATTTTTAAAAGGAAAGAAAATATTAAACATAAGTTCCCACTTATTCTTTACACGAGTCCTATTTATCTCCCTCATTGCAGAGGCAACCACTGTGCCAATGTTGGTGTCTGTCCTTCTTGTGCATACTTTTATGCTTATGTTCTATGTGTACATACCTATGAAGAATATTTAGAATTGCATGTTCTCAAAGTTTATATAAATGTTATTGTACTGTATGGCACCTCATCCACTAACCTGCCTTTCTCAGTGAACATTTTGTTTTTTAGAATCGAGACATGTTGATATATCAAGTTCATTGACTTCACTGTGACATAGTATCTCATCATTTAAACATATACGAATTTCCCTGGCCAGCATGGCTCAGTTGGTTGGGCATCATTCCACAAGACAAAAGGTTGCTGGTCTGATTGCCATTCAGGGCACATGCCCGGGTTGCAGGCTCCATGCTCTGTTTCTGGTCACGGCGATTGTAAAAGGCAACCAGTTGATGTTTCTCACTCGCATCAGTGTTTCTCTCCCTGTCCATCTCCCTCCTTTTCCCTCTCTCTAAAATTAATAATAATAATAATAATAATAAACATTAAAAATAGATGAATTTATCCATCTTTTATTAATATACACTTGTTCTAATTTTTTCTTAGTAAACACAATGCTTCAGATAACATCCTTGAATATGCATGTGGGAGAGTTTCTCTAGGGATGCACATAGCAGCAGAATTTCTGGGGCACAGAGCATCATACATCTTCAACTTCATTAGATGCTGTGAAATTACTCTCTGAGATGGTTGTGTTCATTTACACACCCACCAGCAGGCGTTGACAGTTCCTATTTTCCCATACTCAGTGTTATTAGACTTTAAAATGTTTGCCAATCTGACGGGTAGGCAATGGTTCCTTGTTGATGTTTTCAGTTGTCTGATGACTAATGAAGTGAGGTACCTTTTCATGTATTTATTGGCCACCCTTTTATTTTCTTCTGTGAGTCGTAGGGCAGTGCTCTTCAAATTGTTGGGACTGATGCCTGTGGTTGGGATAGGAGGTACTTCCACACCAGCAGTGCTCATGCCCTCCTCTCCCTTTTATACCTTTACCTTAAATCGATGGATCTCCTCACTCTCCTGTACATTTTGTGTGTCAGATATCCGAGAGAATAACATAAGGCAGGTGAACTAGAATAAAGATAAAAAATAAGAAAATAAGCACTAGGTTAAAAACAAAAAGCAGGATAACAGAGACACTGGAATCTACATGGGCTTAAGCATTATATGATTCTCTCACTGCCTCTTTTGTCCATCACACTGAGAAGACCACTAGTAGTGCCATGTTTAACTGAAGACCTAGCAAGGGGATCATAGAATTTAGATTTTAGGTTTTGCCCTTAAACTTTGTAACTTTGCTTTTCGGGGTCTCCACTTCTCTCTTCACAGTCTTTGAAGGGATGTCTTCATTGGCTGGTGGTTTGGGGAGATGAACAGATTATGCTGAGGCGGCCTCTGTTGTGGGTTAGCAGGGTCTCTGGACTTAGGTACGAGGTTGATTTCTGGTTCTGTCACTTACTAGCTTTGTCAACTTGGAAAAGTTTCTGAACTATTCTAAATTTAGTTTCCTCAAGATAACAGTAGTTCCTACTTCATAGGGTTGTAGTAATGATTTATGGAGGCAAGATATGTAACTACTAAGAATGGTCCTCAGGACACAGTCGAATTCTCAATGTCAATTGAGAATTTTAAAGCAATTAATGCTTTAAAAAAATAGCACATAAATGAAAATGTACTATATAAATTCAACATTCTTGTCTTAAGCAGAAGACTCTGAAAGTTCATATGACATTCCTGGAAGTAGATATGATATTTTCCACGAGTGATAAATATATTAGTAACTAGAATGATTTAAATGGAAATAATTCAACTGCTAATAGAATTTCGGCCTTGTTTTGGAGAAAAAATGACTATATTATGAAAGCATTCATTCATTAATTTATCAAACATTTATTGAAGACTTAAGATGTGTCATAAATGCCCTCTACAAGACAATGGGAAAATTAGAAAGTTACAAGATACTTAATATCTGCCATTAAGAATTTGAGTAAAGGTCTCCAGATAGTGTGGCTCAGTGGATTATGTGCCAGCCTGGGAACCAAAGGGTCACTGGTTCGATTTCCTATAAGGGCACATGCCTGGGTTGCAGGCCAGGTCCCCAGTTGAGGGTACACAAGAGGTAACCACACACTGATGTTTCTCTCCCTGTCTTTCTCCCTTCCTTTCCCTCTGTCTAAAAATAAACAAATAAATTCTTAAAAAAAAAAGAACTTCAGTAAGGGGAAATAGCCACATAAACAAAGTAGTTCAACAAATTTTACCAGGCTCCAGTGGAAGCACAAAGGGGGCATGTGTGAATTTTACATAAACGTGTCAGGCAAGCTTCCATAGGGAAGCAAGTAATGAGGAAGGAGACCTTCCCAGTGTCTTTCAAATCCCAACAGGTAAGCTGCTGTTAGGTGGAGCTGGTGAAGAGCTCTATGGTGAAGGATGGTATTGGTAGGAGAGGCCTGGGAACATAGTCAAGCTAGGAGGTGCTTGAACTAGGTGTTCTAGGGATTTATTGCCAGACTAGAGAAGCAAGGTAGTCATTGGTAGGATCCAAAGTGATGATCAGGAATACAAAAGCACGGTTAAGTTCAAGGCAGGGCGAAGGCCTGTCTGAAGATAAGAGGAGGTTTATTGTTTTGATGTAGCTGGAGGTTCAGGCTCGTTCCATTAGCAGGCCTCCATGGCTGTGTGGAGCCTGGCCTGGGGGAAGTGTGAAGTTATTTCAAGGAGCCCTGCCAACCTGAACAGATGCTGCCTAATTTGCCATCACCTAAGTCTGGTTTTCTGGTTATTTTATCTTTTATTCTAGTTCATGTGGGTACTCACGTCCTTAGCACAGTTTTTGCTGATGTGTCCTAAATTTTTTTAAAAATCCTGCTTTAAAGTGTCTCATTTCCACTGAGCCATATTCAGGCAGTAAAACACGTGACTATCTGTATTATGTGAAACATGTCTTATGGAAATTGTGTTTGGTGGGTTAGATATAAAATTGCATCATCCTGTTTAAGGGCTTTAGGAGGGATTCCAGGAGAAGGTGGCTAAACTGTGATGATTCCAGGTGGAGGACCACCCGAAAAAGAGAGTGGCTGGATGTCCCAGCCACAGGATTAATGTACCAAATTTAAATGCTGAAAGCATGTCCAGTACCAATATCCATCACCAAATGCATGCCAGGACACTAGCTGACTTGGCAAATAACCCACATCAGATGCTTTGCCTTTCCACTTGTGCTATTAATCTGCTCTCTATAGATCAATGACTGTGAAGTGTGATGAGAATTCTGGCCAGATAAAGGACAATTCATCCTTCGCTCCAGGAATGGCCCGGCTTCCTGGCAGGGCAGTGTCACTTCTGTAATTTTGCCAAAGTTCACAACTGGGGGGGAGATAATTACACTCAGGCACGAAGCTCAGAAGTCTTTGAAAGCTTCCCGTAAGGTTACCTTCCGCTTCAGGATTTGAGGCTGAATGCAAAGGTCGTCTTCTCAAATATTAGACACCGTCTGAGTCAGCATATTTAAAATACTATTTACTAATAACCCCCCAGACAGCTTTCTTATCATTAATTCAAAGAACACCTGTCTGTCTCCCTTCACATCTTCTTCATAAATTATTTTTTGCCCCAAGATGAAGATATCCTCTGTCGCTCAGCCAAGTCCTTACCCACACCCTGGATGCACGGTAATGGAAGAACACAGATGGATGTTAATTGCTGCCATAAGTGAACTTAGCCTTCCTGGATATGAGAAAAGTAGCTTCTTTGTGGTTTAGGTCTTTCCTGAAATCCATAGTCAGACAGAGTACAAAGCTACCCTGAATCTAAGGTATTAAGCTGGGTAGGAAGAACCTAGCTCACACACTAACATAGTCTTAAATTTCTATAGCCTCAATTTCCTACCCACAGTGGAAAAGCTCAGGAGGGAGGAGGGAGGAGGGAGGCCAGCCCAACTTGTTTAAGTTCCCGTCACCTAGCAGATAAAGGCAAGGGTGTGTGTGTGGAGGGGCAATAGAAGGATGGGGTGTGGCACTCAGTGTAAATGAACGAAAACACAACACAGCAGAGCAGGGTCTAAGTAAATGTCAGGAGCAGATATGTAAGAGGGCATTACAGGCAAATCTCGAAACATGCTGTTGCCAGTAGTGTGCTTCCCTTTGCCCTCCATGGGGCAATGCACTGGTAAGTCAGACCCATTTAAGGGAACAGCCTGTGAGGTGTTTCCTTTGACTTCCTCTGGTCATTGAGCTTTCTATGATCTGTTATATTCTGCTTCCAAAGTGAAGGGCAGAATTCCATGATTGTTCTTTCAGCCACACCCTTCCTAGTGAGCCAAGCACCAGATCAAGCTGTAAGGTCCTCGGGAGCCCACCACGTCTTCTCAATCTTGGTTCACTGGGGCTGGCCACTGGGCTGTGAGGCAGAGGATAGGATCTCCGTGGCCGGCAGAGAAGAGTGAAATTTTGGTGGAGGCACATGGAAGAGGGGTGCTGGAATGCAGGTAATGGATCAGACCTTTTCTGTCACCCAGAAGCATTCCTAGCAGAGGCCCTCTGGTCTTTGGCATAGGTGGGGGTATTAGCAACGGGGGGTGAATCACATGGCCGCTGCCACTTTTTCTCTATGCCTGCCCACATGTTCTTCAGCATTCAGGTATTCTTGAGCTATAGGTGTCTCCTATTTGTTGTGGAAGGTAACATTCTAAGTAGAGGTTGTGGTAAATTATATCAAAATGTTGCAGTAACTAGATTAGCCTTTAACTCTAAGAGTGCTGTCTCCTCAGCTATAAAAATGGAGCAATCTGAACCCAAATTTTGTGCATTATTGGGTAAATGACTTATGAAGGGTGGGAAGTGGGAAGGCAGATGGACTTTTTGAGATCTTCGAGTAGTATCCAACACAATGAAAACATAAAGAAGTTACTAGAGTCAGAGATTGTGTGGTTGGCTCTTCCTTGGAAGGGGAAGATTTCTTTGGTGATCAAAGAGGCAGGAGCTGATACATACGATGGAGGAGGACAATGGTGGAAAGGGGACATATCCTTTTTTTTTTAATAGTCACAAGTAGAAGTGTCCTGTACACAGGGAAAGCAGTCTGAAATAAAGTCCATTGCTAGAATGCTCCCATTTAGATTTAGAACTTAGAAAAGATATGTCAGATTCTTATATCACCTTATCCTGCACCTGAATCCCAAAGTCTTTGGTGGTGATGTTAGGTGGTGATGTTAAGGTTTCAAATGGAGTCATCTAGGGTAGCTCCTGAATGAGTCTTTAACATCATGAAACAGATCGGATCATCCTACTAGATTAGAGGTCTTTGAAGCCCTTGACCCTGAGTCTCTTTGCATACCCTCTGGAGCTCTGATAGGAGCTACTGCATCTTCTGGGTCAGCTGAAAACTGGGGTTGTATGGCCAAATATGTCATACACCAACAAGTTTCCAGGGTCTGGTGGCTTCCCATTATCATAGGTTTTAAGATATTTATTTATTTATTTATCTATTTATTTATTTATTTTAGAGAGAGGGGAAGGGAGGGAGAAAGAAAGGGAGAGAAACATCAATGCATAAGAGAAAGATCGCTGCCTCTCGTACATACCCAGCTGGGGACCTGGCCCACAGTCTAGGCGTGTGCCCTGACCTGGAATCAACCTCTGGGTTTGTGGGATGACACCCAGCCCACTGAGCCACACCAGTCAAGGCATTATCATTCACCTGATATTGAGCTTTCTGCCTGGTAGGGCCAGAGCTGGGCAAGGAGGTCACAACGATGCCATCTTAGGTTTGCTTGGGTTTATTTCTTGGTCTGGCCCCATAGCGGTCCTGTTGTCATCAAAGAATGCTCACTCAGATCAGAGAGTTCTGTGATGCCAGAATTGGCGAAGACATGTGATTGCCATTTACGTCCTATGAAAATCATCAGAATTGCCTGGAGACGTTTTTAAGTTATAGCATTCTAAGCCTCTAGAACTTGTTCTAGAGAAACAAAAAATTAGCCTTCCTCAGTGGTTCTTATTATCAGCCACCATTAGGAACCACTGCGTGCAACACATTTGGATCCAGAATATTGAGCAGAATCCTGTCATTCAGCAAAGTATTGTTCTTGCCAAACTGGTCAAGATTGTTGGTTCCCTGGATGTCCAGCTTTATGGAGGCAAAGCTCACCAGAAGAGCAGGCATCAAAGGGTGATCATGTAAGTCGAGGGAAGTTGCTGTCATGTTTTATATAGTACATCAAGCTTCTTATTCTTCTTGACACTTACAGAAGCCCCTGTTTTCTGGTGAACAACCTAGTGAAGAGAACTTGGACTTGGCATCCACCAGAGCACATCGTGAGGCAAGTAGGCAGGACAGCTCCTCAACTTCCTGGTCTGATGATATTTCTTAGTCATCCTCATGAGCCTGGTATTTCAACGGTCTATCCTGGTTTAGATATGGAGGTGATTACCTGCTATTCTTAGTTTCATAGGACTGTATTATCATTTCTGCCTGAGGTCAGAATACAACAAGGTATATGAAAACCTTGACCCATGTCCTTCTTCTCTATTAAACTGGCCAGGTGGGAGTTTAATAGAGAAGTAGGGAGATGAAAAACGAGTACAGTGAGTTCATCGAGGCAAAAGAAGTGATGGTGATGGTGAAGATGTTTGTGATGGTGGTGGCGATGTTGGGCATGGTGGTCATCTTAATGACACTGGTGACGGCTGTGATGCAGGAATGACGGCAACAGTCTAGGCAGATGCCCAGATGGCACCTATTGCCTGGGCCTGGCTTCTACTTGATCGTTTTCGTGTAATGGATGGTGGCAAGTCAGCTACTTTTAAAAGACTGAGAACAGAGTGAACAATATATAAATCAAAGTTTCATAAATTAAACAGTTCCGGTTTGACTCACACTCTAATTTCAGAGGCATTAATTTTTTACTTCTGTGTGAACTTTCATTGTCAGTGATGGACCATTTTAACCATATTTGCCTCTGTAAAGGAACCTCTAAATGACTGCTGGAACTCATCTGTAAGAAATCATTTGATAATGAGTAATTGGCATATATGACAATCTATTAACTATTTCTGTTTTTCATCAGATAATTTTTTTACACTAATAGAAATACACTGTGCCCTCCCTGAGGTGACATAGCTTCAGCAGAATAATATTTAAAAGCATTAAAAGACAAATTACCTACATACTCCATTTTTCCCTTGGGATGTTGATAGAATATTCAGTTAGGAAGTGAAAATAAATAGCAAAAATGTGCTAATGATATTCTAAACATTAAAATAAAAAAATAACATTTTGTAGCAACATGAAAAATTTTCTCTCTGAAGTTTAAAAGTGCTGAAGATAGGGTATTAAAAAACAGAATACTTATTAAAGAGAATAAATAATTTCATTTAAATTTCATTAAAAATATGTTCTACTGCAAACACCCCAATGTAATTTTCAATAAGATAAAATGAATCAATAAACTTATAAACAACTCTATTAACTAAGATTACTTTAGTTTTCTTATGTTTCCATGTTAGCATTTGCTTTTTCATTATCATCATCATCATCCTATTTTTTTGTTGACCAGTATTATATGCTCAGCACCATGCTGGGCATTTTACACATAGACCCCTTTTAAAGCTCACAGCAATTTCACGTGGTATTTGTAATTGTCTCCATTTTACAGATGAAAAATAAAAACTCCTGAGGCTCACAGATTTTTAAGCATTTCAGCCAAGAACATATAGTCAGTAAGTGGTAAAGGCAAGGATAAATTCAAGATCTAATTAAGACCAAGATTAAGTTCTTAAATGCTATATGATTCTTGTCCACAAGCATACATAATTTTTATGGAGTATTTGAATTCTATTTTTTTCTCACTTAACATTATCTCACATATATTTTCCATGTTTGCTACACAATCTTAATTCAACTTTCTGGGACATTGGCCATGACCCTCCACTGGGATACACTGCCCTCTAGTGGAATTATGTTTATAAAGGGCTTTTCACCTTCCCCCCAATCCCAGGATAGAATACTGTTTTCTATTGTGTAACTATTGTTACTATTTTATCTTAAATAGGATAAAATGTTAAGAGATCTTATTTCTTGTCTCATTTAATGTAGAGAGATATAGTTATTTTCATTTTTCAAGGGGTGCGTGTGTGAAAAATAAAGTGAACCCCAAGTTAGCTCAGAAATGCACTTCAAAGAATGATATATGAGTTCATTGTTCTTGGTGTTGTAATCAACATGTCTGCTTTGTTCTCTGAAGTAACAGGATATTTCAGGCAGCTTCCTTAAAATTACATTTAGAGGCTTGGGGATACATCAAATTGTGTAGGGCCAGCACTAAAAGACAAAGTAGACTCTTTTGGGATCCATAAAGAACTTGGAAATACATTTAAAACATGGGAAATTCAAACAGATCAAGATTTGTTTTTCCTCTGAGCTCACATTAATTCCTCAGTTTTAAATATTTTTCTAATAAGTCTCTTCCACTTTGCTGTTGTTAGAGAGCATCATTGTATGAAAATGCACAATTGGATAACCTTGGCTTTATTAGGGAGAACTTTGGTTAATGTTGGATTGTTTTAGAGAAAGCAAATAGGTTTTTTTTAAGTGAATTAGGCCATTATTTCTGCTATTGTTCATCAAAAAAGAAGCCCTGAGCAAAATTGCTGATGCTATCACATGAAAAAGAGCTGACTGGTGGATCGTAATTGCTTTGTGTGTAGCCAGTGGGACACACTGTGGAGAGGAGGGGAAACCTGCCAGTTTCATCTTTATTAGAGAGCTGGCTCTTAATTAGATGGCTTGTATGCTTAGTGAATGGCCGATATGGAAGAGAAGCAGCCCTGACTGGTATAGCTCAGTGGGTTGGGCATCGTCCTGCAGACGGGAAAGTTGCCAGTTCAATTCCTGGTCAGGGTGCCGGCCTGGGTTGTGGGCCAGGTCTCTGGGTAAAGGCATGTGAGAGGCAACTAGGTCCATGTTTCAGTGGCATGTGGATGTTTCTCTCCCTTTCCTTCTCCCTCCCTGTCTCTAAAAATAAACAAAATCTTTAAAAACAAATAAGTAACAAAAACAGGTTTAAATGGCATGTAGAATATTTACTAAAAGACAAGAATTGTTCATGGGTTCTTAAGGGAACCCATAATTGTATCTCTTCACAACCTACATTAAAATTGTTGATTTTCTCTAACCTTAGATTTCAGGATAAGGTAGAAGTTGATAAAAACCTAACAAAAACCAATATTTTAAGACAAGTATACACAAATTATCCACACAAAGGATATAGAAGTCTAAGACAAAAATGCCCTTTAAGTGTAGCACTATAAGATATGTAAAAATCATGGAATATACGTTAAATAAACTCATTCTGTTCACTGATTTACTTTTCTTTTTCAACTTTTTTTGTGATATATTTGGTATCCAACCTTGGGTAGTTTAAGTGTACAACATGTTGATTTGATACACATATATTGCCTCCATGGTGTTAGCCAACACCTCATCACCTCACATAATCATCATTTTTCTTTTGTGGTGAGAACATTTAAGGTCTCTCTTAGCAATTTTCAAGTAAATAATATAGTATTGTTAACTATGATCATCATGTTGTACTATATATTAGATCCCCAAAACTTACTCATAGCCTAAAGTTTTTACTCTTTGACCAAAATCTCCGTTTTCTCCACCCCCAAGGCTCTGGTAACTGTCACTCTGCTCTCTCTTCTTTTCATGAATTCAGGTCTTTAAAATTCCAGAAATTAGTAGTATCACATAGCACTTGTCTTTCTCTGACTTATTTCACTTAGCTTAGGGCTCTCAAGGTCCATCCATATTATCACAAATGGCAGGACTTTTTTTCTCAAGGCTAGATAATATTTCATTGTATATATACCATGTCTTCTTCATACATTCATCTGTCGATTGACACTTAGGTTGTTTTCATGTCTTGGCTGTTGTGAATAATGCTACAGTGAATATTGGAGTGCAGGTATCTTTGAGGTCTTTTTAAAAAATTTATTGTTGTTCAAATACAGTTTTCTGCCTTTCCCCCCTCTCTTTGAGGTCTTGACTTCATTCCCTTTGAATATATATAGTCGTATATACCCCAGAAGTGATACAGCTGGATCACATGGTAATTCTTTTTTTTTTTTTGAGGAACCAATTTATATTCCCACCAACAGTGCACAAGGGTTCCCTTTTCTCCACATCCTCACCAACACTCTTATCTCTTTGGTGACAGCCATTCTGACATGTACAAAGTGATTACTCCTTGTGATTTTGGTTTGCATTTCCCTCATGATGAGTGATGTCGAGCATCTGTTCATGTACCTGTCGGCCACTTGCATGTCTTCTCTGGAAAAATGTCTGCTCACGTCCTCTGCCCATTTGCGATTGGATTATTCGAGTTTTTTGTGCTATTGACTTGTATGAGTTCTTTATACATTTTGGATAGTAACCTCTTGCCAGATGTACGACTTGCAAGTATTTCCTTCCATTCTGTGTGTGTGGCTGTTCTGTGCATCATAGGATGTTGAGCAGCATCCCTGGCCTCCAACTACTACATGCCAGTAGCAACCTCTGCTCTCCCCACCAACTGCGGACATTGCCAGCATCGTCAAAACCCTTGTGCATATGGCATGGCTGTTCATTTAAGAGATGGCGTAATAGTACAACATGGCAGATTCTGTTTTCCAAAGATGCTTGCCTATATATATATTTCCTATCCCACTTGCTCTTCTTATAGTGTGACCTTGACTTGCCCCATCTGTCAATGGAGGTGTATGGCTGAGGAAGGAGATCTGTGTTCTTTTTCTTTGAACCTGGGTGGAACTTTGGAACTGTCTCACCCAACATAAGGTGGCAGATATGACACTGTGTCACTGAGGCTAGATTATAAAGGCAATACAGCTTCCCCTTGGCCCTCTCTGGATGCTCTCTTTGGGAACCTCTCAACCATGTGGTAGGGAAGCCCAGGTCCGGTGGAAAGGGTATGCATGGGTGTTGCCCCAGCCAGGCCTCTGCCACAGGCAGCACCAAACACCAGACACATGAATAAAAGAGCCTTCAGATGATTTCAACCCCCAGCCTTCAAGTCTTCAGCTGAGGCCCCAGACCTTGTAGAGTGGAGCCAAGCTGTCCCTGTCTGAATTCCAGATCCACAGAAACCATAATGACAGTAAATTTAAAAAATCTGAAGCCACTATCTTTTTGAGGTAATTTCTTACACAGCCATAGATAACTAAAACACGTAGAACAACTCAGATCCCTCCCCCAGTACGTATAATATATACATAAATAATAAAGAGAGTCTAATATTACTTGGTTAGGAATAAGATTAGCCTAAACTACTACAGTGACCCTGTTCTTTTCCACAACCCACAGGCATTCCAAGAAGAAAGGAATCTCAATCTTCCCAAGTTCCATTAAAAACAAAACAACCAAAACAACCATACCTAACCAGATTCTTCTTTATTCTACCATCTTTATCTCTAGTTCACAAAAACATCATCATATTGATTTATGATATGGCAAGCACTGTCAAACTGAATCAATTAACATTTCAGGGGAATTTTTATTCCTACAAGCAAACCACATTCAGCTCCTGGAAACACATGAACTAAAGGCCATGGGTTTAGTTTTATTTTTCAAGCCACATGGGCATACCCACCCGCTACAAATAAGAGACCTGTAAAGGTCAGACTGTAATATAAAAGTCATCTCCAGTATAATTGCAAACTCTGAACAGTGATATCTCTTGGAATTAAGTGACTTTAAAGTTTTGGAGCAAGATTAATTAGTTAACTTTTTATGGTACTTCATCAATTAAGAAAGATTTTCGGTTTCAAGTAAGAGAAAATCCAACCAGTAGTGGCCTAAATAAATGCTTATTTTTCTCGTGTAGAAAGAAATTTGGAGATTGAGACTGTTGACATGGTTTAGAGGTTGACCATTATTAGGCCAACATTTCTGTGGTTCTCTTTACCTTTTCTTATGTCTCCTGAACTACGGTCACATTATGGCTGCTGGAGCTCTGGACTTTGCATCTGTAATCAAGCCTTGAAGAAGGTGAAAAGGAAAGAGGCGGTGCTGTTACAGAACAGACCCAAGGAGGGGTGTATGATATACTATTACTGAAAGGACCCCCCTACTAGGTTTGCTATGCCTGCCACCAGAGGAAAGACGTCTCTCAATGCCAGAGATTTGTGAAAAGGAAAGGAAATATTTATTTAAAGCTATACAGACTTAGAGTAGTGACTTAATGTCTTCATTAAAATATTAAAGTCTTTTAGGATACTCACAGATGCACACAGTCCTTCCTTCCCCCTCTGCCCAGTTCGGGGTACCACATCTCAGGAAGAGAAGTAGAAGTCCATGGTTCGGGCTCCCAGCACCATCAGCTGTGTCACCGCCATGATCTCCAGTTAATCCAAAGCCATGTGGCACCTTCTCATGGCCCACCAGCAAGAGTCCTTTCACCCCTTTTCTTCCAGGCAAAGTCTCTCCTGCTTCCTAAGCCACGTGGCAAAAGGGAGCACCCCAAAGCTGCACAGTTCTTCCCCACATGGCTGCAGAGTTTGGGTTTAGATCCCCCTACCAATCTTCCTCTGCAGCCCCATTTCTGACTCCTCCTTCAATCAGTTACACCTGCCAGCATTCCTGTATTATCCCAGGTTTACTGGGCTGCCATAATGAGTCTGGGCAGGCGTGGCCCCATGGCGTGGAGCCAATCTCTCCAAGCTTTCATGCAGGTGCTGTAACCAGGGGGAGCTGCCCCCCAGTTACATCTTGGGTGGAAGTCACTTCCATCCCCCTGGTTCAAAGCATGGCCACAGCTGTTTACCATATCTATGAAACCAGTTAAAGGTTATAGATATGTTAAATGGCCATGCCAGCAGTTAGCTGCAAAGCTGTTGCTGTACAAAATAGCTCTGCATGTTCCTGCTCCATGTGTCCCTTCCTCCAAGTCACACCTGTGGGGGGAAGGGATGAGGACATCCTATATATCTTTCTAATATTTCCTGGACACCTTGAGTTCTGGACCCCATTCCAAATCCCTATTTGGGGCCCCCCTCTTGGCTGCACCCCGTTACAGTACTACCAGATTTGTCCTTGTATCTTATTGGAAAAATATCCCAAGTATATGTGTGTGTGTGTGTCCATAAACAGGAGAATGAATAAAGAAGATGTGGTATATATACACAATGGAATATTATTCAGTGTTAAGAAGAAGAAAGTCTTGTCATTTGGGACAACACAGATGGGCCTTGAGGGCAGTGTGCTAAGTGAAATAAGTCAGAGAAAGACAAGTACTGTGTGCTGTCACTGGGAGATGGAACCTGAAAGAGGATTTAGCTTTCATACCCTGTATGGTAGAGGCAGACAAGGGAAAAGTTGGTTAGAATGAGGTATTCAATGACTGAAATTGCATTGTCTGAAATTACTATAAAAATGACAATTAATTTTATTACTATAAAAATGACAAATATTCATAAAATTATTGACCAATAGAATGCATAGATATATAGGGCCTACTGAGGTGGACCCCGGCCAGCAGGGTCTGTGTGTTGTGGCTGTGACGAACAAATGCACATGGACTACAGAAGTCCTGTGGAGAAAAAGGGACGGCACGGCCACTCTCTGAGTGAGAGGGAGGGCCCCAACCCCTGCCTGGACAGGCTTTTATTGCCTTTTGGGGTACAAAACATCGAGGATGGTCCTCATTTACTATGCACAGGTTTGCTTTCGGTGGTTACCTTTTACAGATAACAAAGGAGAGGTTGTTGCTAATTATTTCAAAGAAAAAGTATATTTGCAGATGCGAGAGGAAAAGTTGTTGAACTGGTTACACTCCATACTTGGTAGGTTTAGCACAGACTTTAGGAAGTTACTTTAAAGATATGCAGTAAACATTTGCTGCCTCAATTCAGGATAAGGGAGTTTTAGCAGAAAGCAAGCCTCAAAGCAGCCTAGGTACCATGCAGGCCTGATTCCCCACGGGAAAGTTGATCTGTGGGCTTGGCTCCTGTGTGTGGCCTTGCTCCCCGCCAGGTTTCCAAATCAGGGGCCGGGCTACATTCACCATGCCACGTGGATAAGTTCCCTGTAGCCTACTATACACTTAAACTCATTCATTCAATTTATGTATATATACATCTCAGGTTCCAAAACTGAATTTTTCCTTGGTTAATCAGTGTGTACAGTATAACCCCATTTTTTTGTGGAAAGTAAATATGGAAAAATAGACATTCAAAATAATGTAGAATAGTTACACATTAAAATATTGATGGAATTACGCATCTTCCCCCTTTATATTTTCTCACTTTTCTGCAATAAAATGTATGAACTGTGAAAAGAAAAAAAAGTAGTAGTACATAGGGAGAATTAGCATTCAAAATGTTTGGCTTTTAAAAAGATAAATCAATGAAAGATAATCTCTCCTGACATTGGTGTCTAGTCTTTCAAACTGATATACACACCTGAACATTTGATATATTTCAAAATCCTAATATGTGGTAGTATTATCTCATTTAATCCAAACAATTATGTGATAAAGTTGCTACAGAAAAAGCTTCATTTCCCATGTGTTTGTTATGTAATGCCCAAATTTACAGTGTTAAACATGAAAGCAACAATCACACACACTCACTAGTGAACAGACCACCAGTAAGCCTCAACCAGTCAGGTACTGTTCTCTACTCGAAAACAACACATGTTCTTGTCTAACACATCCATGTCTTTGTGTTGTTCATTTACTATTTTTGACTTACTGAGAATATGATCTCTGGGCCTCTATTTATTCATCTGAAAAATGGGGGTGTAATTGTATTTACTTCATGGAATTAATGAGCAGTTTAAGTGAATACATATCTGGCACGCTTTGAGCCACCTATTTAAAAGTAATAGCTATTAAAATTATTACATGCTCAAGTATAAAGGTTGACTAAATATTGCATATATGACCTCAGGGGCTTTTTAAGGGTTTGAAAGAAAAAAAATAGTGCTATCATCATAGTGATAATATTTAAAGCCACAGAACTGGAAAAAGTCACCTAGAGAGAAAGTTTTGATCGGGTATCTGGAAAAAACAGAAGATACTATAAGCACGTTAGTGAATTTGTCCCAAGTGTTAGGAACCTTATTTGCTGAACCATTGACCTAACTCTACAGAAAAACTTGTCTCATGATGCTTACTTAAGATGTTAGCAAATGTCTTTTTTTGTAACAAGTCAAAGGAAAAAAAATCTCACTTTGAAGTTGGTCTGTGGTAAAAGTTTTGTTTCCATATGAATTAGCTTATTTTCCTTTACTGGACAATGGGGACTGTGAACCATAAATTTTACCTTTTGGGATTAATTGCCACAACTTAAAGCTAAATTGAAAATTCATCTCAAGATTAATTCACCAATTTCAAATACTATTTTGCTGCTGTTTAAATGGATATTTATTGTTTCCATTTTCGTGGTTTGATTTAATTTTGTGAAGTCACTCCAAATGCTTTGTGAAAGAGAACTGGTGGAAAAACAGTGGCAGAGGGGAGGAATGATTTTGACCAATGGCCTCTGCCTACCGTTTCCCTCCCTGGAGCTGGCATCGCTCACTGCCCTGCTCAGCCCCTCACACCGGCTTCCCTTTGTTCCTGACCTGTCAGACTTCTCCCCACTGCTAGGCCTTCACATCCCCTCTTTCCTCTGCTCGCCCTACTCTTTGTGTAGCCCAAACCTGCTCATCTGTAGGTCCCAGATTAAATGCCAACAGTTCAGGAGAGTCTTGCCCCTCTCTACATATTTTTATAGATCCTGAAATTCCCCCTGCCATGGAACTTATTATTAAAAGTTTTGATTTTGGGGGAGGGGGCAAGCATTATCTTCTTTTAAAAACTTTCTTTAGCTCTTGCGTCCCTATTTATTCAAGAACAAAGTCTCAATCAGTATTCACATTTGAAGGTAACTGGAGTCTAGCTCTCTCACCTCTTTGTTTACCAGTCCCTTCGTGTGTAATGGTCAAACAGCTACAGGTCAGGCGGATCAGGTGTTTTTAAATAAGACCCTGCAAAGTGATAGCAGAATGAAATAAATACCAACTTAAAAAACATTTTTGCTATTTCTTTCTCTCTGAAAGATTCAGTCCACATGCAAATTTCCCCCATTATGCATGAAAAGCCTTTTCAACTATTTCCAATCCTGGATCAGGTTGAGGTTCACACATTACATGTGATTTTTGTGTCTCTTTAGAGTCTTTTATTCTAAATAAGTCTCTCATGGTTTTCAGGGTATGGACTGTGTGGAATCCAGGTTAATGTTCCATTTTTGGATTTGCCACATGGTTTCCTGACAGTGTTGCTTAAATGATTCCTCTCTTTTGTTTTCTTTACAAGCTGAAAGATAGGTCTAGAGCAGGGCTCCCTAATAAAAATATAGCATGAGCCACATGTATAGTTTAAGATAGCCTAGTAGCCACATTTAAAAATGTAAAAAGAAACAGATTAAATTAATTTAAAAAAAGATATTTAGCCCTGACGAGGTAGTTCAGTTGGTTAGAGTATCATCCCGAAACACCAAGGTTGTGGGTTCCATCCTTGGTCAGGGCACATACAAGAATCAACCAATGAATGCATAAATCAATGATTTTTCTCCCCTCTCTCTACCTTCCTCTTTCTAAATCAATAAATAAAAAGTATTAAAAAGATATCAATGAGATTTTTTCAACTTTTTCCTACTAAGTTCTTTAAATCCTGTGTGTTTTTTACACTTATAGCACATCTCCACTTGGAGTAGCCATGTTTCAAGTGCTCAATAGTCAAATGTGTCTAATGCAGAGGTGTCAAACTCATGTTCACCAGGGGCCACATCAGCCTTGAGGTTGCCTTCAAAGGCATGAATGTAATTTCAACTCCTTAGCAGTTAAGAAGTCATTACATTTATACAGTCCTAAAATTATTTCGGGCCCTTTGAAGGCAACCACAAGGCTGATGTGGCCCCTGGTGAACATGAGTTTGACACCCCTGGTCTAATGGCTGTTGCATTGAACAGTGAGGTCTACAGCCTTGATTAGGTTCAAGTGAAACATGTTTGGTAAGAAGGCTTCAGGGGTGGTAGTGTGTACTTCACATCACGTCATATCAGGAGCCTCTCATTCCTGTGTCCTGCTATTTGTGATGTTAAGTTTGAGCACTTGGATAAAGGTTTGCTGCCAGGGTTTTCCACAAGAAGAGGTTAATTTTCCCCCTTTCTAATGTGGAAAATAATTTATAGGTGTTCTTTGGCACCATGGCTCCATCTCGTTGCCCCACGATGTTTTGTTCCATGATCCTTGGGGGAACCAATTATTATACTGCTAGTTACAAAATAGTAATTTTCCATAATTCCTTTTACATCATTAGCTGTCAATCTTCTGCAAAAAGAAAAAAAACATATTTGCTATTAACGGGAAGGGGTTGTTTACATCAGGGATTCTCTTTATTCCTTTTCCTTAGGATGCGAGGACAGCAGAGAGTCCATGCGGACACCTCACAGCAGTGGAAGTGCCCTGGGGAGGTAAGCGGCCCAGGAGAGGTAGGGAATAAATAGAGATCAGGAAGACGAATGTATTTTTTAAGGTAAGGCTAGCTATGGTAGCGAATAAATGTCAATGTTTCACTGGCTTCACACATAAGACTTTCCTTTTGCTTATGTAAAAGTCCTCTGGGGGTGTTCGTGTTTAACAGGCTGTCTTTCTCCAGGCTGTGTGATTCAGGGACATGGGCTCCTACCATCTGGTGGTCCTGGCATTACCTACGGCCTTGAAGTCCCTGCATCTAACCAGAAGGGAAAGAAAGAGTTCAACAGGCCATTGACCTCTTAACTGCCTTCACGTGGAAGTAAAACACATCATCTCCACTCGTACATCATAGTGAGAGTTTGTCAGAGGTCCCTACTTATATGCAAGGTGGGGGGTGGGGCTGGAAAATGTAGTTCCTGTAGCACTTTCCAGAAATACTCGCTTTTTGTAAAGGGGACAGTTAATTGCTTCTTGGCTTTTTGGCTAAGATCAAGTGTAAAGGGGACAATTAGCCATCACTGCTACCACGCAGCTGAGAGACCATTCATTGGCCAATGATAGAAGAGTGCTCTTTTTCTTCCTTCTACCCCACCAGTGGCAAGCAAATTTTATTTTATTTTTTTACTCTGAGTAGGAATAGGTAAAATTCCTTTAAAGTGTCCATGAACAGCTATAATTGCTATTTCAAAACACAAAGAGGAAGGGAGGAAGGAAGGAAGGAAGGAAGGAAGGAAGGAAGGAAGATCACAGAGGTGAGTTTAGCAGGCATAGAAAAATACCTCACAAGTTGTTTACAAAATGTAGTTGTGGAGAAAAATAGATGTAGGGAAATGCAGGAGTCATCTAAACCGATACAGATTCATTACATTTATACACCATCAGTTCTCCATGGGAGAGGTGTTTAAAGCACTTACTGGTACATACATGATATTCAGAGTCTGAAATGTAAACATAATCTTAAAATATTATCTTCTAAATAACTGCATGTATACTAATTCTTATATATTTTAGACATCCATTGTCCTGGGATCATGGCCTTAATAGTCACACACCTGACAAGGTCACATCTATGGATTTAATAAATATGTATTAAATGTCTACCAAGTGTCAGATACTGTACTAGGTGTTGAAGATATGTTGGTGAACAAGAATTACATAATCACTGCCCTCATGAAGTTTATGGTCTGGTGGGAAAACAGACATTAAGCTAATAGTTACCATTCCTCCCCAAGTCAAATGATTTCAGTCATAATAAGTGCTATGAAGAAAAAGTTCAGGGTTTATGAGGTTATAATTGGAAGGGAGGCTCCAGGGAAGATGTTCCTGAAGTTTTGGCACTTAATCTGGGAGCTGGAAGATGGACAGGTTTTGCTACATAGAGAGTAGGAGAAAGAGTCTTCTAAGCAAAGGAAAGAGTGAATTTGAAGGCCTAGTGGTGGGGGAGAGTTTTTCAGGTTAAGACAACGAGAGGCCAGTGTGTGGGGCCTGGGAGGGACAGTGAGTAATGCTGCCCACAGTGGGGGAGGAGGGCAGGGGTCCAATCCTACAGGGTCTTGTAGGTCAGGCTAAGGATTTTTCACTTTAGCCTAAAAATAAGAGGAGAAATCTGGAAAGATGTAAGCATAAGTGTCTTATGATTATAGTTGTATTTTTAAAAAGATTGGTAGTAGCTATGGGTTGGCTAAATAGTCTGTATGGCTTTTTTTCCATAAAATAAATGACATTTTTCATTTTCATAATAATTTTATTGATTTGGATGTTTTGAGTATGTTGGCTGTCTCTCTCATGGTCCAATGTTGATTGTTCTCAATTAATGTCTCAGTTTGATGGCTATCAACTACAACTGTTCTAAACCTGACTGTGGAACATCGTCCAGCAAGAAATCTCCAGCATGACACTTGGCAAACTACTTTTGACACATTTGATGAGTCACAGCATCTTCTCCATACACTGCACAAATCTTTTTTGTGTGTTTTAGTTGTGCTTTAACCCTTCTTGAAATAACAAAGCATAATATGCCAAAAAATGTTGCACATTTTCTTTCATCTCCAATATTAAAATGGCTACACAAAAATTCATCAGTTTTGATTTTTTTTTGCATGCTGATATGACAGCTGTCACAATACATTCTAACAAAATTGTTTTGAATTAAGTTAAAGACAACTAAGCTCTTCTAGTGCTATCTTACAGAAAAAAGCCAAACAAACTTTTTGGCCAACCCAATATTTTACAATGATTAAAGTAGTACTAGACTTCTGGCCAAGATGGAGGCATAGGTAGACACACTGTGCCTCCTTGCACAACCAGAAGAAACACAACAACAAATTTAAAAACAAAAACCAACCACAAGTGCCAGAAAATCAAACTGCATGGAAGTCAGACAACCATGGAGTTGAAGAAGAAACATTCATCCAGACAGGTAGGAGGGGTGGAGATGGGCACCTGGGTGGAGAGGACTCATGGCAAGGCGGCGGCTGGCAGAACTGAGGAGACAGTGGCTTACAGACTGGGCAGTCCCACATTTGCGTGCAGGCAAAGTGGGAAGAACAACGGGGGAGTAAAACAGACCTCACAACCCAGGATCC
Organism: Phyllostomus discolor; assembly: GCF_004126475.2. Taxonomy (NCBI): domain Eukaryota; kingdom Metazoa; phylum Chordata; class Mammalia; order Chiroptera; family Phyllostomidae; genus Phyllostomus; species Phyllostomus discolor. The sequence goes on along the minus strand of NC_040909.2, from coordinate 28,447,908 downwards.
CAGCATGGAGAAATAAAGCCTCAAACCTCTGACTGAAAACACCCGTGGGGGTTGAGGTGGCTGTGGGGGAAACTCCCAACCTCACAGGATAGTTTGTTGGAGAGACCCACAGGGTCCTAGAATGTACACAAACCCACCCACATGGGAATCAGCACCAGAAGGGCCCACTTTGCTTGTGGGCAGTGGGGGAAGTGACTGAAAACCAGCAAAGAGCGGAGCAAGTGGCACTGTTCCCTCTTGGACCCCTTCCCCACATACAATGTCACAACCCAGAGATGTGGGTTGCCCCACCCTGGTGAATACCTAAGGCTCCGCCTCTTATAAATAACAAGTGAACCAAGACAAAAAAGAAAAATAGTCCAAATGAAAGAACAGATCAAAGCTCCAGGAAAAATACAACTAAGCACCGAAGAGATAGACAAACTGTCAGATGCACAGTTCAAAACACTGGTTATCAGGATGCTCCAGGAACTCATTGGGTACTGCAACAGCATAAAAACGACCCAGGCAACAATGAAGGTTACATCATGTGAAATAAAGTCTACAGGGAACCAACAGTGACAGGAAGGAAACCAGGACTCAAATCAACAGTTTGGAGCAGAAGGAAGAAAGAAACATTCCATCAGAACAGAATGGAGAAACAAGAATTAAAAAAAAAAAAGAGAGGCTTAGGAACCTCCAGGACATCTTTAAATAACGTTTCAACATCCAAATTATAGGGGTGCCAGAAGGAGAAGAGGAAGAGCAACAAATTGAAAACTTATTTGAAAAAGTAATGAAGGAGAACTTCCCCAAACTGGCAAAGAAAATAAACTTTCAGGAAGTCCAGGAAGCTCAGAGAGTCCCAAAGAAGTTGGACCCAAGGAGAAACACACCAAGGCACATCATAATTACATTTCCCAAGATTGAAGATAAGGAGAGAATCTTAAAAGCAGCCAGACAAAAGGAGACAGTTACCTACAAAGGAGTTCCCATCAGACTATCAGCTAATTTCTCAAAAGAAACCTTACAGGCAAGAAGGGGCTGGAAAGAAGTATTCAAAGTCACGAAAGGCAAGGACCTACATGCAAGATTTCTCTATCCAGCAAAGCTCTCATTTAGAATGGAAGGGCACAGATAAAGTGCTTCCCAGATAAGGTCAAGTTAAAGGAGTTCATCATCACCAAGCCCTTATTATATGAAATGTTAAAGGGACTTATCTAAGAAAAAGAAGATGATCAAAAATGTGAACAGTAAAATGACAACAAACTCACAGCTATTAACTGAACCTAAAAAACAAAAACAAAAACAAACTAAGCAAACAACTAGAACAGGAACAGAATCACAGAAATTGAGATCATATAGAGGGTTATCAGTGGGGGAGCAAGAGGCGGGGAAGTTACAGAGAATAAGTAGCATAAATGGTAGGTAGAAAATAGGGGGAGGTTAAGAATAGTATAGGAAATGTAGAAGCCAAAGAACTTATATGTATGACCCATGGACAAGAACTAAAGAGGGGGGGAGTGCAGGTGGGAGGCAGTGTGCAGGGCAGAGGGGAGTGAAGGGGGGAATGGGACAACTGCAATAGCATAATCAATAAAATATATTAAAAATAAATAAAATCTGAGAATGTAAAGGAAAGCTACAGAAAATATTTAAGGCCAGTAAAAAATAAAATAAAATAAAGCAGTACTGGCAGATAAATTGCAATTCAATACACAGAAGAGAAAATCCAACATGGGACCCAAATATATATACAGGAGATTTGTATATGGTGAATATGATATTTCAAATGAGGAGGAGAGAATGGATTACTTAATACTTTTTGATACTTGAGTATGCCTTCAGAGAAAAAATAAAGTTGGAATTTTAAGGACATAAAATGATGTCATAAAAGCCCCAGAAGAAGTTATAGGAGAAGTGTAATTATAATTATAGTGGTTGCAGAATGCCTTTTCTGAGTAGGTTTCAGAATCTTGATATCCTAACAGCAATCTAAGCCCTGGAGAGGCAGCAGTGGATGGCTTCAAGGCATATTTTGGAGCTGTAATCAGCAGGAGCAGATGATTATTGAAAGGGGCAGGCAAAAGAGGGAGAGTGTAAAAAGATGTCAAGGATGGGTTAGTAACTTTCATATTTGCAGTTTGGGGAATCCGGGGATATGGTGCTGCCTACAGAGATGGGGGAAAAGGGAGGAGGAGATATTGCGGGGATGGTTAAAAAATTTCAGCTTCGAGTTAAAACATTTTATGCTTTAAAGGATGCCAACAAGAAAGTGAAAAGACAATACAGAGAAAAACTATTTGCAAATCTGATAGGGGATTGTACCCAGCATATATAAAGAACTCTTAAAACTCAATAATAAAAAGACAACCCAGTTAAAAAAGTAGGCAAAAAATTTGAATAGACATTTCTCCAAAGCAGATATATGAATGGCCAATAAGCACATAAAAAGACATTCAACATCATTAGTCATCAGGGAAATGCAAATAAAAACTGCAATGAAATACTACTTCATATCCACTAGGATGGCTATAATCAAAAGGATAGATAAGAAGTTTCAGTGAGGATGTGCAGAAATTGGAACCTTTATACGTTACTGGTAGGAATGTTAATGGTGCAACACTTTGGAAAAACAGTTTGGTAGTTTTTCGATGTTAAGCATGGAGTTACCATATGACTCCACAATTCCACTCCAAGAGAAAAGAAAACATATGGCCTCACAAATCCTTATACACAAACATTTATAGCAGCGGCATTTATTATAACCAAAATGTGGAAACAACCCAGAAGTCTATCAACTAATTAATGCATAATGAATGTGGAATATTCATACAAGAGAATTTTTGGCAATAAAAAGAAATGAAGAACTGATACAAGCTGCAACAGAGGTTAACCTCAAAAACATGAAGTGAAAGAAATCAGTCATAAAGGCCACACTGTATATAAAAAATAGAGAGAGCGTACATATTGTGTACCTATATATATATGAAATATAGGTAAGTCTGTAGGAACAGAGTAGATTAGTGATTGTCTTGGGCTGGGAGAAGGAGGAAGAGGGAGATTGGGGAGTGACTGCTAATAGTTACGGGGTTTCATTTTGAGGGTCAAGAAATGTTGAAAAATTAGATTATAGGGATGACTGAACAACTCTGTTAAGTACGTACGTGATAAAAACATTGATTTGTGTAAACAGGTGAGCCATGTAGTATGTAAATTATATTAACTATCCTAAAGAAGCATGTGAATTCTCTTCAAGAACTATGTTCTTGTGTTATGTACTTGGGGTAAAGGGTGTGTGTGAACGGGTTTGCAGGATTTCAGACGCGCAAGAGTTCAGGGAAGGATAAAATAATCTGGATTGGGACTGGATTTCTTCCTGTAGACTCGCGGAGCGGAACCACGCCCCTTTCCTGTTTCCTAGCAACCAGCGCCCACCAAGGACTCCTCCTCAAGCCTCGTCCCTTCGTAACTTCCGCTCCGCGGCAGGAAGTAGTCATAACCGGCGGCTTTCCCAGGAGTTCAGCGTTTGAGGTGTGTAGCAGCTGAAGAAGTTATTTCCCTGAATCTGGCGTTCTCCCTCGCTCCTCTGAGTTTCACCTTGCGGCCTGGTGGTGAGGACCTCGAGGGTCTGGAAGTCCGCGCTGGAGGAAGACGAGACCCGAGGACGCGTGGCCTTTAGGGCTGAATAGGGGGGCTGGCGGGGAAAACTCCCTGGGTATCTGTGCAATCATTTCAACCTGGCTTTTTCTGTGTTCTGCGTCCCTGAGAGCTTCCCCCAGTGGTACTCGGCGGACAACTGGGGTTTGTGGTGGTTGGGACTCTTGCGTCTCTCCCCCAACATCCCACCTCTTGCCTTTGAAGGAAGACCCCCTCGTAGAGAAGACTCACCCGGCTGCCGACTCCGTTCCCCGCGGTGAAGTGACCCACCATGACCCTAGTGTGAGCTAATGACCTACCTGTGATACTTTGCAGAGTCCTAGGGTAAATGTTTATACGTGCGCATAGCCGTGTGTGTATGTGTGTTTTATTTCCTGCAAAATCTGACCTAGGAAGAAAACCATGGGCTGTGTTTGGCAAGTGTGTGTTTTGGTTTACTTTTTTCCTTTAACGTCTTTGCCAGGGGGTCTCCCCTGTGGCTGTTGCAAACCAGACAACTTTGTGCCTTCTGTTAGCTGGGTGGGAAGGAACACTGAAATTAGTCTGGAAAGGCCCAGAAGGTATTGATTTTTGGATCTTAGCCTGACCTTTGAGATGTTCAGTGTACTTTTTGCATTAGGTGTTTCTTAGTTTTAAGTTTTAATGTGTTTGTGTCTTATGTGCAAGACTACACGTTCTTGGACAAAGACTGTTTTATGTTGTACTGATGTGACCCTCCTAGCTCCAAGCACAATACTGAACATAGAGTAAAGGCTTAGTAATTTTAAAAATCAGAAAATACACGTTTTAATGTCTTCAGCTTAACATTGAAGGGGCCTGTTTAATGTTCAGCTCCTGGAAAGGACAAGATAAAGGACAACTTTATCCTGGAAGGGATAAAGTAACAAGATCTCATTAGATAAATGTGTCTGACATTTAGAGGCTGCCTGGAAGGGTAAGTACAATGATCTCAGGGGAAAAGAAATGTAGTGCATCTGTCTTTTAGTAGGAGACCAAATAAATAATGGTGTTTAATTGTTTGTTTCTTTTCTTCTTCCCTTTTTTTCTGCCTTTTTTAAATAGGTGTTGTATCTTAATTTACTGACCCGGAGGCACGTGCTGCCATTATGGGAAATCAGCTCGCTGGCATTGCTCCTTCCCAGATCCTTTCTGTGGAGAGTTATTTCTCAGACATCCATGACTTTGAATATGATAAAAGCCTGGGGAGTACTCGCTTTTTTAAAGTTGCTCGAGCAAAGCACCGAGAAGGCCTGGTGGTTGTGAAGGTCTTTGCAATTCAGGATCCCACATTGCCTTTAACCAGCTATAAACAAGAGCTAGAGGAATTGAAAATCCGGCTTCATTCGGCACAAAACTGTCTACCTTTCCAGAAAGCAGCAGAAAAAGCATCTGAGAAAGCGGCCATGCTCTTCAGGCAGTATGTGCGAGACAACCTCTATGATCGCATTAGTACCCGTCCATTCTTAAATAATATTGAGAAGCGTTGGATCGCTTTCCAGATCCTGACAGCTGTGGACCAAGCACACAAATCTGGAGTCCGGCATGGGGACATCAAGACTGAGAATGTAATGGTCACCAGTTGGAACTGGGTCCTTCTAACTGATTTTGCCAGTTTTAAACCCACTTATCTTCCAGAGGACAACCCAGCAGATTTCAACTATTTCTTTGACACCTCACGGAGGAGAACTTGCTATATTGCTCCTGAACGTTTTGTGGATGGTGGGTTGTTTGCCACTGAGTTGGAATATATGAGAGATCCTTCGACTCCACTTGTAGACTTAAATAGCAATCAGAGAACAAGAGGAGAGTTGAAGCGAGCAATGGACATCTTTTCAGCAGGTATTTGAGTTGGTTAAATTCGCTAAGGGAGATGTGTATGTGTTTTCACCCGAATATAGAAACATGGAAAAATTTTTCCATTATGTGGAAAAATTAATTTGTTCTCGTACACTATTTTAAATATATGCTGTATTCTTTCATTGGACATGTTCATGTGCCTAGAAAATGCAACAGCCATTCATTCAAACATTTGAGAAGTATTTGACTTGTTCTGTATGCGTCAGGCACTGTCTTAGGTGCTAGAGACATAGATGGGTAATGATGTCCCTTTTTTAAGGTGCTTATCCTTTAGTGAGGAGATAGATATGATTGAAAAAGGACATTTCAGTGTAATGTGACTTGCTGTGGTGGTAATAAACATAGGGTGCTTATAGGAACATGTATTTAATAGATACTTAAATTAGTCTCCATGGTGATGAATGGGTAGAGAGGCAAGATCAAGAAAGACCTCTTTATTGAAAAGATGACATTTAAGCTGAGACCTGAAAGATGAATGGGAGCTAGCTATGGTATCGGGTGTTTGTTTCAGACAGAGGGTGTTGCTTATACAAAGACTTGAGGACCAGAATATGGTGCACTAGTTTATAAGAGTGCTGTAAGTGGCTTAGTGTATCTGGAACATGGAGTGTGAGGTAAGCAAGGCCCAGATCAGTAAGGGTGTTAGGCCAATGCTAGTCTTGAGAGACATTGTCAGACAAAGCACCGACAATAGCATGGAGAGTGGATTGAGAGCAACTACACTGCAGAAGGGAAAACCAGTTAGTAGCAAATTACCACCAGTCCAGGTAAGACATGAGCCTTGACTGGCTTTTAAAGTTGTGACAAAGTTGGAGAGGCAACAGAGAGAGGTACAGTTAAGGGTTAGGGGCACCAATCCCCAGCATATTCGAAAACCCTTATATAACTTTTGACTTCCCAATAACTTAACTACTAATAGCTAACTGTTGACTGATAACAAACAGTCAATTAACACATATTTTATGTGTTATATCTACTGTATACTATATACTTAAAGTAAGCTAGAAAAAGAAAATGTTAAGAAAACTGTAACATTCATCTGTGAATTTCTTTAAGTTGTAGCAAATCTCCAAATTTTTTTCATTGTATTTACTGAAAAAAATCTATAAGTGGGCCCACACAGTTGAAACTTGTATTGTTCAGGGGTCAACTGTAATGCTTAAGAAATAATTAGTAGATAGAATTGTCATGACTTGGTGATTGATTGGAGGATGAAGTCAAGAGCACCCCCCTCCCTTACACCCTCCTTATACCCACTCTTGGGAAACATGGTGAGCGGTGATGCTGGTCAGTGAGCTGGGAGTCACAAAAACAAGAACAACTAGGGGGTGAGAAGAGGACAAGGCCTGTGTTAGGTATGTCGAGTTGAAGGTATTTGGGGATATCTAGGAGAAGATGTATAACAGGCAGTTGGTTATAAAGTTTTGATGCATAGAGATTTAGGTTGGAGGGGGAGATCTGGTGGTTAGCCACAAATATAGGTAGTAATTATAGCCAAGGGAATGAGTTTGTAGCTAGTGAGAGTTTGTAGAAAAGTATTGAAAGTTTGATGAAATTAGTGGTCTTCTTCCCTGGAAATAAGTACCACGCATTCATGTACATTATTTCACATGCAGACCATGTGAAGCAATTCCAGGTTGTCTGTGGACTTCTGGGAGGGGATGTGTGCTGAGGGTGATGTCCCCGAGGAATACTTTCTGAACTGTGGCGTCAGGACCTTTTTTTTTTTTGGTAAATTTTAGAAAAGTTGGGTTTAATCATTTTTTCACATGTAGGTTTACTACAAAGAAAACATGAATTAAACTGTGTTTCAGATTACAGTAAAATTACAGAAAAATATAGTAACATAATTAAGGAAGAAGTGTATTACATCTAGGTGGAATGAATAATTGTTACACAGGATTGCACCTCTGTTGGTCCATTCCGCTGACTGCTCTGTGTCCCAAGATAATACTGAGGGGTGTTTTGGTAAGATAGGGTTAGCCTCCATGCTGTAGCTGTAACACTATTAGAACTGTAATCCATCCAAGTCCCAACTTTCTTGATCAGTGAATTTATTTAAATTTTTCTTGAACCTTTATTACATTTTACTGTTTTACATTAGACTTCCTGGTTTGTAAATAGGACTCCTTCAGCTTAGAAACTAGGCCACTTTCTCGCTTTAGGGGGTCATTTATAGGTTTTGTTGTTGTTTTGAGGGATAATTAGCATATTAGTTTCAGGTGTACAACATAATGATTCAATATTTGTATACATTGCGAAATGATATTCACAGTAAATCTGACATCTGTCACCGTACATAATTACATATTTTTTTCCCTTGTTATGAGTACTTTTTAAATCTACTCTCTTAGGAACTTTCAGTGATGCAATGCAGTAGCATTAATTATAGTCACCATGCTGTACAGTACATTCCCATGAGTTAGTTAGAACTGGAAGTCTATTAGAATTTTAAATTTCAGGGGTTGATGAAAGCTTATATTTATATTTTTTGGAGGAATTTTAAAAATCTATATTCATCAGGGATGTTTGTATGTGGTTTTCCTTTCTTATGATGTCTTTATCTGGTTTTGTATGGGGATAGTATTGGTGTCATAGAATGAATTGGAGGTGTTCCTCTTCTTTTTTTGGGAGAATTTGTGAAGGTTGAGGGTCAAGTCATTCCAAGTTTGATGGAATTCACCTGGTAAGCCATCTTGGCTTAGGCTTTTCTTTGTGGGAAGTTTTTCATAACCAATGCAGTCTCTTACAATGCTCATTCAGGTTTTCTGTTTCTTTTTCAAGGCAGCTTTAGTGATCTCTTTCTAGGAATCTGTCCATTTCATTTAGATTATCTAATTTATTGGCATGCAGTTCAAAATGCTCTCTTATAATTCTTTCCATTTCTGTACGGTTGGTAGTTGCTAGTAATGTCCCTTTTCCACCTGATCTCTGTATTCTCTTCGTTCTGTTTACTTTGGCTTGAGTTTACTCTTTTCTTGTTTCTTAAGGTGAAAATAAGGTGGTTGTTTTGAGTTTGCCCTTTTTAATAGAGATGTTTGTAGTTTCACATTTTCTCTAAACACTGCTTTAGTTGCATTCCATGTGTTTCTTTATTTTGTGTGTTTACTTTCATTCATCTCAAAATATTTCATAATTTCCTTTTGATCCATTGGTTATTTGGGGGTATGATTAATTGCTACATATTAGAATTTTTCAAACTTTTTCCTGTTAACTGATTTCTTATTTCATTCCATTGTGATTTGAAAAACATAATTTGTGTCATTTCAGGTTTTTAAAATTTATTGAGGATTGTTTCATGACCTAGCATACAGTTTAACCTGGAGAGTGTTCCATGTGTACTTGAGAATAATTTTGTATTCTGTTGTTGGGTGGAGTGTTCATTTGATGTCTTAGGTCCAGTTCCGTAGCATTAATTCTACTTCCTTCTTGGTTATGATGTTTGTAATAGCTATTTTTAAGTCTTTTATTCTGAAAGTTGATATTCTGTACGTAGAAATTAATGGGAGAAATATATTGTTTATATGTGTCAGGATTGTCTTAGTTGCTGGAGATTTTTCAGTGAACAAAATGGACAAAAATCCCTTCCTCATGGAGTTTGCCTTGTAGTGGGTATATAGAGAATAAAGAAAAAAATACATAAAATATATAATTTGGCAGTTCATGCTGAGGGGAAAACACGGAAAGGGGAAAGGGAATGGGGAGTTATGGTTTTGAGGCTTGCGATTTTAAACCGGGCCATCAAGAGAGTCTTTACTGCTGAAATGACATTTGATTAGAGATCTGAAAGAGGCGCAGGTATAAGCCACATGGATACTGGCGGGAATAGTATTTTAGGCAGAAGGACTAGCAAATGCAAAGGCTGTGTTGAGTTAACACTATTTAAGAATCTTTTTTAAGAATTGCTGAATGCATGTCAATAATGATTCAGTGAAACTGCGTTTTCCTTTTTGGGATGTAGATAGGTTTTCTTTCATACTCCTTGTTGAAGATTATGTCAGTGTAAAATGATTGGGTTATATCTTCTTTCCTCTCTAATCTTAATTGTCACACTTCTTAGCACTTCTCGTTTTATTATTGTGTTTGCTCACTGGTTTATTTTATGCCTCCCTTCCTATAATGAAAGCTTTATGAGGGCAGGGATTTTGTCTGTTTCATGTACTATAAGAGCCTAATGTAGACACCTGATGATTTTTTTTGTTTAATGATGAAAATTCTCAGCTATGATTTCACAGTAATTTCTAATGAACTTAATTTCCGTAAACTCGTATTTTTTAAAAAAATAGTGTATTTCTTGTGGCTTTTAATCTATCTATGAGTATCTAGTTCTAAATATATGGTGTATGTATGTTATATGCACACATTCATTTTAAATTATAGAACTAGGAAGTAACTTTTTTTTAAGAGGGAGAACAAGAGAATGGACCTTTTGACTTTACACTTTTAGAAATTGTTGATTATGCGATGGATATTTTCTCTATCTTGATTGGTTGTAGTTGTACATTGCATTAAAATTTTTAGTTCAGTTTACTTGGCTTTACATTTTGAGTTTTATGCATTCTCTGAATTCTTGGCCTATATTACTGATGTGTCTTGCATTTCATGTTTAATGGAATTATGTCTGCTATTTTCCAGGTTGTGTGATAGCCGAGCTTTTTACAGAAGGTGTACCATTATTTGATCTCTCTCAACTTTTGGCTTATAGAAATGGACAATTTTTCCCTGACCAAGTGCTAAATAAAATTGAAGATCGCAGTATCAGAGATTTGGTAACTATGCTACAAATATTTGCCATAAAGACTTTAATAGAATTGTGTTCTTTCTTTTGCATTAGTCCACTCTCTAAAATGTTACAAATTTGGAACAAAGAGCCTTATAAACTAATACAAATGCCTTATTACTTTTACTTTATTAGGGGAAAATGTACAATATTTCCCCCTTCTCAGACAGAGCTCATTTGACTTAATGTTTTTTTTACATACACACACAAAATACACACACCTCTTCCCATTCTCATTATGATCTTTAGCTCTGTTTTTGGTGGATTTAGAAGGAGGTAAAGAGGGGCCTTCCTGGAGGCTAGAGAAGTTGCCCAGGGTAGAACCTGATAGTAAGAAATGAAGAAGACATACCTAAAATGAAAGAGACAGGAAATATCAACTTGAATATAATGCAGCAGTGTAAGGCCATTTTGTATAGAAGCTATTAGCTTTGTTTACCTCCCTTGACCCTGAGGGCAGTCCTGGGAGGGGAGATACAGAATCACAAATTAGTGTAGCTGAACAGATGTGAGGAATTCTGTGGGAGGTCATACAGGCCATTACTGTGTGAGGGGATCTTTTTAAAATCAGTCAGTTAGTCAGTGTAGGAACTGATGCTCATCATGATTAAGACTCGGAGTTGTGGAAAAGATGGTATATTTAAAACATCCTTGCCCTGGCCTGGTGGCTCATTTGAGTGGAGTGTCTTTGTGTGCACCAGAAGGTTGGGAGTTTGATCCTGAGTCAGGGCACATAGCCAGGTTGCAGGTTTGATCATCCCTGGTTCCCTGGTTGGTGTGCATGCAGGAGGAGGTTGATCAGTGTTTTTCTCTTTCTTTCTCTCCCCCCTCCCTTACTCTTCCTCTCTCCTTTCTCTCTTTCCTCTCCCTTCCTCTCTCTCTAACATCAATAAAAAAAAATACCCTTGGGTGAGCATAAAAAATTAAAGTATTCTTTAGTAAGGTAGGGAAATCTATGTTTTAATTTCTCTTACAGATGGCAAATGTTAAAAAATATGCTTCAGAGAAAGCCAGTTTAGTTCACGATCATTGAGCAGTGTACTGGATTAGGAGTTGGTGCATGTGGCTACATCTTTGGGTATGGCACTCATTCATCATGTCATGTTGGCATGAATCTGGGCTGACGTTTTCTTAAGTGTGAAAGGAGTGAATTTGACTAATCTTTAAGGCTTAACCCAAATGTAAAACTAATTCTGTTAAGTTACTTTTCCTTATTTACAGTACATTTGATTCCCCCAGGTTCAATGAGAGGCTCTTATTTAGAATATAAACAGAAAGCTCAAATAGCTAAATATATGTTTATGACATTTCATGTATTTAAATAATGACTGATACACTGTGAGGGTCTAGGAAAGATGAAATGTGCTCTGTATGTTGAAAAAATTATTTTCTTATGATACTAGAAATAAATTCAAATTAGATACGTCATTTTTAGTGTTTGCAGGATGTAACATCTCTTTTACTTAAAAAATTTAAACCACTAATTCCCTTTTTGAATGGATCCTAGAGCTACACTTAAACTATGTATTTCCTTGAGCTTGTGAAAATAAGTCTCCAAACCAGATCTCTGATATGTAAATAGATGTTGGGGGATTTTTCTTTTCAGAATTGTGTATAATTTTGTGTGCAAAAATTGTGTATACATTTTTCTTCTTGCTTTTTAGGATGATAGTAGAGTTGCGTATTACTCAGTAGTTAGGTTCTTAAAGGAGTTTGAGTGGTAAAGGTCAAGAAGAGTTAGAGGTACCTTGTAAATCCTTGAAATCATGGTTAAGATGCCCTTGTAACTTTCGTCTGACTTAATTTGCTGTTCTCAAATGTATTTTTTTTTTTACTCCCTTTCTCTCCTTGGTATAGGTAACGCAGATGATTCACCGTGAGCCAGATAAACGGTTAGAGGCAGAAGATTACCTAAAGCAGCAGCGTGGCAATGCCTTTCCTGAAATATTTTATACTTTCCTTCAGCCCTACATGGCCCAGTTTGCCAAGGAAACATTTCTCTCTGCAGATGAGCGTATTCTGGTCATACGGAAGGATTTGGGCAACATTATTCACAATCTCTGTGGACACGACTTGCCAGAAAAATCAGAAGAAGAGCCTAAGGAAAACGGGCTGGTTATCCTGGTGTCTGTCATAACCTCCTGTCTGCAGACCCTTAAATACTGTGATTCCAAACTTGCTGCTTTGGAACTTATTCTTCACTTGGCCCCACGATTAAGCGTAGAAATTCTTTTGGATCGTATCACGCCATATCTTTTGCATTTCAGCAATGACTCTGTTCCTAGAGTGAGGGCTGAAGCCTTGAGGACGTTGACCAAAGTTCTAGCTCTTGTCAAAGAGGTCCCTCGCAACGATGTCAATATCTATCCGGAATATATTCTGCCGGGCATAGCCCACTTAGCCCAAGATGATGCTACTATAGTCAGATTAGCCTATGCTGGTAAGAGATGACTGTCCAAGTAATAGCCACTCATGATTTTGAAGTTAGTGACTATAATACCTCTTGTTTCTCTGTTTTCTTTTGGGAATTCCGAGAATAAACTTTGGTCTAAGCTGTTTGTGTAAATTACAGTAATACAGCTAATCTGTTCCTGGGACTCAACTTTTGTGTGTGCTGTCATTTTCAAAGTGATCAGAATTACCAAGTAAAAAGTACATAATACAGAATACTATGATTTTACTGGAAGTATTACATTTACTTTGAAGTAAGACTAACATTTATAAGTATGTGCTTTTGAGGGAGTGTCTTCAGGCCTTTTTGAAGTTTCTCTGAAACAAATAAGCTTGTTTGAATATCAGTTTTAGGATATTCATCCATTTATTGGAAAAGATTTACTCTGCTGGGTAATCTGGTGTTGAAAGATCCTCCCCTATTAAGTTACTGAATTGTAAGGTCCTTTCAGTTACTCTAGTGCTTAGGACGTGTGGCTTCTCTGATGAGGTGGGTGTGTTACATGACACACCCGCATGTTTTACTTATAATTCTCACTCATAAAATCAAGTGATACGGATTCATGTTTTTAGTGTCCCAGATCAGTTCCAAATGCTTATTTCTGCATGAAAATGTCATTGAAGAGATTTGCATAATTCCATAATGTATTTGTAAAATATAATCTGATGGAAATCAGGGATTCTTTTTTGAAGTACATATTGTGTGGTGATGATATTGTCACTTTTTGTGAGATACTTGCTTAGTTTATTCTTTTTACAATTTGCCTGTCACTATTTTAATGGGACAGGTACACAAAATGGTATTTAGACTCTGGCCTTCTCTTTTAGGCACATCCACAAAATTATTGGTGATTGTTGGGTTTCTTTTTTTTCATATGCATATCTTAGATATATTTAATCTATCTGCCTATTTACTTATCAGTTGTTTCTGATTTTCATAATTTGTAGGTATAAACTTCAGGCCTAGAAAATCTAGGATTTTTTTAAGATAGATCTGAGGTTATTACTTGTAACAAAGCATATTTATAATTCACTTGGTCAATATAAATAATTGAGCTAGATAAAATTAAAGTTCTTAGGCTTTAGCCATGGCTGGTGTGGCTCAGTGGATTGAGAACCAGTCTGCAAGCCAAAGGGTCGCTGGTTTGATTCCCAGTCAGGGCATGTGCCTGGGTTGCCAGCCAGGTCCCCAGTAGGGGGCACACGAGAGGCACCACACATTGATGCTTCTTTTCCTCTCTTCTTCCCTCCCTTCCCCTCTGTCTAAAAATAAATAAAATCTTTAAAAAAGTTTTTAGGTTTTAAAAACAAGGTGAATATTTAGAATTTCTTAACCTACTTTTGGCCCAGGGTATCTTAGTCTCTTCTTAACTGTGTTAAATAGGTAAGATTTTGACGTGTGGGTGCCATATTAACATATTGACATTCAGTTACTAATAGTTGTAGCATAAAAATAATGCTACTGTTTATCGAAAAGCCAGTTGTGTATCAGGGCGTCTGCTGCTCAAGGTTGTTGCAAGGGTTAGTTGCAGGAGATACATAGATTCTAAGGTAAATTCTAAGATAAGTTCTAGATTTTAAGATCCTGAGATCTATATATCTTTCACAACTATCCTTGTAAAAACCTTGAGCAGTGACTTATATTACCTTAATTTTACCAGTGAGGAAATTGGGAATGGGACAGTCTAAAAAAACAACCCGAACATGTCTGGTCTAACTCCCTCTCAGTTCTCAGAGCTACTGGTGTAGACCTTGATTTCGGAGCAACCCTGCTTTTCTTGGGTCTTTCCGTGTTTATGATGAGAGTCCAGGGTAACCCAGGCTCAGTGCCAGTACTTTCAGTGTCCCTCCATCATGGCTTGGTACAGGAGAAAGCTGCCTTTTTTTTTTTTTTATAGAGCTAGAGTTTGAACTTTTATGGTTAAGTATAATTAAACCACATGCCAGTAATTATAAAAGTTTAAAATCAATTTGTAAATTCCTCTACATTATTCTTTTTTAACTCAGAGATGTTACAATTTTGTATCTTGTCTGAAGTAAACTTAAAAGTACATCCTGGCATATAAACTTAAGTGGAGAAATAAGCATAGATCTACTTAGACTTTGGAGTTTCAGAAAAATAAGAGACTTTTCTTAAAGGTACGTTCCTTAAAGTGAAGATACTCACCTGGAGTTTTACTTACGATCAGAGGATGGCTTCACATTTTTCCACCTTTAGGGTGAGCAGACATTAAAGGGCATTACTATCTTGCTTACTTAGAGGTAAATTTTCATTCTATTCAGAGGAATCTTGAATCTGGGGGAGGTGAGTGAAGGGACTCACTGCATTTGGTAGACTGAAAAAAATCACAATTATTGCACAATGCATCTCAGTTTTGGAGATGTAGAAATTAAAGACACAGTGAGTCTTAGAATCAATAAAATAAAGTAGTTAAACTCAATGTTCAGTGCTATTTAATGCTAAGAAGGGAAAGAGTGTGATCTTTGGCTAAAAAGCACAGAAGTAATAGAGAAAAGGGTAGAGACAGGAATAAATAACATAAGGAAGAAGGTATAAGCAATAGAGTAGATATAATTAATAGCAAATGTGACTCAGAACTTAGAAGTAAGTGGTGAGGAGTATCAGATAGTCTTACCAGATTATCAGAAAGAAAAAGAAAATATAGACAACTAGAAGTGTGGCAAACAGTCTCACACTTTGTTCCTTAAGAACTTCAGAGTATTGCTTGTAAAGCAGTCCGTCAATGGTTGATTCAGTTTGGTAATGGCTCATGTATGTGTGAAGAAGCCGAGGCTCATGTTGGCTAAAGCAGCCAGCTACTAAGGGGCAGAGTAGAGATTTGAGCCAAGGTCTCTGTGATTCCAAAGCCCTGCTTGATCCTGCCGGGTTTTTTCACGTGAATGTTTTTTAGTCCAATGTCAGCATACTGTTTAGGGTAGGACTCTGGCCCTGGCTGGTGTGACTCAGTTGGGTGGGTGTTACCCTGTAAACAGAAAGTTCCCACGTTTGATTCTGGGTCAGAGCCCATGCCTGGGTGGCGGATTCTGTCCCTGGTTGGGGTGTGTACAAGAGGCAACTGATCAATGTTTCTCTCTTACTTTAATGTTTCTCTCCCTCTCTTTCTCCCTTCCCTTCTCTCTAGAATCAATAAAGAAAAAAAAATTTTTTTAAAGATTTTATTCATTTATTTTTAGAGAGGGAAGGGAGGGAGAAAGAGAGGGAGAGAGAAACATCAATGTGCGGTTGCTGGGGGTCATGGCCTGCAACCCAGGCATGCGCCAACTGGGAATCGAACTTGTGACACTTTGGTTTGCAGCTGGTGCTCAATCCACTGAGCTACACCAGCCAGGGCTAAAAAAAAAAAAAAAATTATTCTTATAAAAGAAGGGATAGGACTTTGTAGAAGGAATGTTTTTTTAATTTTTTCCTCAATAGATCCAAGTGCTATATTTGGGTTATTTTGTATTTTTTTTTAAAGATGCTTATGTTTTGTTATTAAAACTGGTAGTCTAGGGATAGTTATAGATTATGAAATGAGTTACTGACATATGATTAGGTTAAGTGCTAAATTTAAAAGATCTACTTTTACTTTAAAAGTAAACTTTTAAACTTTAAAAGTTCTACTTTTTCTTCTTAGTTATGTGATTGTTATTTTTATGTATAAAGGGTTAGTGAGAAAAAGTTATAAGTATTACAGAGATTTAAGAAGATAATTATAATTTTTCTTCCTTTTATAGAAAACATAGCTCTGCTGGCAGAAACAGCTTTGAGATTCCTGGAATTAGTGCAGTTAAAAAATCTCAATATGGAAAATGACCCAAATAGTGAAGAAATAGATGAAGTTACACATCCCAATGGAAATTATGACACAGGTACTATGATTTTCTGTTCCAGATTTCCTGTTACTTAGAATGAATTACTCATGTGAACTTGCAGCAAATCATCATTTCTGTTTTTCATGCAAGATGAAAGAATACCAGATGCATAAATAGGAATGGTCCCTGGTTTCTGATTGTTCTCTCGACTCTTGAACATTTATCTAGCCAAATGATCAGCTTGTTGTCACAGATTCTAAGCTCAATTGTTTTCCAGCCAGAATTGATTTGTGTCAACAGTAAAGCTAGCTGAATTTTATCAGTCTTATGATAAGAGGGAAAAAAACAGTGGAAATATCATAGCTAAAGAATCTAAACCTTTTCTACTTTTTTGAGTATATTCTGTGTATCCTCAGTCATAAACTTGTGTTTTTTTCATGCTGTCTGTGATTTACATATTAAAGCATGCACAGTTTGCTGTGAAGAGACAGACGTGATGGTGAACTCTTCAAGGTCAGAGTTCCTGTCCTAAGTTTCTTTACATCCATACAGCTTTTAACAGGCTTACGGTTAATGTTTATTGAGTTAGAGACTTAGAAGTAAAATAGTATGCTTAGGTCTATTCTAAGATATTTCTAGTTGAGAAAAACCAGAGAAGTTAGTTTTCAGATTTTTATGCTATAGACAACTGCAGTGGCTCTGTTACTTGTTGAAATGGCATCGTTTTAGATGGTATAATTATTTGAGTTGAAGACAGTGAAATAATTTTGAATTTATAGAAGAATATATCAGACAGGAAATCCTCACTTCTTCCACGGAATTACTTAGAAAATACTGTTCAACATTCTATAACTGTGTAATTGGATCTTTTTAGATAATTAAGTTAAATGTTAAAACTGTTATGGAGGTAACGTAAAGTTTTTTTGATGTGAATATTGTAATTTTGCATATCAGACATTTTTTCCCTTGACAGTGCTGGACCAGAGGGGCCTCTGCCCTCACTCATTTAGCCATCAGATAATTGTTAGGGGCAGCTCTGCATCAGTCGACTCTGTGCCTGCTCTGAGCACTAGGGACACTGTGGTGAATGAGACAGAAAAATCCCTGCTCTTAAGCTAACATTTTGTTGATAGTAAGGGAAACATAGACAGCTAAGTAAATAAATAAAAGGGGAGGGTGGATAGGAGGTAAGGTCAGAGAAGGTGGCAGCGGCCAGATCGTGTAAAGGCTTGACAGGACTCGCAGTGGCTTTCTGAAATGTCATGGTCTGGCCTTTAAAATGCTTTCTAAGAGTATTGCCCTGTGCCATCAGATTGTATCCTGCACTAGTCTAGGGCTTTCAAGTCCTTGGTTATCTTATCAGAGCAGTGTGATCTCCTTTCTTTGCTTTCCCACAGTTTTCTCCTAAACCTCAGAAATAGAGTTATTACATTAGTGATAGTAACCATGCTTGTGAAATCAGTTTATTAAGGATGTTCTTCAGTTTTGTATTTCAGCCTTCCATCAATCTTTCAGAGCTCCGAATACTGGAAAAACATAGTGATTATAGACTTTCTCCAGTGGTTTCTATAATCATTCTGTTTCTCTGAGGACTAAGAAAGAAGACTGGGTCCATGCATATGGGGAAAAATTGTGGATCCTACCTTTACTTTTTTTTTTCTCCTTTTTAGAGCTCCAAGCCTTACATGAAATGGTTCAGCAGAAAGTTGTCACTTTGCTAAGTGACCCTGAAAATATCGTGAAACAAACCTTAATGGAAAATGGAATAACACGGCTGTGTGTATTCTTTGGACGTCAGAAAGCCAATGATGTTTTATTGTCCCACATGATTACTTTCTTAAATGATAAGAATGATTGGCATCTCCGTGGAGCTTTTTTTGATAGTATAGTTGGTATGTTTTTTTTAAATTCATCTTTAAGACTTTAATCTTCTCCAAAAAGCATGCAATCTGAAAGGTGACAATACTACCGAATTTTACTAATAATAGAATGAGTTCCCAGTATCTGTGTCTTCCTGCTGCTTTTGTATAAGTATATCTCAGCCAGTCAAGGGATTGGTTAATTAAACCGTGATACATCCAGATGAAGGAATACCATGTGGTCATTAAACACTGTGTTTTAAAAGAGTATTTCATGACTTGGGATGGTATCATGAAATATTATTAAAGTGACTAAAGTAGATTGTAGATCCACTTAAAGTATGATTTCAGTTGTGTAAAGGTAACAATAGTAAATCATATATATTTATAAAAAAGGGCTGGAATGTATATACTAATGTGTGAATGGTGGTTATCTCTGGGACTGGGTTGTGGGTGATTGTTTTCTTTATATTTTTCATATTTGTCAATTTTTAAACAATAAACATACATAACTTAACAATCAGAAAATAACAGTTAAAGTGTAATTAGTCTGTTGGGTTGGTCAGCAAGTCCGTTTAGTTTTTTTCTGTAAAATGAAAGATGCATATTTCATTTTCACCAATAACTGTATTGATTTGTATATTTTGAGTATGCTGGCTATCTCCCATTATTGGCTTCTAGCGACGGGGTAGAGGCCAGGTGTGCTGCTAAATATCTTCCAGTGCATACAACAGCCCCACAGCAAAGAATTGGCCAAAATGTCAGTAGTACCAAGAAACCACACACTGACATCTTCGATCAGTCATAGCACCTTCTCCACACACTGCACAGATCTTTTTTTGTTTCAGTTGTACTTTCACCTTTCTTGAAATAATAAAGCATAATATGCCAGAAGTGTTGTGTACCTTCTTCCATCCTCAATATTAAAATGGCTGCACAAAAATTCACCAAATTTGATAATTTTTTAAAATGCATGCTGATATGACAGTTGTCACAATACACTCTAACAAAATTGTTTTGAATGAAGTTAAAGACAACTACGCATCACCAGAACCATCATACAGAAAAAAATAAACTTTTTGGCCAGCCCAATAATTAGGACATTTAGATTTGGAAATATTATATGCTAAAGCCATGTTATTATGATTACCTGCTAACCCCCTTTATATCATTTTGGACATAATTGCCAGCTAGTTCATTAACTCAAAATGTTTAAAGACTCTTCTATACTTTGGAAAGCTTCGCTGGTATTAAGACTTTCTCATGTAGTACTAGAAAGCTGTAGGGTATAGATTTTGTTTCTCAATAGTCTGGGAAAGTAACTGCTAAAAGGTTTGCTGTTGGATGTATTTTTTTTTTTAAAAAGGAAAGAAACTCATATGGCAATACTATTAATGTTTCTGCAAATGCTACCATATAATGCTGTGTAGGAAAGGGTACTTCCTACTTTTGAAAACTTTGAAATTGCCTGCTGTTCTTGCTTTGTTATTGTTGAGTTATTGTACCTCCTCTTTTCAGACATTTAGTTTGTTTTTGTGTTAATTTATTGAATCATCTGTTTTGCACCTCAGACTTCATCTCACTCAGTTTCTGAGTACAGTGCTTTGCTTCTCACATCTTCATCTTTCTTGCTCTTTTCTTTTCTCAGTTAACTTATTTTTATTCCCTTTCTTGAGAAAAGGTGGTTCATAGAACTTTCTCCATTTATTGGTCAATTCACGTGTGTTTTGAAACATGGCTTTACATTACTTTTTTCACTTAAAAATACTTCTCATGGATTTTTTTTGTTTGCTTATAAAAGTAATGCATGCTTGCTGTAGAATATTTGGAAAATTGAGAAACCAAGAAGCAAATGGATAATGTCTAACCCTATAACCCATGTACATCCTCTATGAATGTTTTCAGGGGTTTTTTTTCCTATAGGTACCTCCCTTCTCTTTCCATCCCATCTATCCCATTCTCTCATATGTGTTGAGAGACACTATTGTGTGCTAATTAAGAGTTGGCATTCCAGAGCCAGATTGCTGGGTGTAAGTTCTGTTTTTTTCATTTACTAGTTGTGGTTTTTGCAGAAATTATTTACTCTTTTGTGTTTTAGTTTCCCTATCCATAAGATGGGAATAATAATAGTTCTCTATCTATTGGTTGTTCACTGTCGTTGTGAAGATAAAATAAGTTAACATGTAAATAGTGCCTGGTATATAAATGCTGTGCAGATGTTGTATTTTTTAAAAATTTTCATTGATTGATTTTAGAGAAGACTAAGAGAGAGAGAGAGGAACATTGATTTTTGTTGTTCTACTTATTTATGTATTCACTGGTTGATTTGTTTGAACCCAGAACCTTGTCATACCAGGAGCATGCTCTAACCAACTGAGCTACCTGGCCAGGGCTATATTTCTTCTTAATGTTATTACTTCTTAAACCTTTTTCTAGTAATGTATGTTCTAAGCATTTTCTCATGTCACTAAAAATTCTTTGAAAGCATAATTTATAGTAGTAAATCAAACTGTCCCATTATACAGTTTGACCAAAATTTATTAAACTCTTCTGTTGTATATTTAAATTTTTTTCTGTCACAGATTATACAGATGATCTTTTATATACATTTTGTTTTTGATTATTTTTTCAGGCTAGAATCAAATTTTAACTTCTGAGTTAAAGCATAGGAATATATATTTAAAACTTTTGATGACATTTTATAGGCTTTTCAAAAAGATATTTTTCACTCTGATCAGTATTATTTGACAGTACTGCATACTTCCAGTATGAAATAGGCTTCAATTAATCTTTGCCTGTTGGTTGGGTAAAATGATAACTTGTTTCAATATAGTATATTTCTTTGCTTATTAGTGAAGTTGAAAAACTTTCTTGTGTGTATATGTGTGTGTTTTTAAGATTTTATTTGTTTATTTTGGAGGGAGGAAGGGAGAGAGGGAGAGAAACATCAATGTGTGGTTGCTTCTTGTGCGCCCCCCTACTGGGGACCTGGCCTGCAACCCAGTTATTTGCCCTAGACTGGGAATCGAATCTGCAGGCTGGCACTCAATCCACTGAGCCATACAAGCTAGGGCTTGTTTTTTTGTTAACACTTAAAAAAATCTCCCTCCTTTGGTGTAACCATCACCTTGTTCTCTATATCTCTGTATCTGTTACTATTTTTATGTTCATTTGTTTTGTGTTTTTCATTTGCTTTTTTAGATTCCACCCATAAGTGAAATGATGGTATTTGTCAAAACTTTCTAGCCCTGGCTGGCATAGCTCAGTGGATTGAGCGTGGGCTGGGAACCAAAGTGTCCCAGGTTCAATTCCCAGCCAGGGTACATACCTGGGTTGTAGGCCATAACCCCCAGCAACCGCACATTGATGTTTCTCTCTCTCTCTCTCTATCTCCCTCCCTTCCCTCTCTAAAAATAAATAAATAAAATTTTGAAAAAAAAAAACAAAAAAAAACTTTCTCATGTTAATTTCTTATTTTGTGAATTTTTAATTTACTATTTTTTTGATGTTACTACACTTGGTATTTTTGAGCCATTTATATATCTACATTAAGAACATTAAATAACTTTTTATCATTTGTATGGCAGAAATTTTTTCTCAGGTAACTTGATTATTTTTATGTCCTAAACAGTTTTATGATGTCAATTTATTTGATTTTTGCTTTTATTTATTTATTTATTTATTTATTTTTGTGCCTACAGTTTTTTCAAGTTCCAGAATTAGGTTAATAATCTGCTAGATATATGTCTTATGTTTTTTGTTTTCCAAATGTTTTATTTTTCACACTTATCTTTGGGCTATAGTGTGAAGTAAAATTTAAACTTTTCTCAGAAATATAACTAATTTTACCAACATAATGTATCAAACATTTTATTTTTTCCCATTGATTTATGAAGCTTCAATTATCATCTGGGTATCTTTTATTTCATTGATTTCTCATTCTTGTACTTAACATTGTACTCTATTCTTACAGCTATGTCATTTTTTAATTTTCACATACTTATAACTACGTTTAGTAACTGGTAGGGTAAGTTCCTTAGATATCACTCTTCCAAAATATTTTGAGCTGTTTTAGCTCATACATTTCAATTTGTAAAGTTTCTAAATATAATCCACTGGAATAGTACTTTGTTGGCCAGAAAGTCCATTTAGTTTTTTTCCGTAAAATAAAAGATACATTTTTAATTTTCACCAATAACTTTATTGATTTGAATATTTTGAGTATGTCGAGTATCTCCCACGTGATATAACATTGACTGTTCTCAATTAATGTCTCAATTTGATGTTTGTCAACTTCAACTTGTATACCCAACTGTGGAGCCTCATCCAGTGAGATATCTCCAGCATGAAACTTTGCAAACCACTTTTAACATGTTTTAACAGTACCTTCTCCATAACACTGCACAGTTTTTTGTGTGTGTTTCAGTTGCGTTTTTACCTTTTTTTAAAAGTTTAAGATTTTATTTATTTATTTTTAGAGAGGGAAGGGGGGGGAGAGAGAGAGAGAGGGAGGGAGGGAGGGAGAGGGAAACATCAATGTGCGGTTGCTGGGGGTTATGGCCTGCAACCCAGGAATGTACCCTGGCTGGGAATCGAACCTGGGACACTTTGGTTCCCAGCCTGCACTCAATCCACTGAGCTACGCCAGCCAGGGCTCGTTTTTACCTTTCTTAATAAAGCATAGTATGCTGCAGATGTTGCATATTTTCTTCCATCTTCAAAGTGGCTATGCAAAAATTTATCAATTTTGACAAGATTTTCTTAAAATGCACAGATATGACAGCTGTCACAATACAATCTAACAAAAGTATCAAATGAAGTTAAAGACAACTAAGCACTACTAGAGCCATCTTACGGAAAAGTCAAACAAACTTTTAGAACCTGGTATTTTTCCTTTTATTACAGAAAAAAATTCTAAAATTATTTATGAATTCTAGAGAAATATGCTTTTATAAATTACTTAAAATTTATTCAAAATTTATTAAGTAGTATATGAAAAGCAGTAGTTTCACACCCTAGAGGTAGCTGTTCTGGTTTGTGATTTTGGTTTGATATCTTCAGGCGATTATTGTCATTACTCAATAATGCTTTCATATTGCTATTTGTGGAATTATCAACTTTAGATTTATTTCTTGAATTTTTTTCCATGCCGAATACCTCTTCTCTGTTTCTGAGATATAGATCACTATTTTCAATGCTTTAGCTTGTGATTTGTATAACTTTAAATAATTAAACTCTTTCTTATTGATCCCCTTCTGATTTGGATTGCAAGAATATTAGTGCCCCTTTCTTTCTAATTTTTCTTTCTTTTTTTTTTTTGTAGTTGATAATTCACCTAATTGTTTGTGTTGTCATAGTTGATAGCACTTACATTCTACACTGTAATTATAATAGTCTTTTGTGCTTTGTATAGACTGGCTCTAAAAATGTAAAACAAAATGGACGTGATTATGAATGTCTACAGGTTAGAGCCAAGTAGTGTATTATTTATATTGGCTTTACCATGGTTCCAATGCTGTGACTTCTTTATCCTTGATGGGAATATTTATAGCATCAAAGTCAGTGGATTCTCTTTTTTGTCCTCTATGGATTAAGAAATGCACTGCACATTTTAATTTACCTCATATTTATGCCATGACTTTCTTGACAAATTTCTTCTTTGTCTTGGAGTTTCATATTCCTTTTCTTTCCTTTTATAGAGAAAAGTAATATATCTTCTTCATCTTACCTATAATATCTAGCCTCTTTCTTACCAATTTTTATCTGTTGTTTGTAACTTCCTCCATTTTTCTTCTTGATAACATAAAAAATTACCGGCATTTTGCTCTAATTTTGGCTAATTAATTTCTGGGTCTTTGCTAAGTATTATTTTTTCCTCTTTGAATTCCAGGGTTATGGCTACTATTTTGTGTATTCTATATATTTCTTATTTTGCTAGAGTATATCCTCAAGTAACTTTCTTAGAAATGGTTGCATAGGAGGCAAACTTGTATAGTTCTTGCATATCTCAAAATGACTTATATTTGTTCTCTTATTGACAGTTTGGGTATAATATTTCATAACTTTGACTTGCTCTGTTACAGTCTACCTCCATTATTGCTGAAAATAATTTGATGCCATTCATTCTTTTTCATTTTTAGGGAACCTGTATTTTTCTTTTTGTGAGTGCCTAGGGTCTTGTTTTTTTCTCTTGGTGTTCTAGAATTTCTTGATGATTTGCTTTGGTTTGGTTCTTTTCGTTTATTGTGCTGGATAGGAAGCACAATGTTGTCTCCTTGGTGGTGCTCAAAATATTTGTTTTTTGATTAATTTCATTGTTTTACTTGATGGCATTTGTACTTCCAGATATAAAATACATAATCACCTAACGTTGCTCCTCTTTTTCAGGTGTTGCTGCCTATGTTGGCTGGCAGAGCTCCTCAATTCTCAAACCCCTGCTGCAACAAGGTCTTAGTGACGCTGAGGAATTTGTTATTGTGAAAGCTCTTAACGCCCTTACCTGTATGTGCCAGTTAGGGCTGCTGCAAAAACCCCATGTCTATGAATTTGCCAGTGATATTGGTAAGTTTCTGTTTGTCAAGATTAGGATGAGAAAAGTAGGATATGGGAAGAGAAATAACAATTGATAGAACATTATAAAATTTCTAGGCAATATAGGGTCAGATTTTCCACTTTATTCCCATATTATGTGTGTATGTATGTGTCCCTGTGCACACACTCATGCATGCTTATGCACACATGCTTGCATGTATATGAGAGACAGGCAGGCAGGCAAAAAGGATCATTTGGTTCTCCAGCCCAGGTTGGGAAATCTCTCTCTTTTTTAATCTTTACCCAACGTGTATGTGTTGGTTTTAGAGAGGAAGGGAAACGGAGAGAGACAGAAGCATCGATGTGAGAGAGAAACATTAATCAGTAGCCTCACAATATCTGTCCTGACTGGGGTTCGAACCCACAGCCTTTTGGTATATGGGACAACACTCCAACCAACTGAGCCACCTGGCCAGGGCTTTTTGTTTTTATTTGTATTGTCTTTGTGATCTTTGAAAAATGAAAATTTGTTTTGTTTTATTTTGTTTTTGTTAAGCATACTATAGATAAAGTCTTTTACTGTTCTGAAGAATCAGCTTATTTGTTTGGACACTGGGCTGCTAGTCAAATTGAAATTGGGTGTGGAAGATTGTTCATTTCATGTGTCACTGCACATTGCCAGTTAAGAACTCTTAGTATTGACATTACCACGGTTAGTAATTTTATCGACCAGTGAAAGGAATTGATTACGTTACAGCAGTTACCTGTTTACCTCAACTTAAAATTGAGAATAAGTGCAAACAAGTCGATATGACACATCCTGAAACTAAGACTATCCGGAACTTTTAGTCTTCTTATCATTCCACTTTAAGAAAGGAAGCAAAGTAAGATTGCCAGTTGGCTCTCTCCACAGAGGATCTGAAATCTTAGAAGATTGCCTCTAGACAAAATACTTAATTACTGCTAAATGCCTTGTCAGGGAAAATTAATAGAAACCCAGAATTGGTTAGAATTAGTTAATAGTTTTTTTTTTTTTTTTTTTTTTTTTTTGAGGCAGTCTTCAGAGGAAAGAAAGATAGAGGAGTTACTTATTTTAATTGTTGGGAAACTAGATGGTAGCTAGTAGGGATGTATAAAATTTCTGGAAATTTTTGGAAAATTCCAGAAAATTCATGTCTGGAAAGACATGAATGTAGTTAAAAAAATTTTTTTTTGTGGGAAATTTAAGTATATGTAGGTTTCTTATTCTGTACTTTAATATCTGTAATCCTTCTTTTAGTTTATAACTAATTTGGTTTGAATTTTTTGATTATTATTTTAAAACGAATTACAAATTTAGCCCTGGCTGGTGTAGCTCAGTAGATTGAGTGCCAGCCCACAAACTGAAAGGTTGCTGGTTCCGTTCCCAGTCAGGACACATGTCTGGGTTGTGGGCCAGCTCCCCAGTTGGAGGCGTGCAAGAGGCAACCAGTATCTCTTGCATACTAATGTCTCTTGCCCTGTCTTTCTTCCTTCCTTACCCTCTCTCTAAAAATAAATAAATAAAATCTTTTAAAAAAAGAATTAGAAATTTAATAGAAAATTGTTGAGTATTAACAATACAATCATCGTAAAAATCTCCATTGTATTGAAATGGTTTTGATTTTTATATGCCCCACAGAGTGTTGAACCTTGAGGGATTCATTATCTCTATTTTTTCCATTAAAAAAAACTAATAATAGAATCAAAATTATTAATATTGTAAAAAAACCAAAACATGTTAGAATTGATTTTGAATTTCTAGTCCTGTGTAGTGGAGGGCAGATATAGGAAGCACCCATTTTCATGGTGATAGCGAAATGTATTGTGTTAACACGAACATCTTGCTACCTGGAATATTTTCCTGCTCGTCTCATTTTCTTAATTCTAACATCAGTGCTTTTTTTTTCCTGTAAGAGGGACATTACTTCCCGAGAGTCTAATTTTTCTTGCTTTTACTTTGGTTCTCTTTACTTTAATTAATATCTTCTGTATATAAATATGTACTGATAGTATATTTTAATTTTACATAATGTATTTCTTCTATTGACTAATTATTTGGAAATTACTTTTGATATTTAATGTAGCTTGTAACTGGCATTTTATGTATCTGAAAAATGGATGGCCAATGATTTTTAAGCATAAATCATCATAGAGTTTCTTACCCTGTCTCTTAAATTTTGTAGGGGTTTTACTGGGTTCTGCTGTTTGTAGTGATTGATCACAGCATGAACACATGTAGTACTCATGTATCTTTAATTTTGCATCAAAATAAATTATTATTTAGTTATAGAATAAATGCAGTGTGCTACAACTTCTTGGATGAGGAACTCCCTTAGAACTGAATTTAGGACCAGCTGTGGGGAAAAAGAAAAAAAGTTGCTTAAGTAAAAATCATTTATTGGCATTTTAAATTATTTAAAAGAAAAAAATGGTTTCTAGTGACTTAAAAACACCTACTAAAGCAAATGATATACTGTCCACATTGCTCTGTTAGCTTAGGTAGTGGTTCTTAAAGGGAATGGTGATGAGAGGGATGGTGATTATCATGATTTTTTGGCAGTTCTTTCAAAAGTTGTACTCTTTCCACTTAGATATTCTGAGTACTCACCTTTCTGCATGCCTGTCTCCAGATATGTGGAATAAGCTGGGTGGAGAAGAGATTGAGAACTACATTGTTTTATAGGAAATCTTCTTGATTCTGGTTTCCTGTTTTTTGAGTGTTAAGGTTCTTTGTATCTATTAGCTACTTATTGATACAATAATGCTATATAATAGTCAACCACAAATTCTCAGTAGATGTTTCATTAAATTTCTCATTATGCATCTAAGCTGTGTGCATCATCAGGCTTTGCATCTCCAGATTGTCTGTGGTAACTGTGATTGATCTGTCTCATTCTGGAGTTACGTTCTGAGTGATGGCAGAAGCACAAGAGCAAACCTGGCTATTCAAGTCTCTGTTTGCATTAACATCCCATTGGTCAGAGCGGGTAATGTAACTGAACAGAAGCATGAATACAAGGCAGGAGTGTATGTAATACATATAACACAAAGAATTGGCACCAGTAATTCAGCCTCATACAGTGCCCAACTCCTGCCAAGTTGTTTTGGGTTTAGTTACTTTTTGTTTTGTTTTTTTTTTTCCAGTGTTTTTCCATTCCTTGTTTTCCCCATTGTCAGAGGGAATTTATTAGCTCTCTCTTGTAGGAGGTATCAGAGGCTGCAGGATGTTTATGAAACAATCAAAACCTCCATGTGCAGTGAAAAGAATTGGAATGGGAGAACTTTGCAGACATATTTTGAAGAAGTATTTTTCTCCTTCCCCTTTTTGTACTATAATATTAGCATGTGACATTGTTCTTATTTCTCTGTTGGCAATGAACTCCTTATAAAATTAATATCCTCTAAATGCTGATGTTTTTGAACATCAGAACTAATACAATTTTTTTTTCTTTTAGAAGTTTGAATTTTATTCTTAATCTATGTTTAGTTGAAACCACTGGTTTTAGGCATAGTACACGAAGTGGTTAAAAGAGGTGAAAAGATATTTAATTTTCTGGTTCAATCTCACATTTTAAACTCTTTGAGAATGGGCATTATATTTTCTGCTTTTTAGTTTTCATTTGTAATGCCGTGTGATGTATTAGATTTGATCAAACCTTTTAATGAAAAGGAATGTCAGGTAAAATTGTTTCCTTAATCTTGATGCTATGGCTTAGAGAAGAGACAGCTTACTCATTTCTTCACTCCTTATGTGGCAGAGGACGTGTCCTTGGACTTACTCAGTGAAGTGGGAAGGGGAATAAGAGGTGCTGGATAGTTTTGGGGCTTTTTATGTCTCTCTCTCTCTAGTAGTTTTTAATCCAGTCTTTTAAATGAATAGATGCCCATGCATCTTTAGCCCTGACTAAAAACTATAAATTTAAATTCTCAGAAAGGAGGTAGGTGTTTTTATTCTGTTATGGTATTGCTGAGTTTTATGATAGGGAATATTATATCAGTATGTTGACTTGGTTGAGTTTACGCCTCAGGATAATTGAGTGTGTGAGGGCACTTGATAGTAAGTAACACATGGTATAATCTTTATTATCAGTTGTGTAACAAGGTGAAAGTTTATCTTGACAGTTTGAAACTGTTCGTGAACGTGGTTTAATCCATTCCTTGTTTTCCTTCTTCAGCCCCCTTTCTGTGTCATCCCAATCTGTGGATACGCTATGGTGCCGTGGGGTTTATCACGGTGGTAGCTCATCAGATAAGCACAGCTGATGTGTACTGTAAGCTGATGCCTTACCTGGACCCGTATATTACTCAGCCGATAATACAGGTACGCCTGTTTCAACTTGGAATCAGTCCTCCCTCCAAACTGCATTTAAAAAATGGTTTTAGAGATTCCCTTTTTTATTTAATTAAATTGGGCTAGAGCTAGCTCTTTCACACTAGTTAATGGAACAGACACTTTTGAAGATGAGAAAAAGTCAAGAGGCTATTATGTTATGTATCATGCAATGCATAATATAGCACCCAGTGGTTCATAGTTTATTTTTGTATGTGAAATGTTGTAAAGCTCTTCGAGTGAAATATAGTAGAAATGATTATTGATAGACCTCTGCTTTTATTTTTAAAAGTATGACAGATTTCAGTCCAATTGAGCATATAAAACTTTTTCAAATGCTTGCTTTTTGGCCACTATTTGGTTCTGGTTTTCTTTTTTTTTTTTTTTTTAATCTAATGATGACAGCCCCTCTCTTGCCTAGCAGAATAGCACTTGATGAGGAACTCTGGGTCTTTGCTTTGTACAAGGCAGTTGTTTACCCGCTTTGTCAGTGTTCATACCTTTTATCTGCTAGACGGCCAACTATCAAAGTAGGTATTCAAATTGAGTGGACTGTTGACAGATAGTTCTGGCTGTTAAAACATCCTGAAGTATACTATTTTTACTAAAACTGTTTCTCTTTTGCAAATTCACATGTTTCTGGCTTTCTGCTACTTACATATCCCAGTGTACAGTCCCTTTTCTGGGAGAAAGTGGCCTTGGGTCTCTTCTGGAAATGAGGAGGATTTGGCTGTGCCTTCAGCTCTTTCTTTTCCCCATAGATTCATCCATTTTTGGGGATCATCATTCTTTATAGTGTGTAGAATTTTTTATTTTTACTCCAAGAACAATTTATACATGAAAGATGGATAATATTACTAGAAAATATGCCCCCTGTTTTGAAGTTTATTAGTTTCCTTGAAAATCAGGTCTAGAGATTCCTACTACTATTGACCACTTATTCCAGGGGTGTCAAACTCATTTTCACTTTGGTTGAGCCACATCAGCCTCACGGTTGCCTTCAGAGGGCTGAATGTAATTTTAGGACTGTATAAATGTAACTTCTCCTTAATAGTTAAGCGAGAGTTTGACGCTGCTGCTGGGCAGAAACAAGGTGCCGGGCTGGATAAACAAGGTGACGGGCCTTGTGTTTGCCACCTGTGACTTATACTATTTAGAAGTTTGTTTAGAAAATGTTTTTGTAACACAATGTGAAATGTTTCTGGGATTTAAGAATTGTATGCATTTTTGTAATAACTTTTAATTGTGATTTATTATTACAAATCTGACATATAAGCGGTTTGTTAAACTATACCATTCTGTTTTCTCAGAAATTCTTTTTAATTTTTTTTTTTTTTTTGCTTTTATCATTGCTTTATATTTTGCAAGGTCAGTATCAGGAGGTGAGAGGTTAATTATCCATATGTTTCATAAATCATACCTTTCTACAGTTTGATTTAGACAAAGATACCCTTATATGCTAGTTTCCACTGGCCAATTCACCATATAGTTAAATATATCTAAAGAAAGTCCTCTTGATTGCTATTAGTAGTGTTCATCCTTTTTATTACAAATGCATTGACAAGGAGAGTATTCTTGGGGACAATAAAAAGAAGGATTTTATGAACTCTGTGGAGAGAGTCATGTTTTTTTTAGAAGTAGTTGAAGCTACTGGGAAAACCTGGTGGCTGAAGGGAAGCCCTATGACTGCTGAGCATCTTTTCAGGATCAGCACTTCTTGGTGTTAGACCTGTGAACTGCAGGTACTTTTTAGACCTAGGAAGTCATCTGACATTTTGGTATCTAGAAAAACCTTCATTTTTCTGACCTTTCTAGCCTAGGTATTTATTATTAGTCTTCCAGTATCATGGGCACAGATTTGTGCTCAGATGCTAACAATAAAAAGAAGAAATACCTTAGTTCTGTAAAGGTCACTGGTATTCTTTTTTTCTTCTAAGCGAAAATTGCAGATGTTCATATCCTAGGTTTCCATAGAAAATAAATACCTGTGTTAACTTTACACAGGTTGTATCGAATGTGAAAGTAACTGTAAAAGTGTTGTATTTTTGGCTGATTCTTTTTATTTTTCTGCTACAGATTGAAAAAAAACTTGTTCTACTCAGTGTTTTAAAAGAGCCAGTAAGTCGTTCTATATTTGATTATGCTTTGAGGTCTAAAGATATTACTAGCTTGTTCAGACATCTGCACATGCGTCAGAAGAAACGAAATGGGTCTCTTCCTGATTGCCCTCCACCTGAGGATCCTGCCATTGCACAGCTTCTGAAGAAGTTGCTCTCCCAGGTTGTATCACCTTCCTGAAATCTTACATTTAAATGTGCCCTTCATAAAAACATTAAAGCATCCATTTAGCCATTACAGATATTTTTGGTTGCTTAGGCTGCATTCAGACTAAGGAAGTAAATAAGTCTTTTGTGCATTTGCTTTGGTTTCTAGGAAGTACTAGGATGATGAGAAGTTATTGAGTTGACCTAAATAAGGTAATGGGAGACCTAATAAGTTTCCTTGGTGATTACTGGCTGTATAAATGAGGGACAGAGTAGGTGTAAGCTTAGATTTAAGTAATGGTCTGTTTCATTTTCATATTTCACTAAAAACATAGTGAAATTTAATTAGAAGAAACATTACAAAGCACAGATACAATCCAAAAAATTCCTGGTTTATTTCAGTCCAAATTCAGAGAGTTCTCACTGCATGCAGACAGCTGCAATAACTGGGATTCATAATGCATCTTAACTTGAACAGACCAACAGTTTACTACTGTATCTTAAATGCCTTTGAATTTGGATCAATTAACAAATCTTGTTAGAACTATGAAGTAATCTGTATATTATACTTGGTAGGACCTCTTTAGAAATATTAACTCTAGATTCAGCATCCTGTTTTAAGAGGGATGGGTGGAACCTAGAGATTTCAAGATAGGAAAAAAATGATTAGAAATAAAGAATATAATTTTTGAATAAATGCTCTGTGAGTCATAAAGAGAATTCTGAGAGACAACCTTAATGACTGGTTTTAAGTCTGCAGTATGTTTTGGTTAAGAGAATGCTTGTCAGTCATATCTTGTCTAATGAGTAAAAATGATAAGAAAATGCTTCGGTTGCAAGATAGAATTTGATTAGTTTTGGAATGTCAGCCCTTTCATTTATTGTACTTGTCCAGTACAGTTTGATGTCCAAACGTTGGTTAGAGTGATTGAGCACATGAACAGTGGCCTATGGGAGGCCCGTCAGTAACCATTTTGGTTCTCGTAGGTCTAAATTTTGCTGGAGGCTAGAGCTGCCTCTGAGTGTCCCTTCCGGGCCAGTGGTTCTTTTTCCTGTATACCAGGAGACTTAATTTGGTATGACTTGAATTGTTAAAGAGCTCTTTCTTTGGGTTTTCTTTTAATCTTGGCTCTTATGATAGATGTATTTTATATTTTAGAAAGCAAAATATGGAAAATTGGATAGTGAATCATATTTTTCTGTTGTTTCTCCTAAGTAATTCTTAACAAAAAGATTTTAGCGTACATTGAAAACCACCCCAATTTAGAGATTTCTTTGGGCTTGGGTGGTGTGACTCTTTATTTTCTCCTGCAAATTCTGTATATTAAAAACCTCTGTTCTGTAATTTCTTTTTCATTGTAAGTCATTAGTTACTTCGTGGAGCCACTGTGGACTCTTGTTCTTGCTTTTCTTCTTGCTCTGGGTGTAGGTTTTGCCACTGATGTGGGTGGAGGGACAGAGAGGGAAGGAGCAGTTTCCATAGCCTTGCTGCTTCCTGCTGTTCTCCCCAATCCACTGTTGCTGCTCCCTCAGTGCCAGCCTCTGTGATGAGATCGTTAAAACTCACTGACTTCTGTTCCTCTACATGTTTGCTCGATGTGTTCATCTGTCTGTCATTTATCCCCTCATTTGCATGAGTGGGGAAAGAGGAACATGCAATCCCCTGGGGTTTTTTTCTGTTAATAATGGTTTTAGGAGACTCCTAAAGGTGATTACTCAGTTTCAAGGGACAGGGGCTGCTAGTAGAAGGAAGAGCAGGCCAGAATCTCAGAGATCCTCAGAAGTAGTAACAGCAGAAAAACACTAGCTTTCATTTTTGGAGGACCTGTGAGTCTCCCACTGTAGTTGGTACTGTCTCTAGTGTGTTCTTAAAATGTTCTTAAAATGAGCTTGAACAACAGATGTTATCCCCATTTTGTTGGTAGGGAAACTAAGAGTCAGTGAGGGTTGCTAGGTTGACAATGTTCACACAACTCTGTAAGTTTCGAAGCTGAGTTGTAAACCTAAACCTGTCTCACTCGAAAGCCCGTGCTCCTACACCATGCTATCTTGCTTCACAAAGCAAACAGAGGGCAGGGAGCTAAGGCAGAGAAGCTTGAGTAGGTTTTGTGTGGACTTAGGAAGACGTCCGTGTGCAGCTCATGTCTTCCAGCCACTTGCCAGTCTTCTCTCTGCCTGCACTTCTTTTTGGTCCTTGCACTACCTGAGTTTCTTGGGATTACTGGTAGAATTGAGTCCTTCCTAATGTCAGGGCTGCAGAGGGAAATGACATGTTTATAGCCTCCAGAAGTGGGAATTCTGAACACTCTATAGAATTCTTTTTTAACTTTTTTTTTATGCAGAGCTCTTTTCTGCAGAACTACACTTAAGATACAGCATGGGTAAAATAGGTCTTTCTAGACCAGCCTGCCATTGTTTCCATGGGAAAATAGTGCAGAGTTCCAGATAATAGACTTAAAGCACACTTTTGGAATATTCCCCATATGGGAGTTGGAATCTGCCTGTGCTGCAGATTTTCAGTGGGACTCAGCATCTGGAGATGACACATGGCAGGCTGTTTCAGGCAGGTCTCGTCTGCAAGAGCGCCCTGTTCTATTCCTGTCGGTTTGATCAGGCACTAACACAGAATACAAAGTGAGTTCGCTCCTTACTTTAAAAGTGACAAATGTTACTTTCTGTCTCTACAAATTTGCCTATTTTGGATATTTCATATGAATGGAATCATACAATATATGGCCTTTTGTATCTGGCTTCTTTCTCTTAAAAAAAAATATATATATATATACACACACATACATATACACACACATGCACACATACACGTATACATATATTTTATCCTCTTCCAAGGATATGTTTATTGATTTTAGAGAGAAAGGGTGGGGGAGAGAGAAAGAGAAAGGGAAACATTGATGTGAGAAAGAAATCCTGTTTATGCTTAGACCTGGGATCGGACCTGCAACCTAGGTATGTGTCCTAACCAGGAATCAAACCCACAACCTTTTGGTGTATGGGATGGCACTCCAACCAACTGAGCCACCTGGCTAGGGCATCTTAGCAAAATATTTTTAAGGTGTCTCCATATATCAGGTGGCATGTATCAGTGTGTTGGTCCTTTTAATGGCTCTTACAATGGCCCGCCCCCTTGTGGTCTAAAACAGAGCCCTCTCTCTTATGAACTAAAACAGACGAAAAAAAAGAATGGAACTCTTACTATAGCTAAAAAACTGTCTACTTTACGCAGATTTTATGAGAAGTTAAAAACAAGCAATATCAGGTTATTAAAAAAGTCAAGGTTCTCTCTGTGGTTACTATACTGTAATGCAATTTTATTATTTCTTAGCTTTCTAACTTTCTAGGGTGTGTTTGTCTTATGACTGGGTTGTGAGTATTGTCTTAAACTGTACTGGGATTCTAGATTGAGACCTTGGGAATTGCCATTTACATTTTATTAACTTTTTATTTGCATAATAAAAACATTCTAGAGGATTCTGTGTATGGTTGGAAAGTTAAGAAAATGCAGAATAGTTCGATTTATCTGAATACTGAAGTTGCACATTGAATTAATTATTTAGTATTTATTAGTGGCTACACAGTTTCAAGTATTCTAAGTGTCTTGGGTGGTTTAACCTGTAAAAAATATTCATAACCTGAAAAATATTCTAATTTTGTTAGATGGGTGCTAGCAATTATCCTTATTTTATAGATAAATAGGGGTACATAGAAATTGAATATCTTACACAAGGTCACACAGAGAGTAAGTAATGGAGCTGAGATTTGAACCTGGAGAGTGTGACTCCAATCATAGATTTATTCTAAAGTGCTAGTGGGTGTGCCGCTCACATTTGTAGTTCAGCCACCGTGTCTTGAATTCCAGAGGTATGTAGAATGTTCTCTGTATCTGAAAGTGCTTTCCCGTACAGCAGCTCATGTAATATTCTCAACACTTCCAGGAGCAAGGTGGAAGTAGGTGTACTTTCTTTTGCTTAATACTGTATTCCCTGGATTTTGGTTTAGATATGAAATGTTTATTTAAAGTTATATATTAAAAGATCTGCTAGATACCAGGCAGTGCATTCAGTTCTTTGGAGATTTCAAAGATGGATTATACTCCAATGCTCCCATTTAGTAAAAAAGTTAAGATGTAAATCATGATAGAGTGTAGAAGGTGCCCTAATGGAGAGAGTGTGCTCTGGCAGATAGGACTTGTGGGATATTGCTCTGTATTGATAGTTTCCTTTTCTCTTGCTGTTGCTTCATCTTACCATGCTGACTCTTAGAATTTTAAATTGGGTGGTGTGACCTTTCAGTTGTTAGTCATTCCGAGGGCTATTGTTACTGTTTGCAAAAATAGTGCATAACATGTGGTTTTATTTGGTTTTAGGGAATGACAGAGGAAGAGGAAGACAAACTGTTGGCATTGAAAGACTTCATGATGAAATCTAACAAAGCAAAGGCCAACATAGTGGACCAGAGCCATCTCCATGACAGCAGTCAGAAAGGTGTCATTGACTTGGCAGCCTTGGGCATAACTGGGAGACAAGTAGATCTTGTCAGAACCAAACAGGAGCCAGATGACAAGCGAGGTCAGTGCATTTGTGTGTTTATGTGTGTTCAGCATGTATTATTAGTTTTTTCATAAACCTGCTTTTAGCTTTAGTCACATATCTCAGATACAGAACTTTCATACAATGAGTGACTCTATTATGTAGCAGGGAGATTTGGGGGAGGAAAAGTGAGGAAGTGAAGTAACAATTAAGAAATTAAGTAACCTGCCAAAATCACAGCTCTGTATGTGTCAGAATCAGGATTCAAATCAAAGCCTGACTCCAAAGCCCTTGTAATAAAAGCTCTTGTAATAAAAGTATTGCCTCTGTGTAGAGGTGTGTGGTTGAAGATGAAATTCTATTTTTAATCCTGTTTAATGATTTTTTAAAATTTGTTGATTTTAGAAAGAGAGAAAAAACCCCAAAACATTGATTTGTTGTTCCACTTACTTATGCATTCATTGGTTGATTTCTTGTATGTGCCCTGACCCGGGATCGAACCTACCACCTTGGTGTATCTGGATGACACTCCAACCAACTGAGCTACCTAGTGAGGGCTCTATTTTTGAATCCTTTGAACTCTAACTCAAAGCCAGTAGTCTATATAAAATGAGATTTTGTTTTCTAGTTTGTTGTTATTAAGTAATGCCCAGTGAACTGAAAGAAAGAGTCTTGTTATTAACAATGGAATACAAGAGAGTGGAGACCAGAGCAGCCTTAACCATTTGAAGCCTCGAGATTTAGAACCGTCAGCTCTTGTAATGATGACAGTGACATTGATTGTATGAGGTTTTCAAGATCTCAAGTCTTTTTCTCTTAACGCTTTTTGGAGATGACTTCTGAGTACATGACTTTAAAAAATCCCTCTGTTCAAGTATCAGCTGATAAATTATGCTTAAAATAAACCTCTAACTGCCAAATTTGAGATGAAGTATTTATGACTATCAGTGGTTTGCATCCATAATACGTAAAGCACTCACAGATGAATAAGAAAAATGGAATCACCCCCACAGGAAAAATAGTGAAGGGCTTGAACATATGACTGATAGAATGGAAATGCATGTGTTTGGAAAGGTAAATAAAGAAATGTGAATTAAAACAATGGTGTGCCGTTCTCTGCCTGTGTGATTGCTGTAGCGGAAACTGATGATGCCTAGTCAGCAGGGGTGCGGGGAACCGCATTTCGTACACGGCAGGTGGGGTTATACATCGAATGTATTCTTGTTAGAAGGGAATGTCTACTCTTTGACTCTCAATTCTGGAAATTTCTCCTAAGAAAAACTGACATGCACGTGAAGGGATATATATAATAGTGTTCTCAGTGGGGGGAAAAAAGGAAATAATTGAAGTGTTCATTAATAGGGGAATGGTGAAAAAACTGTTCAACATATTTAGTTAAATAGAAAAGGCAAGTTATTTTTATAAAATAATATGGCAGTGCATTATTAAACTATATAGTTATGAGGTATACAAACTTATGTGGGTAATTCATGTAATATTTTGGTGATGCTAGAACTTTGTGTTACTTTATATACCTTTTGTAATCAGATGATTAAAAAAAAGGATTTCTCATCTGTTCATGTCAGGAGGTAGCTGTATATCAATTGATTTTTTAATTTCTTCTATTTTTACTTTGTTTTCCTAAGTAACCGATATTACAAATAGGTCCTATTTACCAGTGTGGTCAATGGCATTTGAAACATTTTTTATTGGTTGTTCATATGAGAAGTGGTTACTTGAAATGAGCTAGCCTTGGGAAACTAGGAAGCAATTAAGTCTAATTATGAACACCATTGAAAGTACATCTGTTCCATCTGCCCTAGGGATGAAGTGAGAGTTAATGGGTTATTATAGAAATATAAATAAATTAGAGATCATAAAGGACAAATAGGATGAGAAGTTCATTGCTGTCCTCCCCACCAAAAAAAAAAGGAATAAAAAAAGCACATACTGGTTTTCGAGGCTTCCTTCAGTCTATTCTGAATCTGTTTTCATAGCTAGAAAACATGTGAAACAAGACTCAAATGTAAATGAAGAATGGAAAAGCATGTTTGGGTCACTGGAACCACCGAACATCCCACAGGCCCTGCCTAAAGCGAGTGACCAGGAGGCGATTCAGACTGGGAAGCCTCCTCGTTCTGAGTCCTCTGCTGGCATTTGTGTCCCCTTGTCAACTTCTCCGCAGGTACTGTCCTCAGGCAATGGTCTCCCTTTTGTCTTGCAGTCCCATTCTTTTTGGGATGTTTGAAGGCTGTGTGTGCTGTACTGGAAAAATCAGTATAGTGACTTGTCCTCGAGATGATGTGTCTTTTTAAGACAGGTGTATGTTTAACTTGATAGCCAAGAGGAAATCTAGTTATTGAAAATACCGGAAAGGTCTTGTTTTAGAGCACTCATTAGTAAAGTTATCTGAAATTGTGGATTGAAGACATCATTATGAACTGTGGTTATAATTAGTCTGCAGTGAGCCTTTTAAATCTCTTTTTATTCTTTCTTTAGTATAACATAGTTATAGTTGTAAAATAACAAAAATACTTCTGGGAAGAAAAGTCCCAAGTTGGCCATGTGTGAAAATGTCATGTTGATTTTGATGTATGTGAAGTAAGTTTATAATCTAAGGTAACTCTTCCCTAGCCAGTCGTATTTTAAATGAAAATATTAACTGAACGAATGGATAAAATTCTATTTCTTCTTTTTACTTAATGAGGATTTTTGTTTAATGTTATTGCTGCACTGATAATTTTTTTTAACGGAGAAGTTTGGAAATGTAATATTTGTGGTTAAACTTCATTTTAACTAGGTTTCCATGAAAAACATGGATTTAAGTGGATTTAAAAAATTGGCACATTAATAAGGACAAAAAGCTGATACAATGAATAAAGGGAATATAGGTTGTTATCAAATATACTTTGCTTATGACATAAATACCTGTAATTGTTTGTTTTGCAGGTTCCAGAAGTGACAAATGTCCAAAGTAGAAAACCAACAATACAGGTTTTAAGTAGTACAATTTTACCGTCCACCTACCAGATTCGGATCACAACTTGTAAGACTGAGCTGCAGCAACTCATCCAGCAGAAGCGGGAGCAGTGTAATGCTGAGAGGATAGCCAAGCAGATGATGGAAAATGCCGAGTGGGAGAGTAAACCGCCACCACCCGGTAAAGCGCCATGGCTAGGGAGCTGTATTTCAGCCCATGCCGAAGCCTAGAATCTAATTCAGGGTACTGATAATTAACTGCCAGGCAAAGGAAGTAAGAACAAACCATTGCTTTGGAAGCCTAGTAGAAGTCATTATTTGTGGAGTTTGGATCTTCTTAGCTGTAGGGGCAACTAGCAGTGCCTTGTTTATTAGACCACTTAACTGTGGTAGCCTGTCTGCTGTCCGCTTTCCTCGCCTGTCACGTAAGGGTTCCGCCTGCCTGCTTCAGTGTCACGCCACTTCCTCGGTGGGTGTCGTCAGGCTTCTTGGAGTAAACTTCAATTTTTAACATCTGAAGGGGTTAACATTTTAATTTCTTTTTCAAAAATAGTAAACACAATTAGAAAATTGTGGATAGTTTGAAAAAAGAACAATATCACCAATATACCTAGCATTCAACAATTATTGACATTAAGATTTTGGGGAAACACTCCTATATTCTGAGAAGATTTAAAAGAAATTTAGAGATATTGCAGATGAAAATGTGGCTCAGCTATGTTGACAGACTTGCCTGGTTTAATGTGGTGGAGCTAGTCTTTGATGTTAGATTGGCAGATTTTGAAAAACATTTTAATGAGTTTCTATGTATAGATATTAATAATAAAAATTCATCTTGAAAACTGAGGAGAAATGCATAATGTGTTTATGTGTAGAGATTTAGAAATTATGTGAATTTCATGGGCTCCTGTTGTGAACTCAGGGAGAATGCTTGTGAAGACAAATGATTTAATATTTAGAAAGTATTGTTAAGTAGTAAGTGGCATGTCAGGTCATTCAAAATAAATATCCTTGAATATTTAAGTTGTTTCTGTAATATAGTTCAGTATTATTTACCAGTCCTGCTTTAAGAATAAAATAGGTTGACCGCAAACGTTCTACTTTATTTTATGGTAGAATCTATCTTTTTAAGTGGCATTTTACTTAAGTGGAGCTATGCATTTTATATAGTAATCACAGAAAAGGTGTCAAATTTTGTGGTTCAAGAATTGTGCGACGACTGTGGGGCTCATAATTTTTTTCTTTCCACACTTGAGTGGCTGTGTGAAATTGATTTTCTCTAGAGGGAAATGTTCAGCCTAGCCTGGGAGATTATCTAGACTTCATGACAAAGTGTTTCTGATCATTTTCAAATCTAGCATATCCTCCTTAAAAATCGTGTGCAGCTGTTCTTCCCAAACATGTGGGCTAGAAATCCAGTGGGAAACATTGTATTTTTTGTCTTAGAGTAAGCCAGGTTTGGAAGTAGTATTGGTTTCAATTATTGTTCGTGGCAAAAAATAATTTCATCCTAAAATGACATTATGATTACTTACTTAATTAGGCACAGTGCTAACTCCTAATATGGTATGATCTTCAGCATAGCTTTCTGTTTTGTTTTAAAACTGATTAATTTTAATGTTAAATGTTATACTTAATATAAACTTTTATTTATCAGACCTTAAAGACAGTTATGTGCTAGATATTGTGAATGATTCAGAATGGATAAGACATGGTCTCTTGGCTTCAGGGAATTTATTATTTACTAGAGGAAATTAATCATACATAAAAATGTGTAATAAAACAGAAGGGTATAGATGTCATAAAGTACTCGAAAATCTATGCGCATTCTGAGGCTGTAATTTATAATACCATTTATATTAACATGTTGGTGCCATAGAATAAATGATTGCAGGTAAAGGGGAAATCAGCCTTGGGTGTTTACCATGGACCTGGGACAATGTTAGACTCTCTGTACCTCTCATTTATTGTGGTGACCTTTTGGTTTAAGTAATATGTCCCTCATTTTACATTTGAGGAACTTGAAGCTCATAGAGTTTGAGTAAGTACCCTCAGCCCGATGTTTCTGGCACGGTGGACCTGGGTCTTTGAGAATTTCAGGCCCAGGCTGCCTTCCAAGCATCCAGTTTTCTCTGCGTCAGGATAGTCATTATCTCCTGCTACTACTGAGCAAGTAATCAGTTTTTCTCTGGGTAGCAAGTGACTGTTGTGCCTTCTCAAACGCTAGAGAAGGACTCAGGTCTTTCTAAAGCTATCTGGGCAACACTTAGTTGCTTTCTTGGTTGTCCTGGTAGATAATAGTATCCATCATGGTCTAGTAAACCACTCTGTGTTGGCTGTCTGTTGGTACTTTTTATTTAATTCTTATCATTATTCTCATGCTGGTTGTTGGTTATAGGAGGGGGGAGGGAAAGATTGTATTTGTAAAGATATATTCCTTTGCTTTTTCTCAGGGTGGCGTCCTAAAGGGCTACTAGTTGCACATCTTCATGAACACAAATCTGCTGTGAATCGAATTCGAGTCTCTGATGAACACTCGCTCTTTGCAACATGTTCAAATGATGGGACTGTGAAAATCTGGAACAGTCAAAAGATGGAGGGGAAGACCACTACCACCAGGTGAAATATGCTTTGGAGAGTCAATTCATTCATTAGGTTAACACAGTATTGGTTGTTCACATCATGTGTGATAGGCATTGTCTTAGGTGCCGGGGATGTAGCAGTGATAATTAGACAAAAATATATTTTATGTGGGAGGTGATGGACAATAAACAGTATACATAAAACATACAGTATGTTAGATGGTAAAATGTTATGGAGAAAAATATAGCAGGCAAGAGAGGGAATGCAGTAGGGGTGCAGTAGGGTAGAATTTTAAGTAGGTTGGCGAGAGAATACCTCACAGAGAGACTGTCATTCGAGGAAAGACCTGAAACAGGTGAAGAAGAGAACCATGTGGATATCTTGGGGAAAAGCATTCCAGGCAGAGGAAACAGGATTTCAAAGGCCCTGAGGCAGGAAGATGTTTAGCATGTTTGAGGAGCAATAGGAAGGTCTGTGTGGCTGGAGCAGAGTGAACAAGAGGGAAGAACAGGAAGGGCCAGGTTACATAGGGCCTTGTAGGCTGCTGCTCTAAAGGACTTTGACTTCTACTGTGAGGGCAGTGGGGAGCCTGTGGAGGGTTCCAAGCAGAGGAGAGACATGATCTGAATTAGATGGTTGAGAATAGACTGAAGAGGGACTGGACAGAAGCTGTTAGGCCTCTACAGTAATTCATGCAAGGGCTGGAGGTATTGGGAAATGATCAGATTCTGGGTATATTTTGATAGTAGAGCCAACCCGATTTGCTGAATGGATTAGATGGAGTATGAACGAGAGAAAAGTCAAAAGACGATGGAACGGCTAAGCTAACAAGGAAAACACATACTACCATTGCTTCACTGTTGTGGTTGAAATGGAGATAATTTATGACTTGAAATACCAAAATCTTTAAATATGCATGATGTGCTTTTTTTCTGTTATTTATTATTTAATAGTTTATTTTTTTCTTTTTTTAATTATATTTTATTGATTATGCTATTACAATTGTCCCAATTTTTCCACCCTTGCTCCCCTCCACCCAGGACCCGCCACTCCTTCAGGCAATCCTCACACCATTGTTTATGTCCATGGGTCTTGCATGTAAGTTCTTTGGCTACTCCATTTTCTGTAGTGTACTTTACATCCCCATGGCTATTCTGTAACTACTTATTTGTACTTCTTAATCCACTCGCCTCTTCACCCCTTTCCCCACACCCTGACCCATCTGGCAACCACCAAAATGCTCTCTGTGTCCATGATTCTGTCTCTGTTCTTCTTCTTTGCCTAGTTTATTTTATAGATTCAGTTATTGATATATATTTATTGCCATTTTATTGTTCATAGTTTTGATCTTCTTTTTCTTTTTTTTTAAGATAGTTTTTTAAAATTTATTTTTAGAGAGGAAAGGGAGGGAGGGAGATAGAGATAGAGAGAGAAACATCAATGTGCGGTTGCTGGGGGTCATGGCCTGCAACCAGGCATGTACCCTGACTGGGAATCGAACCTGCGACACTTTGGTTCGCAGCCCGTGCTCAATCCACTGAGCTACGCCAGCCAGATCTTCTTTTTCTTAAATAAGTCCCTTTAACATTTTATATAATAATGGTTTAGTGATGATGAACTGCTTTAGTTTTTTCTTATCTGGGAAGGTCTGTGTCTGCCCTCTGATTCTCAGTGATAGTTTTGCTGGGTAGAGCAGTCTTGGCTGTAGGTCCCGCTTCTCATGACTTTCAATATTTCTTGCCAATCCCTTCTAGCCTCAAAGTTTCTTTTGAGAAATCACCTAGCAGTCTTATGGAAACTCCCCTGTAGGTAACTAACTTCTTTTCTCTTGCTGCTTTTAAGATTCTGTATCTTCAATTTTTGGCATTTTAATTATGTGTCTTGGAGTGAGCCTCTTTGCATCCATCCCATTTGGGAGTTTCTGCTTCCTGGATTTGCATGTCTGTTTCCTTCACCAAATTAGGGAAATTTTCTTTCATTTTTTCAAATAGATTTCCAATTTCTAGGTCTTTCTCTTCTCTGTCTGGCACCCCTGTGATGCAAATGTTGGACCTCTAAAGTTATCCCAGAGACTGCTTACACTCTTCTCATTTTTTTGGATTCTTTTTTCTTCCTGTTGTTCTGATTGGTTGTTTTTTGCTTCCTTATGTTCCAAATCATTGATTAGATTCTCAGCTTCATCCACTCTCCTGTTGTTTCCCTGTAAATTGTTCTTTATTTCAATTAGTGTATCCTTCATCTCTGTCTGGATCTTTTTTATGCTGTTGAGGTCCTCACTAAGTTCCTTGAGCATCCTTACAACCAGTATTTTGAACTCTGCTTCTGAGAGATTGCTTATCTCCATTTTGATTCGTTCTTTTTGGAGTTTTGATCTGTTTTTTCATTTGGGCCATGTTCGTCTCCTCATTTTGGCAGCCTCCCTGTGTTTGCTTCTATGTATTAGGTAGAGCTGCTTTGGCTCCGTGTCTTGGTAATGTGGCCTAATGTAGTAGGTGTCCTATAGGGTCCAATGGCACAGCCTCCCCTGTCTCGCAAACTGGGTATGTGAAATGTGTTGGCTGAGTGCTCCCTCTTGTAGTAGTTGGGCTTTGATTGATGTTGGCTGGTCAGTGGGAGGGATTTACCCAGGCCAGTAAGTTGCAAGGATTGATTGTGACCACTAACCACCAACCTCCCCCCTCCATGGAGAATCAGCTATGTGGGGCCAGGATGGTGGTGCTCTGACATGGTCTATAGCTGTCCACTGGGTGTGCAGGCTCTGGGGTTTCCTGGGTGGTGTAAGCCAAGGTCAGCTCCCACATGTGTTCTGCCTGGGGCCACCCTGCCTGGGCTGTACAGCAGTCTGAGATGGCTGCTACTTGTGCTGGGTGAGGAGTTTTCCAAGCAAAGCCAACCTGTGAATCTAGCCTGGCTGCTGCTCGTGCCAGGCCTGGGGCCACTCAGCAAGAGGTACGAGGGCTGGTGGCTCACTGAGGCTGGCTGTTGCTTGTTTGATAATAGTTCAATTTTTTATTATATTTTTTCCATTGCCATTTACACGATATGATTTTGATAAGTGTGACTTAAGAAGTATTTTAGATTTCTACTACTTTATAGTTATGTCCTTACTTGATAGTCTGTTGGCC
This sequence comes from Phyllostomus discolor, assembly GCF_004126475.2. Classification (NCBI taxonomy): domain Eukaryota; kingdom Metazoa; phylum Chordata; class Mammalia; order Chiroptera; family Phyllostomidae; genus Phyllostomus; species Phyllostomus discolor. The sequence goes on along the minus strand of NC_040909.2, from coordinate 28,403,126 downwards.
ACCCCATCTCTTCCCCCAGTTCCCCTATTTCCATCTTCTTTGCCATATTCATATTCTGTGCCTAGTTTGGTCTCAGTCTGAAAAGAAAACCAGTAGAAATTAAAATTGAATCTCATGTACCCAAGATGATGTGGAAAATCTCTGGTGCTTTTCTTGTTATCACTTCATTAACCACGATTCACTACAAAGTAATCAAATAACTTTGATAACTAAAAGTTACTCCTTACCAGTCAGTTACAATTTTATGCTGTTAGTTTTTTTTTTTGTTAAAGAGCTCTGTATTTTATCCTGATTAATTATTGTTTCCATATTCATTCTCTTTGGGCATTGCATTGGTTAGAACATAAATCAGAAAATGTTAAAAGAATCCTGGTTCTGTGTAGCAATTTTTTGTCAGCATTTTATTACAAAATTTTCACACCTGTAAGAGAAGTCGAAAGTCTCACAGTAAATATCCATAGACTTGTCTCACAGATTCTGTAATTAATAATTTCCTATCAATTCATCTTTTTAAAATGTATTTCAAAGTAAGGTCTAGACATTAGTACACTTCCCCTAAAACCCAGCATGCATATTGTTAAACTGGAGCTCAGTATCATGTTGTGAAGTACATAGATCTTAAGTGAAGCACTCCATGAATTTTAACAAATATACCCATGCAACTTAAATTGCTCTAAAGATACAGAACATAAGCATCACAGCAGAATGTTCCACTCATGTTCCTCCACAGACAGTCCCTGCCTTCTCTCTCCTTTACAGCTGTTAAAAAAAATTTCGCCACCATGATTAGCATTTTTAAAAGTATTTTAAACATCTCTTCTGCAATTACTTCCCAAATGGTCTTTGTTACTGTCATCACCATTTGCATTCATTGTATCTTTTATTTAGGAGGATAAATTCAGTTGACATGAATAAACCTCTCAAGTAAGAGCATAGAGTCATCTGTTAGCTGTGCACAACCTCACTTGTTAATTCCCAAAGGGTTTTTATCACAGAGCCAGTGTCATATTTTACACAGTGGTATCTAAGTGTCACATTTCAGACAGTGCTTTCCCAGGAAATGTGGTAACTTAGCTGACTGTACAGTTGAAGTTTGTATGATGATTAGGAGATTGGATTTCTCCTGGATGCATCTGCTCTCTTGATTTGCCATTCACATCTGTTCTCGCTGCTCAGTGCAATAGAACTTGGCTTGAAGGTGCTTTGTTCCGGGTCCAGGGTGGGAAAGAGGGGAAGGGAACAGAATGTGTTGCTTTTATCACATGCCTTCATGAACTGATGAGGGGAGGAGGAGGCCATTATTATTGCCAGAACCCAGTGGGAAACAGCAGGTGGCTGGGATAGAGCAGTAAAACTGTGTTTCCTTAGGAAATGTTACTGGTACATTCTGACCAGTCAGGTTTTCCTCCATGTGTTACATTGGCTGACTGACTACCCAGGTCCCACTCCTAATATTCTAATTGAATTATTATTGGTGACTTAAGTCACCTGGATCTCAGCTCTGCCATTTTCTTCTTTTTTTATTTGAGTTTTACTTTTAGTTTGTCCCTTAAAGACTGCTTCTTGAGAAATTGCTGTTTAACTGTCACATAGATTTTTCAACTTAATAGTTTATTATATTCTAGATTATATTTTCCATATATGCTTCTTCTACCTTATTTTTGACTCATTTAGCTTCTCAATTTTAGGAAGATTGGTGCTTTTGGTACTCAATGATAGTAAAATATTTAACTGGAGTTTTGGCCCAATGAAGAATTGAAACAATTGAAGGGTGTGCAAGAAAGTTACCAGTTTTAGGTTAACATATTTAGAGTCACTGGTAGTGCTTAAAGGAGAAGTTTTTGTGTTGTACCACTGTTATGAAGAAAGGGGTACAAAGGGTTGTAAAGACCTGCAAAGTCCTGAGATCTGAGTCTCAGGAAATTGAACTTTGAGAATGGGAAAAGAGGGGTTAGAAAAGGAGAGAGAAGCAGCTTTTTAAGTTACATTAGATAGAGAGTTTTCAGGAAAGGACTTACAGGGAGCTCTGTCATGCAATCAAAAAGCCAAGTAGTGTGAAAAACCTAATGAAGTTTTGAGCATGCTCATGCAGTGCCTTTGGTGGAATGTAGCTGATGCATTTATCTTCCCTGAAGGGCTTTCTGACAGTATAGATCATAAGCCTTTATGAGTCCATAGCCTAAGGAAATAGCTAAGAACAAACTCAGAGATTTAGTTTTAAGGCTGTTGAGATGGTCTTTCTTTATAATAGTAGAAAATTAGAGGCAAACTAAAGGTTTAGCAGTAGGAGTGAAATTGGACAAAGTTATTATGGAAGTATAAAACTGATATTGTGGAAATAAATTTTTTTTATATGAAATATAAAAAGGTAGGTTTAAGAAGAGCATGTAGGGTTTCTGTTTTTGGAATTACAGTAAGGACTTCCAAAAATCTCCTCCTCCACAACAAACAATGAGTACACTGGCAAAAACTACCAAAATCAAATTTTTCAGAAGTCTGTAAATTAAAGTCCTGCATCAGTCCAGAATGTTATTTAAGGAAAACAGCTGATTCTCAGAACAGCGAGTCATATGGTCCTAAATTTTATCCCCTCTACCAAGCTTTGCAGTAGCTTTTGAAAACTAACAGTCCCACAACTACAGTAGCCATAAAAACAAGCAGTTCAGTAGCCACTCAAGGGGTTATACGTCCTTAGAAGTCCCTGAAAGCCCCATTTCCAGGGAATTGTCACTATTTGACCTTTCTATCAGCTGGCTCAAAACCTCCATTTTCCATGCATATCTTTTTTTGATCTGACCTGTACCTCATTTTTTTTGAGAAAAACTCCATCCACGGGACATTTGTTGAAATTATCAGTGCTCTTCATTTAACATTGCATCTGCTTGAGGTGGCATTACCTGTTGTAGCTAACAAGAGGCTCACAAAAAATCTGAAAGGAAGAACTAGGGGATGAGATGCATAGGGGCTTTTGAAAATATTGATGTATTCATGGTTGTCTGTAAAGCCACTTGCCCATGCAGAGTTGTGCACATGCCTGAGAAAGAACTGTGAAGACCCTGAATTCTTACCTCTGGTTGACCTCGAGACTCTGTGCAGGCAGGAAATGAGGGACAGGGCAGAGTTGTAAACTGCTTTGTTCAAGTTGTGCCACAACACAGACACAAAGAGCCTCCACAAAGGAACACTCAGTTCAAGGCATGCAAAGAAAAGTTGTCCAGTCATTAGCTGACAGCTAAGCTATCTGAACAAAGACTTCAGAGGCCACGCATTAGAAAGAATACAGGCATTATATATACTTAGTACAGGGAAGTCACAAAATAAATACCAACAACATTGGAATTTTATTTCTAAAGTTGATACATATTAATTAGAATGTCCAGTTTTGAACAAAAATTTACAAGCAAGGCAAAGAGAAAAGTATGGCCAGTACATAGGGGGAAAAAAGGCAGTCAGTAGAAATTGTATCTCATAATCCCAGACATTGGATTTACTACATAAAGAATTTAAATTAGCTATTAAAATATGTTCAACGAATTAAAAGAAACCTTGTATTAGGAATTGAAAGTATGAGAAAAATGTCTCACCAAATAGACAGTATCCATAAGAAGATAGAAATGATAAATAGAAAATCTGGAGTTGAAAACTATAACTGAAATGAAAAATTCACTCAAGAGGCTTCATAGCAGATTTCTACTGGCAAGAAAAATAACTGGAACTTCAAGATAGATTAGTTGACATTATCTAGTCAGAGGTACAAAAACTAAAAAAGAATTAAGAAAAATGAACATCGCCTCAAAGACCTGTGGAACACTGTCAAGTGTACCAACATACGTATAATAGGAGTCCCAAAAGGCAAAGAGAGAGAAAAAGCAACAGAAAGACTATTTGAAGAAATATGGCTTACAACTCCCCAGGATTAATGGAAAATATTAATCTGCATATCTAAGAAGCTCAGTGAAATCCAGGTAGGATAAAAAGCAAAGAGAAACGCACCAGACACATGATAAACAAACCATTGAAAGACAAAGAAAGATCTTGAAAGCAATGAGAGAAAAATGACTCATCATATACAAGAGAGCTTCAGTAAGGTTAACAGCTGACATTTCATTGGTAATGATGGAAACTGAACGTCAGTGGGATTGCATTTTCCCAGTATTGAAAGAAAAAAAACTGTCAACTTCTCTATATCCAGAAAAAGAAAGAAATGAAGACATTCCAAGGTTAAACAGGGAAGTTATTGCTAGCAGTTTTTTTCTAAAAGGAGTTAGTGCTGTAAGGACAGGACAAAGACAGCACCTTGAATCCACGTGAAGAAATAAACAGCATTACTACAGGTATAACATATGTGGTATAAATTGTTTTTTGCAACTATTTTTACCTGCTGTCTAATTTAAAAGATGACCTATAAAGAAAAATAATAAAACTTCATGAGCCCATGTACATATGTAATTTATATGACAAAAATAGTACAGAGGAGGGAGCAGGGAACAGATATACTGAAGCGGGGTGGGGGAGAGGGGGAGAGAGAATGAGAACAAATGAGAGAAACTGAGCATACTGGCATTTCCATCTCTCCCATTACCTGTCCCTGGCTCTCTTTATTCGTCTGCCAAACTGGTGAGCCCTTGTAGGTACTGGTTTGAGACATATATCCACACGAAGATTTATACATAAATGTTTATAATAGCATTATTCATAGTGGCTAAAAGTGGAAGCTATACAAGTGTTCATTGGCTGATGAATGGATAAATAAAGTGTGATACATCCATACAAAGGAATAATAATTTGGCTGTAAAAAGAATGGATGAACCTTTGCAAACATTAATCTAAATGAAAGAAGCCAGATATAAAAGGCCACATAATGGCACTGACCAATGTGGCTCAGTGGTTGGACACCATCCTGCAAAGAAAAGGTTGCAGGTTCAGTTCCCCAGCAGGGCGCATGCCTGGGTTGCAGGTTTTGTTCCTGTTGGGCATGTGCAAGAGGCAACTGATCAATTTTTCCCTCTCACATCAATGTTTCTCTCCCTTTCTTTCTCTTCCCCCTTCTCTAAAAATAAGTAAAATCTTAAAAAAATAAAACAAAAAACATAAAAGGCCACATAATGCATGATTGCATTTATGTGAAATATTAAAAATAGGCAAATTCATAGAAAGTTTAAGGGGGGAAGGGAGTGAATGCTAGTGGGTGTGAGGTGGCTTTTTGGGGGGTTTCTTAGGAATGATGAAAATATTCTGGAATTAGATACTGATGATCTGTGCAGAATTCTGTTAATATACTAAAAAATACTGAATTACACACTTTAAAAGTTATACTTTATGGTATGTGAATTGTATCTCAGCAAAGCTGATGTTAAGAAAAAATAAACTAGAGAGACATGATTAATAAAAAATATAAAATGCAATTTTATATTTAAAAAGCAAATATGAATATGTTATAATATGCATAGAGAGGATATATAATAAAATGTTAAGTGTTTTTCTCTGGGTGGTAGAATTATAATTGTTTTTACTTTTCTATATTCTTTTTCTTTTTTTTTTTTTAAGATTTTATTTGTTTATTTTTAGAGAGGGAAGGGAGGGAGAGAGAGAGAGAGAAACATCAGTGTGCAGTTGTTGGGGTCCATGGCCTGCAACCCACATATGTGGCCTGACTAGAAATCGAACCTGCGACATTTATATTCTTTTCTGTATTTCAGTAATTTTTGTACATTTAATATGTATTAACTTGTATAGTAAAGTGAAATCAATTACCAAATATAGAGATTAATGAATTTGGTATTAGGGGCTTGTGACCTTTTAGAGTGTGGCTCCTTAGAAGGCTGAGTATGCACTCTCAGTGCCTGGTGATGAAGGAGGGAGTTGGAAGTAATGGGAGCTGGCCCTGCGTGAGTCAGGTTTTCACTACTTCAGCAGTGAATATAAGGAAGGAGGACACCTGAGGGGTCAGCATGTCTGTGGCAGAGACTGGATATTACAATAATACTTAACATTTATGAATGTTTTATAGTTTGAGTTTCACTGTGTCCCAGTTAGGTAACTGGGTAGTCCTTGTTTTGTAGCTGAATAAACCAAGTCACACAGAGTAGGTTAAGTGGCTTGGCCAAGATCGTATAGGTAGTCAGTAGTGGACTCCGCTCTTTGCTTCCGTGCCAGTGGTTTCCCAGCTGTGCCAGGCCACATCCGAGGGATCAGAGAGGCACTGAAGGGTGTGTGAATAGGGTGTAAGGTATCGCAGGAGTGGGAGGAGAACTGGATCAGGACCACAGTATGGGAGTTCCAGTTGGAAAGGAGGATGGACAGCCTTCTTGTGATGGGAGAGACGTGTGTGAAGATCGTCGATTGAAAATGCCAGAAGAAAAGGCAGTTTTGTAGTAGTGCTGTTCAGGGGAGTTTTTGTTTTTGTTATGAGATCAAGGAGAAGTACTGGATGTCAAAGTAGTAATTTTTTTGTTAATAGTCATGTGGATATTTATTTAATTACAGCAATAATAATGCTCTTGTGGCCTTTCAGAAATGCAATCTTCCTTTCCTCTTGTGCAGATCTATCCTTACATATAGCCGGATTGGAGGACGTGTCAAGACCCTCACATTCTGCCAGGGCTCTCACTACTTGGCCGTAGCATCTGACAACGGTGCTATCCAGCTTCTTGGAATTGAGGCTTCCAAGCTGCCCAAGTCTCCTAAAATTCATCCTCTACAAAGCAGGTATCTATCCTTTGTGTTTTTTAAACTGCATTTAGCGTACTAGGTAATTTAATCCTCCCTCTCCAATGTAGTTTGAATCAGTTTAGGGCTTATTGCATTGCACTTCTTTTTTTAAGCACATGAAATAAGCTGTGTTTCCAACTCACATCTACCACATGTAGTTAGTTTTAGAAAACTATGTCTGCACGTTTTATTTGCTGCCAGTTTGTCAAAAGATCAGAAGAACAACTTTGAACTTGGGGCTCATCCCAGTCTGGAATGTGTCTGAATAATCTAATTATCAGTTACAGTTTCCGTCTCAAGTAAAAGCAGAACTCTGGCTGGCTGATTGTGAGAATATGAATGTTCTCCATTAAAGAAAACTCAAATGTTTTCAGCAGTTTGTCACTTGGCATTAAAACCTCTGATGTTGATGGGAACATGGAGTATACTTTCTTCAGATGATTAGCTTATCATTTAAAAGCAAAATACTGGCTAGTTTCACTTAAGAATCTCCTTCATTACTTACATATCGTGGTTGCCTACAGATTAAACACTGACAAAGTAGGATATTTAAAGATAAAGCAGAATGATTTTTCAACTGACCAGTATGCTGCTACACACAGAGGATTCCAAAGACCCATAATGTGTTCTGCTCTCTACGGAACTACAGTCTAGTGGGAGAAACAGACCAGCAAACAGATGATTTCAGTGCAGTGTGATAATGCGCCATGTCACAGGGAGGCAGAGACAGCTTTTAGGGAATAGGAAAGAAGGCCTGGAGGAGATGAGACCGGATGTAAGCTAGCCAGCAAAGTCGGGCATGGCAGGCAGAGGTGGTAGGCGCCAAGGGAGGAAAGCAAATGAGCAGATGTGTATAGTTAAGTGGATGATATGAGTCAGGGCCATGGGTGTAATGAGGCAGAAAGAGATGTTTGTTGGATCACCAAGGTTTTCATTATTTGTTTGTATGTTTACTTGTTTAACCTTTTCAATTAAAAATATATGCTATTTTTGACAAATTCACTAAAGACATTTGGGCAGCTTTTATCCAGGACACGTTATATACGGCCTTTAACTAAAACTATTATCTGCCAGTTTTCTTTAAAATTGTTTCAGCCAAGGGTGACAGCAATATACAGGGGGATATGTATTGAGTTTTGTGTAAATGAACAAAGAGCTTTTGGCAAAATGTGCTGGGTGCTGGCTGTGCTGGCAGGACACGCACACGGACACACTCATCTGTGCCTGGGTGCCTCTCAGCCCAGTCCGCTCCGCAGGCACACGCGGGCCGCCTGGGTTGGAGGCCGGGCCAGGACATGTGGGTGGTGCCCTGCCGGGCCTCGGGGTGTGCCCCACAACCACCCAGCGCTCCTTTTCTGTTTGCCTCATCCAGTCCGGTCGGCTGCAGTCACAGCTCTTAGTAATTACAGCTGGTGACACTGTTTCACACTCTATCTGGCATTTGGACTTTCATCATTGCTTTAGGGGGATATAGTTCATATTAGAATGTTTGTGAATATAATTATTTATCTAAGATGAATCAGCAAACTAAGCTTGCAGTATGGCCCATAAACTAAGAATTTTCAAAGGTTGTTAAAAAAATAAAGAACATGTAATGGAGATGTATGTGCCTTGCAAAGCCTAAAATAGTCACTGTCTCTTTATAGAAAATATTTGCTGACTCTTGATCTAAAACTAAATTAGTGTTTGCAGAGATAAAACTAAATCAGTGTGTGCAAAAGCATGATATGTATTGATAAAGGAGGCTGGCCAGTGAGTCTGATAATCTTTTTAGTGTAATAATGGCTAAGCTTAAAAACAGTTATACCTGTATAACAGACTAGTACATAAAAAGGAATAGAAAGAAATCATTGTTATTTTGTTACTTTTATTATCAGTAATAAAAAGGAGTAAACTATTGACTCAAGCAACAGCATCATGAATCTTAAAATCCTTTTTGTTTTAATGCAAGAAGTCAGACCTAAAATGCTATATATTGTATATTTCTAATTACACGGAATTCTGGAAAACACAAACTTACCAAGAAGAAAACAGCTCAGTGGGTTGCCACAGGCTGGGATAGGGTTGACTACAAAGGGGCTGCACAGGATAATTTTGGGGCGTGAAGTTGTTTTCTGTGGTTCTGTGGTAAACAGCTATTTGTTTCCTACTAAAATTTTCTTTTTGCACATATGTTTGCATAGGATAGGTACACATAGAACTATACTACAGAAAGTGAATTTCACTATATCTAAATTTTAAAAAAATTAGTATTGGGTAATACCTCAAAGAATAATATAAATATCCATGATTCCATACTGATATAACTAAGTAAATGAACAAATAAACTAATGTAGAAGTGACAGCTCTTCCTTATAGAAGAATTCTAACCTATAAGTGTAGAAGGAATGAGAGAAATAGAAAGTCACCGCTGGCATTTCTCTTGAATATTGAGTAGTTATAAATGGAAGAATAGCAAGTTGCAGGGGAGAATCCAGGCAGACACCACCTTGAACAAATGGTTAAGGTTAACATCACCAGTAATACATACTAACATCAGGTACGCATTCATATGTGCCCTGAGAAGGGCATGTCACTTCTGTGGTCTCCTTCCCTGTAAGGCATGAACTGTCTGTCTGTGAGAACATGGGAGGCAAACCCAAGCTGAGGGGCATTCTATAGAATAACCCACTAGTAGTCTTCTGCAAGGCCATGAAATAAAGTGTGGGACTGAGGAACTGTCAGACTGGAGGAGACTAAGCAGACATGACAACTAAATTCCATGTGGTGTCTTTGTTTGGATCCTGGAACCGCTAAAGCACACAAGTGGAAGGCTGAGGAAATCCTAGTATGTTTTGTGTTAGTATTATACCACATTCATTTCTTCGTTTCGATAAAAGGTCTGCAGTTTTGTAAGGTATTACAATAGGGGAGCTGGGTGAAGGATATATGGTAATTCGATGTACTGTTTTGCATCTCTTCTGTAAGTTTAAAATAATTATTTTAAAAATGCCTTCTCTATCGTTGTCCTGGTGGGCCACAGAGTATTTATTTCTTGACCGTGATTAGACTGTAAATTCATCTTAATGGATACTGGTGGTATGTTTTCAGTGACTGGAAAAGTGTGCGCCTTCTGTTTTGTGCATTTTTTTAGAATTCTGGACCAGAAGGAGGACGGCTGCGTCGTGGACATGCACCACTTCAACGCTGGGGCGCAGTCCGTCCTGGCCTACGCCACCGTGAACGGCTCGCTGGTCGGCTGGGACCTCAGGTCTTCCAGCAACGCGTGGACGTTGAAGCACGATCTGAAGTCGGGCCTCATAACCTCCTTCGCCGTGGACATCTACCAGTGCTGGCTCTGCATCGGTACGCTCGTTTTCAAACCGTTGACCAAGGTTTGAATGCCATTAATGTCTGGAATCGCCTTCTTGTGAAAGCTTTTTTCCTTTTTCTTCATAACTATTATGTTATACTTGCAATTTAGGTTTTATTCATTATAAAACGGTTTTGGGAGAGCGAAATTAGTATCCCAATGCATAAAACAATTTCCTTTTTCTCTTTGTTCTTTAAAGAGCCTCTTTATGCTCATTATAGTGATCAATCTCTCATTCTGCCAGGGAAGCAGCGGGCTCGGTTTACGAATGAGAGCATTTCAGTGTAGGCTGCCTGGATTTCCATTCCAGCGACCTCGGGCACTGCTCACCTCTGGAGTTTCATTGTCCTGGTCTTCAACCGAGGTGGTGCTTTCAAGGGCTGCTGTGAGGATTTAATGAGCGAAAGCATCTACCCTGGGCCTAGGACAGGAGGCGAGCCAAATGGTGGTTTTCTTGCCTTATTATTCCTTCTTCCCTCCCTCTTTTCCTCAAAGGCTGGAGATTTACCACATGATCTTGCTTGCTTCTTTCCTCTGTTTTAGTTTTACAGTTTCTCCCCCACAGGGCTTTGAACCTGCTCTTTGAGAAGGTACATCTTATTTTTTTCCCCATTTGGCACTCTTTTTCAGAAGAGTGCTTAAATTTTGGTTTTTAGGTTCCCTAACTTGCATTTATGATTATGAAATATCTGCCTTTTATTTTTATAGAGCTTATATGGAAGGCATTACTTTTTGCCTTTTGTGTGAATAGACTGCACAGGTACAAGAAGATGTAATGCCAGGCCTAGAAGAGTAGGTGTTAACCACTTAGAATATTAGGAGAAGGCAGTGATGGTTCTCAGGCACCCTGACCAGCTGTGAGGAGGGCAGCCATTAGCCCCTGTGGCTCTTTGAGCCATTGTCCTAGAGTGGGCCGGGGTGACAAACAGAGGGACCCTACTGCCTCCTTTGTCTTTTCCCACCCCCAGTCTCCACTGGCATTGGAGGCCAACACAGGAGCATGCCCTGTGCCTCTGTCAGGGCTCGCTGCCGAGTAGCAGGGCAGACATCGTTCCTCGGGGTGGGGGCATTCTGTCTGTGGGGCTCGCGTTGTCGTGGGCAGACAAGCAGGGACTCGCTCCAGTTTTTGCTGTGATTGGACACCCGCACCTGTCCCCAGAGTGGGGTATGGAAAAGGGCCCATGGAAATGACTGAATCTGGGGATAGCTACAACACTGTTTGCCACTTTGAGGTTGGTAAAATGACCATCAAATGCCAGTAAAACATCTCTGGTTATTTAGAGCTTCTGAACCTTTGAGCATCAAAATCAATTTGTATTTTCTCTAGATTTTGTGGGGTTTCTTTTTCTTTTCTTTTTTTTTTGTGAGTGCCTTTGGCAGTCTGTGACAGTGTCAGTAATTAATGAATTATTCATTTTCAATTTTACATTTGTTAGACACTTCTAGACACTTCTGTAGTAGTATTGTGATAAGTACTTTATCTCTTTGTTATTTAATAATTAAAGGTGCTATTTGAAACTGGGAGACACCTTTTTGAGAACCAAGTCTTTCAGCTTCATACAAAGCTAATGCTTTTTACTGTTTGTATCAATGTAGCTTAATATGCTTTAATTATTAGATGGTAATTATTTTTTTGGCCTTTTTTTCCCTTTAAGGTACAAGCAGTGGTACCATGGCATGTTGGGATATGAGGTTCCAGTTGCCAATTTCCAGTCACTGTCATCCTTCCAGGGCTCGCATCAGGCGCCTCTCAATGCACCCGCTGTACCAGTCCTGGGTGATTGCAGGTAAATTCACCCCGGCTGGCTTTCAGCTGTTGGGAGATTTCTTGGTGCATAATACCCTGCTGCCAAGAGTCATGTCCTTATTAGCATTTTTATTTTACGTATGAACAGAGTGTTTCACTTTGTTCTGTTTTGATTATGGAAGTTCCTACCATTGATATCTCGCTGTCATTTCTCATAGTCACTGTGTTTCAAAGTGATCACATCAGTCACCACATCACACTCTGTTCCTGTCTGCCACCCTTTCCCCTTCCATCTGTTTCCATCTCTCATACCCACATTTTTTAAAGCTGCCACCATCTTCCTAGAACTCTTAAGAGACCTCGATGCATCCTTGTCAGTTGCCATTTCTTATTGATCTGTTTGTGTTGTGTTCCTGGCAAGCTTCCTTTCCCTCCTCTCCCCTTATTGGGCATTCGGATTCTTGGGCAGGATGCTTGGGCAGGTCTTTGAAACTCACTTTCCTTATCTGTAAAATGTGGATTAAAATATTTACCTAGCAGAGTTGTAAGAATTTGAGAGAACACATATCAATCACATAGCCTGGGGCAGAATTAGTGCTTGATAAATATAGGTCACGTTAGTCTTAGATTTCCTCCATGGGCCTCTCAAATCCAGGTCCCTTCTCATACACATAGTCCATCTCAGAAAGTGGCAGCTGTTTAATGCTAGGTGCTCAGAGGGCGTCCTTGTGTTGTGCTTGGTGGTTCTTTCTTTCTTAACCCACTCCCAGTCCATCAGCCAATCACATATATCCTATCTTAAAATATGTTCAGAATCTGACCACTTTTTTAAGTGTCTCTAGCACTCTCTGCCTAGTCCAAACCGCCATAATCTTTCATTCCTATTCGTGCAGTATCCTTACCTCTTAAGGCTGTTCTTCTGCTCAGGACCTTCCAGTGGCTTCTCCTTATAAGGAACAGGCAGACTCCTGCCTGTGGCCCAGAGGCTTTGAGATCTGCCCCTGCTGCCTCTGACCTTTATCAGTCAGGGTTCTAACAGGAAGCAGATGGAATACCCAAGGTAGGATCGTTTGAGGAGGATTTATTTTCAAAGGAACTATTACAAAGGTGTGGGTGCAGGGCATCATAAAAGATCATGCAGTAAAACAGGGCCAGTACCAGCAGATTAGCAGAAGGGCAGGAGGGGTGGTGACTGGAACGTGGAAGTTGAGCAGAGAAGCCCACCGTGGGAGGAGCAGTGATTTGAAATGAGGGGCACAGTCACTGGCTTGACTGGCATCCACCCCTCGATCTCTCACTGGGACCCCCATAGGACTACATTATAGTTTCCTGTGAACACTGTAGCCAATTACTGCACACTTGGTAGCTTAACACAGCACAAGTTTCCTCTCTAACAGTACTGGAGGCCCGAAGTTTGAGATGAGTTTTGCTGAACGGAAATCCAGGTGGTGGTAGGGCCACATTCCCTGTGGAGGATCTAGGGGGGATCCATTCCTTTTCCTCCTCCTAAAGCTGTGAGCCATGGCTCATGACCCTTTCTGCCACCCCCAAAGCCAGCACCGTAGCATCGTGCTTTGTGGGCAAATTGCCTCCTGCTGCTCTCACATCCCCCTCCCTCTTGTGAGGACGCTTATGTTTGCATTTAGGGCCCACTTGGACCATCCAGGATAGACCCCCCTTTTCTGTCTTAAGGTCCTTGATCACATTTGAAAGTCACGTCCACAGGCTCCAGAGACTAGGACTTGGTTATTTGGGCAGGGGGTGCAGGGGTTGGGGGGGTCAGTTAGCTTACTACAGGCCAGAATCATCTAGAAGCTAAGAGGTCACAGGAGCCCATTGATGTGGTTCACACGGGTCAGCCTTAGAGTGGCGAGTGGATGTGATGGCACCGCTGCCCCTTTTCTGCTCATCTCCCCTTTCGGTCCGCCCCAGCGAGGCGGGCCTCCTGGCTCTTTCCGTGAACAAAAAGCATGTTTCTCCTTCACAACCTTTGCATATTTTTGATTTGTTGTCCCCACTGATATGTAAATGCCATGAAACAGATTTGGAATTGTCTGCCTTTTCTTCTTCAGCTCCTAGGACAATGACTGTCTCATAGTAAATATTGGTGGTTCAATTAATATGAACGAAGCCTTGGGTATTGTCACTCGCATGCTCAGAAATAGGGATAAAGTCCATCTCTTTCAGGCCTGCGGCTTCCTTTTCTGTAGTCTGCCTTCATCTCCCCCTCCTCCTGTTTGAGATGTGCTTCAGTCAGACCAGCTACTACCCATGCTTCCCCAGCACACAGAGATTTTTGGGTTTTGCTCATTCTCTTCTTTCTGCCTGAAATGCTCGACCTGTCTGCCCCCCGTATCTGTCCAGCCTGCCTCGTTCTTTCGGTCCTGGTGCCAACATCTCCTTGAGGCAGCCTTGACCCTTGCTCACTGGATGTGATCTTTTCCTTTCTTGAGTTCAGGTCGAGCTTTGTAGTTCTCCCTTTTGCTCTCGCCGTCTTACATTTTATATGTTTTTTCTACTTCTAGACTAGATTTCTTAAGGGAAGACTGTTTATGATTTCACTTTCTACCCCACAATTCTTTCCACTTGGACCAGTAGAGACTTACTGGTAGGCTATTAAAAACATCTTTTATTTTTCTGCATCCCAGTGTGGTGTGACAGGGTCACATGTTATTGAAAAGTACCAGTGAGCATTTCTTGCAGCATCGGAAAAAGTGGAAATGGGTATAAGCTGACTTGGATTATCTGCCAAGATGTGAGTACAGAATTCTCACAGCCTTTGTCCCCCGCAGCTGTCCAGGGCAACAACGAGGTGTCCATGTGGGACATGGAGACCGGCGACAGAAGGTTCACCCTCTGGGCCAGCAGCGCTCCACCACTGTCTGAGTTACAGGTTTGACTCATTTTTATAAAAGCCAATAAAATTTCCCACGTCCCGTGTCCCCTCAGACATTTACCAAATGTGATGTCTGCTGGGCTTTTTGGCTATGTTCTCAGTAAGTATGAGGCGGCCATGGCCGCGGGGAGCTTCCCGTGTCCTCAGGCTGACCGGTGTCTGCTCACAGTGTGTTTGGCTGCTTGCTCCATTGGGCTTGTCATGTCTCTTTAGAGCCCCAGGCTGATGTTTAGATCAAAAAAAAAAAAAAAAAAAAAAAGGAACGTGACACTCTTGCATATACTTTTGGACCCTAAGACACACCTAGGTTTTAGAGGAGGAAAATAGGAAAAAAATTTTTGAAGCAGAAAATGTGGTAAAATACTTAGTAACATATTTCATGAATGTAAATGTAAGCAGAACTCAACAGCAGCATTAACAACCATTATTCCTTTCAAATTGGGGGTGGGGTGGCGGGGGGAGTCTTACAGTCCAAAAAAATGCAGTGATTGTCATATCGCCAAGAAAAGTAGGAAAGATTTTTTTGTCTCCTCTTGTTGGGGTCCTTTTCATCCAAAGTAGAACATTTTAGGAAGCTGAATAGTTGTTGCCTCTTTATTCAGAACGATACAAAGCAAATGCATTTTAAAGTCTCAAGGAAAGACATTTTTAAGATATAATCAGTCTCATTTCTTTTGTTAACCAGGCACCTATAAAGCCACTGACAATCGACTTATATCTGGAAATGGCACTGTGGAATACACTGGTGCCTTTTATTTGACTCGTTTCTTTCTTTTAAGCCTTCTCCTCACAGTGTTCATGGTATCTACTGTAGTCCTGCGGATGGGAACCCTATCCTGCTCACAGCCGGCTCAGACATGAAAATAAGGTACAGTGTCTGATAAAGAATAGTTCAGGCGGCAATTAAAAGGAGGATGGTAAAATGTGGATGGATACTTCAGTTGACACTGGTGTTACTTATTATTCACATTAGCAATAATGTAACGTTTAAAGGCATCCACATCTTGCCAGGACAGTTGTTAGTACTTCATTTGTAACTAATTTTATGCTGTTCTAGAAAAAGCTCTTTTCCTGATGCAAAAGGAAATAAGCTATACGCTGGTAAATGGAATCCAGTGATCACTAGTTCCTTCCCTTCTCCCTTAGAGAGCATCACCATTCGTTTCCTTTCCCCCAGGTTCTGGGACTTAGTGTACCCAGAGAGGTCGTACGTTGTCGCAGGAAGTACTAGTTCTCCGTCCGTGTCCTACTACAGGAAGATCATCGAAGGCACCGAGGTCGTCCAGGTACATGCAGTCTTTTTTCTTGTAATTCAACTTTTGCAGGTATAAAAATGGCTTTCATAAAATGGCTTTCATAAACTAAATAGCAGTATTCAAGTTTAAAAACTTTTTCTCTTGACTGCTTTGAATTTTTAAAAATTAACTTTTATTAAAATATTATAAACATCAAAAGTGCACATATAAGCATACCACTTGAAGTGAGCACTTTATACTTTGCTCAGTCCCTAAGGTGCTTCCTTGTAAAGTTGTCTTATTATTTTCCTTAAGCTCATCCAACTAGTAAGCAGCAAAGCTGAGATTCAAATTTGGCTCTTGGCACTCTAAAACTTGCGTCCTGGAGTCAGACAAAAACTTCAAATGAGGTAACATATCTGAAAGTGCCTGGGTCTGAGTAAGTGCCCAGTCAATACACGAGAGCATGCTTCCTTCACGACGGATAATAATGAGCTTTAGAAATACTACCCCCTGATCCGTTTTCACGCCCACATTCTGGTCATTTATACCTCTTAATACATGCTTTCCCTTTTGCTTTAGATAAAAGGTAATATGCACAGATTAGCCTGTTTCTAAGTTTCCCACATTTGTAAGTGGCTCTTCACAGAATCTAATGACTGGAAGCCTAGAGTGTCACATTGGACTCTTTGTATTCCTTTT
Source organism: Phyllostomus discolor (assembly GCF_004126475.2). Lineage (NCBI taxonomy): Eukaryota > Metazoa > Chordata > Mammalia > Chiroptera > Phyllostomidae > Phyllostomus > Phyllostomus discolor. The sequence continues at coordinate 28,386,483 of NC_040909.2, read as the reverse complement.
GCTCAGTGTATCTGAGAAAGAATGGCTACTTCACCAAGAGGTGTTAGCTCCAACAACATACAGGATACCCCAAAAGCAAGAATACTTACAAGAGGTGGAATGTGGTACAGGCTTTTAATGGCTGGCTTTTCCCTTCATTTTTAACCATGAAACAGGAAATTCAGAATAAGCGGAAGGTAGGACCGAGTGATGACACCCCGCGGAGGGGCCCCGAGTCTCTGCCTGTGAGACATCACGACATCATCACAGACGTTGCCACGTTCCAGACAACCCAGGGCTTCATTGTAACTGCTTCTAGGGATGGGATTGTTAAGGTGTGGAAATGAGAACCTAGTGACTTGTATAATTTGTACAAATAAACTATAACTCAAGAGAAAAGGTATATTTAGAGAAAAGAAGTGAGAATTGATCCCTTGGCTTAATTTTCAAAATCATGTCTCTATGTTAATGTTTCACTGTAAAATAAATCCCACCCAAGGTAGTTAAAGAAGTTACATTGACTAGTACACTTGTGCATAACTCTGAGATTCAGCCAGATTTCCTGGACTCTTCATTGTATATATCATAGAGGTAAAGAACTCAAAATGCTAAGACTTCAATGATCTGTTTACTTTGTATTGAAAAAAGATGGTTATAATCTATTATCTATGTTAACACATTTTTGCTATTAAAATAATATTCAAAGCAGCCAATAAACTGCATTCAAGCATCTTGAGGATTCTAATTTGTTTCTGGTGTTTCTGGTGATGTTTTTAACAGTAAACTTTGGCAGAAGAAGAAAACCTCTGGCAGCATTTGTTTTGAAGAAATGAACTTGATGTCTCAAAGAGTAACAAAACTAGGCCTTCCAGCCTCTGGGCTGTCAGCATCATGCTCTTCCTGGGTGTTTTATGGTCCGCCTTGTTAGTCATTCAGTCCTGTAGAATTGATGTATCAGCATCAGAAATGTGTCTCTTCTTAGCCATCATTAGTGTTTTTTTATAGGTTCTACTATAAATTCTAAAACTTGGCCCAACAGCTTGCTTTTATCCAGTGTAGATTATTTATTAAATGCATGGGGAAAAAAATCAAAGCATTAAGCTGTTAATGTGCCAAAATTTATATTTTAAAAGACTGGAATTGGTCTTTCCCCATAAACTATATCCTTCAAGTTTGTTGATTATAGTTTGTACATGAACCTGATTCTTTCCCACATTTAGTTGTCATCCACTTGCAGGAGGGGTTGTGGTATTCTGAATATTCTAGCTTGGAATCAGTTACATGAGTGTGAAACTAAAAAGTTGAGTAGGTGAGTCTGGGGAAAATACTACTGGTTTAAGACATGATCCAAAAATTTGAATTGCTGTTAATTCTATACTGTAGTAATGGGACATGGCAGTTTTCAATGCTATGTCCGGGCTCATGAGTCGGTGCACTTAGTGTGCAGACAGGCAAACAACAGACCATCAGCAAACCCTGTCATTGAGAAAGGTCAGGAATGGAGAGGGGTCTAGGACGGTGGCCTAGGAATACCTCCTCATCACCTACACATAGAGCAGTTCCTCCTGAAGAACAGCTGAGGGCCAGCTACACAGCTTCTTCACAACAAATGAGCAAGGGACCGCTTAGAAAAAGTAGGGAAGATGGAGAGAGATACAGGAACCCTACCTTGATGGGGTGACTTGCAGTAAGGGGGATCACACTGAGGGGTCTGCGTGAGCAGGCTCGCCTGCCCTGGGAGACAGTGATAAAACAGTGATTTAAAGGGCACCAAAAAACTATACGTGGAAAAAAACCCCAAACATTTACTTACCCAAAGTGCCTGCTGAATAGGGGTGGAACTGTGGGAACTCAGGAATCGGAGCTACCAGTGGGCCCCTGGAGGGGTTTATGTTCCCCTCCAGCTAGATATGGGAGGGAGCTAGGGCCAAGCACTCTAGCAGCCCTGTAATGCCTCCACAGCTTCCCTGGTTCCAGCAGCTGCCCCCTAGGGCCTTGCACCTCAGACTGCCTCCGAATGCCTGCTACAGTGCATCTGTGCCGGCCCTCAGAGGCCCGCGCCGCCTCAGCTGGCACCCAGGGCACCATGCTCGCCCACACAGCTCCAGCCAGCCTGCTAAAATTGCCCAGCGCACACAGTTTACACAGAGGTTGCTCCTACACAAGGCCACTCCTTCAAGGTCAGGGGAGAGAGCTGTTTTTTCTGATTCATAGTACACACAGAAAGTTAAGTAAAATGAAAAAGACAATATTTTTCAAAAGAAGGAACAAGGAAAAACATAAAAACCCTCAAAGAGTAGTAAGTACTTTGCATGATAAAGAATTCAAAGTTACAATCATAAGGATGCTTATTGAATTTGGGAGAAGAATAGAGCAACTTAGGGAGAACTTCAAAAAAGAGAATATATAATAAAGAACCAGTCTGCGAACCAAAGCGTTGCCAGTTCGATTCCCAGTCAGGGCACATGCCTGGGTTGCAGGCCAGGTCCCCAGTAGGGGGTGCACAACTCCCTCCCCCTCTCACTAAAAATAAATTAAGAAGTCTTTACTAAAGAACCAATCAGATCTGAAGACTGTAATAGCTGAAATGAAAAATACACTAGAGGAAATCAAAAGCAGGTAACACAGTTAAACAAATTAGTGACTTAGAGGACATAATAGTGGAAATCACCCACCCAATCAAAGCAGCCAAAGAAAAAATAATTTTAAAAAATGAGAATACTTTAAGGGACATCTGGGATAACATTAAGCTTACTCACATTTGTGTTATAAGTGTCCCAGAAAGAGAAGAGAGGGGACAGAAAGCTTATTTGAAGAAATAACAAAACTTTCTTAACCTGGGGAAGGAAACATTTCCAGGTCTAGAGTGCACAGCCAGTTCCAAACAAAATGAACCCAGAGAGCCACACCCCAGACATTGTCACATGGGATGTGCAAAGGGAATCCCATCAGGCAGGAGTATCAAACTCATTTTCACTGGGGGCCACATCAGCCTCATGGTTGCCTGCAAGCCAAATGTAATTTCAGGACTGTGACTACTCCTTAACTAGGGGCAAGGAGCTCGGCGATGCTGCTGGGTAGAAACAAGGTACTGGGACCGGTGGAGGGCCGGATTCGGTCTGCTGGCCTTGTGTTTGCCACCTGTGCCATAAGGCTGTCAGCTGATTTCTCAGAAACCATAGGCCAGAAAGGAGTGGCAAGACATACAGACATTTCAAGTGCTGAAAGGAAGGAAACTACAACCTAGAATACGTAACCTGGAGAGTTTATTGTTCAGAATTGAAGAAGAGAGCATTTCCAAGACAAGCAAAATGGAGTTCCACACTGGCTTTATAAGAAATATTAAAAGGTTTTTCTAAAGCAGAAAAATAAAGGTTGTAACTGGAAATGAAGAAATTGCACTGGTGATTAGTTACTTAAAAGGTTATGAAATGGGAGGACCAACTCTAACTACAAATGTAGTTAGGGGACACAAAACAAAAAGACACAAACTATGACAACAAAAACTGGGTGTGGGGGTCAAAATGTAGCATGTTCAGAGTGCATTCATCAAACATAAGTGCCCATCAGCTTAAAACACACCACTGTGGATATAGGTTGATGTATATGAACCTCATGATAATGACAAACCAAAAACCTACAAAAGGTTTACACAGACAATAAGGAGAAAGGGACCCAAACATGACACTGAAAAACCCTAGCAAGACACAGGGAAAGGAACCAAGACAAGAAGGAACAGAGAAAGAACTACAAAAACAACCAAAGACAATGAAAAAAATAGCAATAAGTAAATATCAGTAATTAAGTGTAAATGGACTAACTGCTCTAAAGAAAAGACATGGGGTAGCTGAAAGGATAATAAAATAAGACTCATTTATATGCTGTTAACAAGAGACTAATTTCAGATTGAAAGGCACACAAGACTGAAAATGAAGGGTTAGCAAAAGATACTCTATGCAAATAGACATGAAAAGAGGGCTGGGGTAGTGAAAATACTGATGACATTTTCCACAGCAGTATTACAACTAATCTAATACTTGTAGCAGATAAAATAGATTTTAAAACACACTGTAAAAGATCAAGAAGGACGTCATATAATGATAAAAGGGTCAATCCTGGAAAAGGATATAACATAAGTATATATAGATTCAATATAGGAGCACCTAAGTATGATAAATATTATCAACCACAGAGGGCATTGATTCAATGCAAATTGACAGGAACATAATACTGGTAGAGGACTTTAATACCCCACTTACATCAATGGGTCATTCAGACAGAAAACCAACAAGGGGACAGTGGCCTTGAATGACACATTAGACCAGATGGACTTAATAGATATTTATAGAACGTTTCATCCCCAAACTGCAGAATATAAGTGGACATGGAACATTTTCCAGGATAGACCATATGAGGCCACAAAATATGTCTCAATAAACGCATGAAGAAAAATCAACTATATTTTATGACCACAACATACTGAAGTAGAAATCAATTATAAGAAGAAATCAGATACAAAGTGCTATTAAACAAATGGATCAAAGAAGAAATAGAAAAAAAATATTGAGACAAAAATGGAAACAGAACTTTCTAAACTCTATGGGATTCAGCAAAAGTAGTTATAAGAAGGAGTACAGGCCTACCTTATACAACAAGGGAAATCCCAAATAAGCAATCTAACTTTACAACTAAAGGAACTAGAAAAAGAACAAAGCCCAAAGTCAGTGAAAACAATTATAATTACAACAATAAAAAATAGAGCGGAAATAAAAAAGAAACCAAAAAAACCCCTGAGATCAATAAAACTAAGAGCTGGTACTTTGAGAAGATAAAATTAACTTTAGCCACAGTTACCAAGAAAATAACAGAGCCCAAATAAATAAAATTAGAAATGAAAGAGAAGTTACAACTGAGGCCACAGAAACACAAAGGATCGTAAAAGAATACTGTGACAACAAATTGGACAATCTAGAAGAAATGGACAAACACCTACAAAAATACAACCTTCTGAGACTGAACAAGGGAAAAAATAGAAAATTTGAACAGACTATTAATAATGAAATTGAATCAGTAACAAAATCGAATCTGGACAGACTATATTAGTAAGGAAATTGAACCAACAAAAGTTTAGGACCAGGTAGCTTCACAGGTAAATTCTATCGAACATTAGTAGGAAAAATTAAAACCTATATATTTTCAAGCTATTCTGAAAAATTCAAGAGGAAGGGACACTTCCAAACTGTTTCTGTGAAGTCAACATTACCCTGATACCAGACCAGACAAAGATGAGAGAGAGAGAGAGAGAGAGAGAGAGAGAGAGAGAGAGAGAGAGAGAGAGAGAGAGAGAACACAAGCCATTATCCCTGATGGACACAGATGTACAGCATACTAGCCATGGCTGGGTGGCCTAGTTTGTTGGAATGCCATCCTGGTTTGATCCCCTGTGAGGGCGCGCATACCTAGGTTGAGGTTTGATCCCAGGTTAGGGCCCATACTGGAGGCAACTGGTCGATACTCCTCTCTCACACAGGTATCTGTTTTCTCCCCTTTCCTATCTAAAATCAATAAACATCCTTGGGTGAGGATTAAAAAAATATTAGCTTCACTTCAATAATGTATTGAAGTGAATTCAATACATTAAAAGGGTCATACACCAATACATTAAAAGGATCAAGTGGGATTTATTCTAGGGATGCAAGAATGGTTCTACATTCTAAATCAGTAAACATGGTTCACATCAACAAAACCAAGAATAAAAAATGGAAGTTAAAAACTGTATGATCATCTCAATAGATAAAAAGTATTTGACAAAATTTGATATCCACTCATGACAAAAATTCTTAACCGAGTGGTTATAGAGGGAACATACCTGTACATAAATATGCAGGATACAAAATTAATATTCTGAAATATGTTGTGTTTCTGTACACTAGTAACAACCTATCAGAGAGATTAAGAAAACCCATTTACAGTTGCATCAAAAAGAATGAAATACCTAGGAATAAATTTAACTGAGGAACTAAAAGACCTGTACTCTGAAAAACTATGACAGTGATGAAAGAAATCGAAGACAGTGCAAACAAATGGAAGGATGTATTATGCTGATGGATTGGAAGGACTGATACTGTAAAAAGGCCCATACTACCCAAAGCAGTCTACAGATTCAGTGCAATCCCAATGGAAACACCAATGACATTTTCCACAGAATTATAACAAATAACCCTAAAATTTATATGAAACCATGAAAGACTCTGAATTGCCAAAGCAATCTTGAGAAAGAAAAATGATGTTGGAGGTATCATGCCCCCTGATTGCAAACTATGCTGCTACAAGCTTAATTAATAAAAACAGCCTGGTGCTGGCATAAAAACAGACACACAGATCAAAGGAACATTATAGAGAACCCAGAAATAGTAACATGCATATGTGATCAATTATTCTGTGACAAGGGAGGCAAGAATATACCATAGGGAAATGACAGTCTCTTCAATAAATGGTGTAAGGAAAACTGTATACATACATGCAAAACAGCAGCGCAGCAACAGAAGAATCTGGACCACTTTTTTACATGATATGCAAAAATCACCTCAAAATAGATGAAAGACTTAAATGTAAGACCTGAAACCATACAACTAGAAGAAAACAGGCAGTAAACTCTTCGACCTCGGTCTTAGCAACAGTTTTGGGGATGTGTCTCCCTGCACGAGAGCAACAAAAGCACGCGTAAACAGATGGGACTATGTCAAACTGAAGAGCTTTTACGTGGCTATGTTGCATTACTGTTGTGTCCTTTACAGTCTGCTAAGACCATACTCACCATTTCTAGCTTCTAAGTCAGATTTAGAGTCTGCAGAGTTTGGGGGAATTTTTTTTTGAGAACTAAACTGTTATGCTGAGAATGGGCTGCAAGCCTGAAGCCGTTGGATAATCCAGGACTGGTAACGTGGGCAACTCGGAGGCAAGTAATGGATCGGGCTGGTGGAGATAATTCTTTTCTCACCTTACCATCCTGCCATCCACTCTTCTCCCCTTTATACCCTCCCCGGCTTTGAAAGGACGTCATTTGGGTGAGTTGTTACTAAGTATTACGATCCAATGCTATGTTGACTTACATCCGCTTTCTAGTTCTACATTTTTTTTCTTCAACACATTTGACTCATAACTCAGTGCAGAGAAAGTAGGACCTTCTTTACCCAGTCAATTAACACTAGGGATTTATTTTAAAAGAATTTAATATTTGTAGCATGTTTCAGATCCTTTGCCTATAAATGATTACAAAGATGACCCCCAAATGCCAAAATAATCTCAATTACCAAGGGAATGTTTATTTGGTACACTTTATTTATCAATACAGAGAGAAGGCAAATACACTTTTACAGTATTTCCAGCGATATGCAGAAGAAAGGAGTTTGTGCTTAATCCAAGATTAAACAGAAAAATACCTTTTATTAAAATACCTCTTAAATACTGTTTATCAATATCTTGTACTTAGAACATAATTTTTTCCCCAAACCTCTGAGACCACATAAAATATGAAGAAACCTGATGTGCTCTATTTTTCTCTATTACCTGAGTACGAATATGACATTTAAACTCCTTGCCTCCCCGCGGAAGACACTGGGAGCGACCACTGTGGAGCTGCCTGAGTAAGGACGGCAGAAGTGGTTTAGAAGCACATTGTGGAGAGCCCCTCTTTCCCAGGTTTTATGAACAGAAGCACAGAAAAGAAATTCAGACCACACCTGCTGATGTTAGGTGTCAGCAACCATCTGCCCCACAGGTCCATGCAGGGCCTCGCTCCCTTCCCCAAGGAGATGGATCCTGCCTAGCGGGGCCACTGCTGCCAGTTGTGGAGCCAGCTCTTACCATGTGAGGTAAGGTCTGAACATTGTGTCGAAATGAAATAACTGCTACTTTGGTGTGCAGTTAAAAATATCAGCCCCCAAATCGGATTACTAATTAGTTACATGGTCTGGCTGGGGGTGAGGAGGTCAGACAATGCTGGTTGAGGCCAGGCACTTTGAAGACTCTTCCTGACCTCTTTTGCACCTCTGCAACCCCAGGTATTGTATATTTGTAGATTAAAACATTAACAACTCCATTATCTTTTCCAGTCAGTGTGCATTTGAGGCTCTTTTTAGAGCTCTGCCAGTCCCGGTTTGGTGTTGCTGTTCACTATTGACAAAGTAGCTACCTGACGAGCAAAAGTAACTCAGAGCTTCACCCATGGCAGGCTGAGTCTCTACACTTCTTGCCTAAGGAATATATGCATGAGTAAAAAAATAATGAAAGACAATAATAGGAAAGAAAGAAAGAACAAAAATCCATAAAAATGGCCAGGCAGGAAGCTCTAATGAAAAGGGAACTTCCAGCTCAAAAGCAATAATTTATATTCTGGGGGCTCTAATGAGTTTATCAGTGAGGGAGGGAGGATTTGGAGCTGGGGAAAAAAATTGCCCTCTGCTTCTCACCTGCCCAAGCCAACAACCGCAGGAGAGGGGAGGACACCTTCCAGCACAGCCCCGTCGGAAGGCTACTCCCTCCACACAGGGATGCTGATGTGTTTAAGCAGACTCATCGTGGAAGGCCGCAGCTTCAGAATGATGGCAGGCCAACAGCACCAGTTTCTAAGGTAAATGTCGGGGTCTTCCAAAACAACCTCTGGTTAAACAGGTGAGCATTAAACAGAACAAAATCAAGAAAGGCAGCTTGGTGTGCAGACAATAGGCAGGACAGAGATCGACAAAATCCAAACAATTAGCACCAGTCCACGTACACACATGTATAATTATATAAAATTCACCTTCAAATTATAATCGCCATTAGACTTTTCAAAATACTTCTTCATTCTTCCATCTCTTAATGATAACAGTTCTATAATGTATCAGTCTTAGTATGCTGGAATTATCAGGAGCAGTCACATAAATGGACAAGATATATCTTAATACCAATGAATGCACGGGGTCACGTTACCTCATGCTCTGCACCCTGTGGTTTGTCCAGCCCTCCGGAGTGGACCTCCAGGTGCAGGCGGACATCTAAATACAAGTTACCCAGAGTCTGGCAGTGAGTTCAGTTATGCGAGTCCACGGCCTTACCATGCTTCCTCAGGTTAAATTCTTCGAGCCCCTCCTTCATCATGCCCTTTGGGAACAGTTTTTATCACTTTCCAGTTCTTAAAGGTACGGGATGTGATCCTGGTAACATTTCGAACAGTATTACCTCTGTTGTGCCTTGCTGTTCTTGAAACATATTTTTTATCTTGAAAGAATTTTGCCTTTGGTAATGTGTCTTCTTTAAAGTCAGCTTTATGTGGTCCAGGGACAAAGCTACACAACAGAAGAAAAACATTATAGAAGGTAAAGGCCACTTCAGCTTTAACGGACTCTACATTCATCTTTCTTTCTAAATGAACTGCTACACCCATTTCTTGTTGCATCCTTCTTTCAGGGTCATTTTATTAAGAAGACTAAACTGGGCAGAGGTCTCAGAAGCTGATAAGACATCTTGTCAAAGTGTGCACAACTATAATTTCATCAGCAAAATTTCTTCTTCATGGAACATGTTCCACCCAGAACTTCATATGGTTGGCTCCTGCTTAGTCACATTTGGGTTCAATGGTACCTCATTAGGGTCTGCCACATCCACAGTTTTCCCAGTCCCACTCCCACTTCCAGTCAATCCACACAACATGCTCTTCTATTTTTTCACAACACTTATTACTACCTGAATTGTAATTTGCTTGTAAACTTCTTTGTGATCTATTCTCCACTCTTCTACCCTCCCAGACAGAAATTTAATTTCACAAGACCATGTCTGGTCCCTACAGTAATCCCAGGAACCAAGAAGCACATAGTAAACACTCAGTATTTGTCTAATGAAAGCATAACTGAATGTCGTCATTTTTTCATCCCTCCCTTCCTTTTATCCATCCACCCATCCATCCTTCCTTCTATCCAACCATCCATCCACCCATCCATCTATCCATCCATCCATCTAACAATCCATCCAACAATCCATCCAACAATCCATTCATCCATCCATCCATCCATCCAACAATCCATCCAACAATCCATTCATCCATCCATCCATCCATCCTTCTACCCAAATGTTTACTTGCTGCTCTATGGAAGGCACTGTGTTAGGCACAGCAGGCAACATAGAAACAGTGACCATCTGACAGGCATATAAATAATTTGACTGGAAGTCAAGAGGAACCCAACAGTGAAGAGAGACAGGGACTTTTCTTCTGAAGTACCTTGAACGTCAGACTGAGAAATCAAGGAATCACAGAAGCCAAGTGCTGTGAACTAGAAGTTCTCCCCTGTCCAGTAGAACTCTGTGCTGCAGGAAATGTCCCATAATCTTCACTGGCCAGTACGGCAGACACTAGCCACATGCGGCTACTGAGCACTTGAAATGTGGTTAATGTGACCAAGAACCTGAATTTTTAATTTCAATGAACTGAAAGCTAGTGGCTCCTGTACTGGACAGCATGGGAAGGGAACCATCACAGATGACATGGTTATAGGGAAATAGCAGGACGAGTTTTGGTTCCAAAAATGTTTTTATATTCTATTTCCTCTTATTTTCTATTTTCTTTTCTGTTTCTTTATTAGTTGAGCACTTTTGAGGAAATAAATCATTTATAGTGGTCCTTGTTTCTTCAGGTATAAAATGGAGATAAAAACAACCTGGATTTTTGTGAGCATCAGCAGAAGTCCCTAGACTAGTTACCACGGTGCCCTATCCATTACAGATGAGGAAACCGAGGGGGCAAATAGGGGTCGAAGGTCATTGAGAGAGCTGAGACTATAACCTGACTCTTCTAATGCTATGAGTCCAATGTTACTTCCAATGAACTAGGTTTTTATATGGGATGCTGTAAGGAACCATCAAGATAATGAATAAGACACTGAAATGATAAATGTGATACTTTCAGAAGCACCTGGATGTGGGTGCAGAACCACTTGAAGTCAGATGGCCTGGGGCAGGTTGGACAGTTAAGGTATGAGGAACCTGGCATATACACTCTTCACAGACATTTTTGGAGTGAATGTGTGACAGCCTGGTGGCATAAGAAGAGAAGGTTTAGCAATACGTGCAAACCCCAGAAATTAGCTGAACTCCAAATGTGGAGACCAGGAAAGCAGTGGGAACATTCACTCCAATCTATTTGTTCATGGGGATTTTTCTGCTCTCGCTATCTAGAAGTCTGATCCCTCTCACAAGAACATCAATCTTTAGAAAATGAGTAAGTGAAAGATACAGAATTTAAAATTAAGTTCACTGCTCTCACAGGCACCACATACCTCCTTTCATCTATAACCACAGTCAGGGGTGAAGGAGACACCACACCAGCAAAGAAAACTGTGCTATTCACGTTCCATAGATCCTGAAGCCTCCGTGCCTTGCACACCATCTGTCTGGGCTTCTGAAACTCAAACCCCAACGTATGCCCCAGATCGCCTCCGTCAACTCCATCAGGAATGGACTAAGTCAATCAACGAGCTTCTCCCGGTTCCCAAGAACAGCCATCATGCCTAAATGTCAGTGCAAACACAATGTCTGCACACCCTCCCACATTTTTACTCTTCTATTTCTTATTAAATTCCAGACTAAATACCGTGAACTCAAATTCTCCAAAGCCGAAATTATCTATCTGTACCAAACATGGCTCTACTGGTCATGGAGATTATATTCTTTTGAGCCTGGAACACCCTGTTTTCATGGCTTGAGTTTATCTTATCTATACTGGTCTCTCCCCTCTGTCCCCCAGCTCTCCTCTTCTCTTGGCACACTTTTTATGCAATGGAAAGTTTAGTTATCTTTGTTATATTCTTCCCTCTTTGTTAGGAAAAAAAAAATTGTTACATTGGTAACTGCTTCTTTAGCATAGCATTGCTATCTTTCTCTTCACTCAAATATTTATATTCTCAAAATGGTTGAACATGATAAATACCATATCTCTGAATTCTCATTTGTTGCTCTGTTGTGTATAGGAGCTTGTATTGGATAAACATTCAATAAGAATCACTTTATTAACCTGTTTGGAAACCATAATGACTTTATATACTTCCTTCTCCTGCTCTGTATTGTTCAGCTACTTTACTGATGGGTAACTCTGACAGCAGGTAGTCAATTTAAAGGCACAGGGATGAAATAGCCAATTCGTCTTGCCACATGTGCCCACCTCCCGCAAAGCCTGTGGCAGCCACATAAAATGAGGTGGGTGGATGGGACTCGTGGCTGGCTTCGGTTCTCTGAGATCACAGATTCCTCCCTCTATGCAGACAATCGGGGTGCAGCCATACTGCACTCCCTGCCGCAGAAAACGCGGACAAGATGGTTGAAGGATTCTTACTTTTTACTTGAACACACATTTTGTGCCTCTGAAAAACATCCTTTGGAAAGCAGAATTACAACAGATGTATTATTCATATGGCATTGATGACTGTGTCCATTTTTTACAATTTAGTTGTTTTGGCTCTGGTGCGTCAGCACTTTCAAGTCTGGCGCTTTCAAGTCTGGCGCAAGTGCCTGCCTGCCTGAGCGAAGCAATAAGCAGGTGGCTCTCTGTCTTTTATTGCCTCTGAGCAGATCTCAGTGCCCACAAAGATGCTGCCCACCAATCTCACCCTCACGGGCCATCTGTGTCCTTGGTTGACTGTGCTTTGGTCCAGTTTTTCTTTTTCCGTCTGGTAAGAAGCAGCTTCTACCTGTATTCCTTAAAATTTCACAGCAGAATGATCTAATTCTCACACAGGTCATTCTCAGGACTCAGCAAGTCATCGCCATCTCCTGCAATTCTGCGTGCTCAGTTCTGCCTCACTTCCCTTGGAAGGCTCCGCAGGGAGTTTCAGAAGCAGCGGTGCAGCTTGTAACCTTTCATTATAGTCTTGGGTCACTTAGAGAAGGCCTGGGGTGTCCCAGCCTAAGGCTGCATCAGGCAGTTCACTGACAGAGCTATGGGCTTCGTGTCAATTTCTGATACCGCAGTCAGTTCCTAACTTTCACCATTTTGGATACACAGGGGAAGCCGAGCCTCCCGGTGTATGGCAATGTGGAGAGGGGGAAAGGAACTTCTCGTCCAATCTCCTCCCCCACTCGTTACTCTTCAAACAATGCAAGGAGGGAGTCTTTTCCAAAATGCCTTTTAATTTGTATAAGCTGACTACGGAGACTGTTCCCACACTTACAGCCCTGCTGCATACAGTGTGGAGCCCAACTCAAAGGCGATCGCAAAGCCCTTGTCCGCACTTCCAGGCACCTGCAGCAGGGGGAGCCCCACTCTCAGTGGACTGACTGCACGGGTTCATTTTAGGCCTGACTTCAGGCAGTCTTTGCTGCTGGACAGTTCCCTGCCTCCCAGCAAGGTTGGGAGCCCCGCTCCGCGCAGAGGCTTCAGGGAGCTTCTTGGAGCCGGGGCTTCGGGACCAGGGGAGGGGGGGGGTGTGCCCTCCGGCCCTGATCACCACGCAGAAATGCACCCGGCACAACAAAAGTGGGCACAGTGTCAAAGACATTTATTTGCTTAGGGTTAATTTCAGAGGCTGGTGCACGTTTGATTTCAGGGCTACGTGGGCAGGCGTGTGTGTTGTTAGTACAGCACGATTTACTACAGAAACAAAGAAACTCTCTTGTAACTACCTGATTTAAATTATTTCTAATTTAAAAAGTGTAAGTAGTATTCATACAGGCAAAAGATATGATATGAAAGTTTATTATTGTTTTAAAAGAACTAACTTTTGCCTTTATTGATACTTTTTAACATAATTAAACCTACTAAGTTCTACTTTATTCCTATCTTTGGATACAATCCACTTTTTCTTCTGTAACATCTTATGAGCCGTGTTTAACTCACTAACTTTTAGAGCTTAACAAATTGCCCTAACATAATGATTAAGACTAATCATTATGTGATTGTATTCCTAAATTACAAATTCTGACATATCCCATGTTTTGACATATGACATTTTGATTATTATACAGTGTTAAGTATGCTTACATTTTCAGTATGATTTTTTGTCCTATTATTTAGACTGTGATTTTAATTTAAAAATGTATGGGCTGTAAAAACATTGTTTTTATTACTTTCTATCTTAGTTGCACTGTGTGATCGGACCGTTTGGGGTGATGGCACTGGTTAGTGCCGGCGTGTTGACGCTTGCTAAGTTACAAGCGGCACAGTGAACACCTGTGAACTCTTCACCTCGACTCCACAGCTGTCAGTGCTCCATGTCTCCTTCAGACGAATGCCTCATTTTCCCGTGCGGGGTTCTAAATGAGCCTATTAAATCAACTTTGTTACTTCTGATTAACTCTTTTACTTCGGTACAAATTTTTGTCTTCTTTACCTACCAATATTTGAATGGGTATACTGAAATCTCCAACTCTGATGACAGTTCTGTGGCAATTTCTTCCTGTAGTGTTTCAATTTCCACTTTGTATATTTTTAGATTGTATTACCCTCTTATAAATTTAGAGTTGTGGTATCTTCTTCATGATTGAACACTCTGCCATCGTGTAGTAACCCTCTTTATTCCCACAACATGGTTTTGTTTAAAAGTATATTTTATCTGATGTTAACAGAGCTATTCCAGCTTTCTTTCTAAAATGTTTGCCTGTAATATTTTTCCCTGTAACGTTACTTTGAGCTTTTACAGTTCTTACTTTGTAGCTGTGTCTAGTTGAAAGCAGTTATAGCTGGATTTTATTTTTTTTTCTTAAATCCATCAGTCTCTGATTGTAACTGGCATATTTGGTTTATGTATTTTTCTCTCGCTGTCTTACTTTTTGCCCTCTAGTTATCCTTTTTCCCCTTTCCTTCCTTTAAAAAAATTTATGTGTGAGAAAGAGGGGGGTAGGGAAGGATGGGAGAGAGAGAAAAATTGATTTGTTGTTCCACTTAATTACATATTTATTGGTTTCTCTTGCATGTGCCCCGGCCAGAGACTGAACCCACAACCTTGGCGTATTGGGATGATGCCTTAACCAACTGAGAACCAGACCAGCACCATTTCCTGCCTTTTTGTTAAAACTATATATTATGTTGTTTGTTTTTAATAACAAAAGATGATTTTATTGTTTAGGTAATTAACATAATGAGTATTTACTAACATATATAGTCTTAGTATAATTGTTTTTTTCCTGTTAAAATCACCTGGTGCCAAATGTTTTATTTCCATTCCTTTAACAAGTATAGCCATGTTGTAACCCCACAAATTAGATATTGCTGTTATTTAAAAATACACTGATTTAGACTTATTTAAATATTGACAAATTTTTATCACTCACTCTTCTTGCATCGCAAGTCTTTCCTTCTGTGGTCATTTTTATTTTCCTCCAAGTACATACTTGAGAAGTTCCTTTAGCAAACATCTTTTTGTGACAAGCTACTGTTTTTGGTTTACCCAAGTTGTCTTTGCATTACCAGTTTTTCTAAGTTGACAACAGTTTTCTCCCACTACCTTAGAGCTTCTCAGTATTGTGACTTCCACTAGTGCTCCCGGTAAATCAACTGTCAGCCTAATTACAGTTTCTTTGCAGGTGACCTTCCCAGCTGCTGTAAGTTCTCTTAGTCATGGTGTTCTGCATCCCCTACACTGTGCCAGTTCTCATTTTCTTTATCCTGCCTGTTATACCTTGTCCTTTCTTCAACTTTTAATTTATATCTTTCATAAATTCACAAAAGCAATCATCTCTTTGTCTTTCAATATTCTCTCATTTATTATTGTATTTTATCTTTCTAGAATTCCAATTAGATAGGTTCAGGGGAGTCCAGCCTGTGGCCCATGGGCCACATGCTGCAGTAAGGATGGATGTGAATGTGGCCCAACACAAAATCATAAATTTACTTAAAACATTATGAAATTTTTTGTGTGATTTATGTGTCGCAATGTATATAATGTGTGGCCCAAGACAACTCTTCCTCCAGGGTGGCACAGAGATGCCAAAGGGTTGGACACCCCTGGTAAATCTTTCCACTGTCTTTCTGTAAAATTCTTATGTTTATCTTCTCTGAATTCTGAATAATTTCTTCACTTTTCAGTCCATTGTTTTTCTTCAGATGTGCCTAATACTCTCTTTAACCCATTCATTGAACTTTATAAGCTTTGTTTTTATTTTGAAAAGTGTCAAGTTCACAGAACATTGTAAAGAACAAGATCATGAATAAATACCTGTATACCTTTCACCTAGATGACTCTCCAACTGTTACCATCTTGCTACAGTGTATGCACACATGTGTCTTTACACACACACATACATGTAAATGCACATATGTCCACACACCCTCCACAACACCTGCCCGTCCGCACATGTGTGCACATGCATGTACCTGCATGCACACATGTGTCTCTGCACATGCATTGTGCACACACATATGCACACACATGCACACACACACTATCCTGCTTCCCCTTAGGACAACCACCTGGCAACAGGCTGCACCACCACGCACATTACCTTCAAGTACTTGAGCGCCCCACTCTGAAGAACAAAGACGTTCCTGCACTATGGTGATACTGTGATCACATGCACACAGTGAAATCCCTGTGAATCATTAATATCATCCAGCATACTGTTCACACTCAAACTTCCCCAACTTCCCCCCAAATGTCAATTATATAAGCTTTCTTTCTGAACTAGGATCAAGTCAAGATTTATGCTGTCACATTCGGCTATTACGGCACTTTAGTCTCACCGGCTTTGGAATGGTGCCCCACATCTCTCCGCAGTTCATGACATTGAAACCTATGAAGCACATAGGCCAGCTGTTCTGAAGACTATCCCACAGTCTGGAACTGCCTGAGAGTTTCCTCATTGTTAGACTTGGGCCAAACATTTCCAGCATGGATCTCACTTAGAGGGCACACAGTACCAGATCTTGGTTAAAGGGTGCTGACTGATCTTACCACATCTCACCACATGCAGGCACAGCTCCCTCTTTATAATGAATAAGTCGGTAATGTGAGTGGTTCTGTGTAAATAGCCTGCTTCCCAGCAGCCTGTTACCCCAAGGTTTCAGCATTCGTTGGTCCTTGTCAACTCAGTTATTACATTTGGGATTACAAATAGGTGGTTTTCTAATTCTACCATTTCTTCTACATTTATTAGCTAGCATACTTCTATATTTAAAAAAGAGCTTTCCCCCCTCCTCCCTTTTTGGGTCTCTCTATAGACTTGTGTGTTTTTAAAAAAAATCAATGTATTTTAATCCATTACCACCATTATTTATTTGATGTTTGAATTGTCCCAAATTTGGGCCAGTGAGAATCCTTTCAAGGTAGTCCTTTGTCCTTTTGATATGGTCATATTTTTGACTACTTTCTGGCTTAATAAATATTCCAGGCTCACACTGTACTTTCCCTGTTACAGCCTAGAAATAGCTATCTCTCCACAAAACCCTGGTTCCTTTTACTGGGGAGTCATACTTAGAAACCAGGATCTGGTCCTTAGATATGCTCATTGCTACTGGGGAGTCCCCTCGATTGTTCTACTTCAAAATTTAGACTTTCCACTTTAAAACACTCTACTTCTTGTTTTTCAAATCAACTGGTCACTTTTGATTACCTCTTATTCCCTCAAATTCTATTTTCATGTGGTTTATCAATAGATTCTGTCCAAGTAGGATGGAGGAAGAGGAAAAAGAGGAGGGGGAGGAAATGATGGACAGGCAGGAAGAAGAAGGGGATGCACTGGTTTATCAAGTAACGCCAAGCAGATAATACCTTCGCAACTGCTGCTGTGGGGGCCTCCGCGGATTTGCAGAGCTGAGCCTGTTGCACTTTGTTTTGAAGTTTATTGGTGGGTATTTGTTGATTGCACCTAGGAAGAGAACAATTTGTGATGAGTCAGTCCCTTATTCATGGCTATTAACATCACAGCAGAATGCCCTGTACTCAAAGTGTCCCTTCATCGTTTTCAACAGCCATCCAAGGCAGAGACCAGCTAGGTGGTCATATGAGAAGAGAGATTTCTCAGAGGAATCTCTAAATCCATGTTTTAAAATTACACCTCTGCCAAATGTATAGGTGGAAAATTCAACCTGCTTTTCAATAAGATGCCCCTTAGCTTCTAAAGTTGGTCAAAATTAGAGGAGTTATCATGAGCCAGTCCTGAATCTGGCCTCCAACTGATGTGAATTAATCAGAAGTTACTTCTATTTGTTCCTTTGAAATATCAAAAATGCAAAGGGGAAACAATATTACCTTGATGGTCTCTTTCATTAACAACAACAGAAACAATAGCACCATCTTGGGTTTAATTCATTTAGTGGCTCGTTTCATCTGGAAGCATATTAATTTTTCATGATAATACAGCATGCCTCTTACTACACCAGTGAGACATTTAAAAGCCATTTTTTATGGGAAACTTTAAAAAATGTATTATTTATTTCCTTGAAGCATTAAACTGAACAGACTTGTTAACTAAACACAGTTCCATCTCTTCCTGGCGACCCAGGAGGTGGCCAGCCTGTCCCGGGCCGTGAGACAGCGCAGCTGCAGGCTGCGCTGCGTGCTTTGTGGCCACATGGCCCACGACTGTGATGCTTCCCTGACCGTGCGTCTGAATTTTAACTTTTTATCTGTCTCAACTCCAAGCGTCAGGTTGTCAATCAGTCATTTCGTTTTTCTTAGAAAATATGTCGATGCCGATGTGGGCTGTGCTCGACAGCCAACTCTGCCACAGCAGTGCATTAAAGTGGAGTCCCCGCTTAGGGAGGTGGCCTGGGGTCCAGGAGGGCACTCATACCGACAACTGCATGTTCGTGCTGAATGGGTGGGTGCGAGTCTGGGGGTCGGCTGTGGGGTTAGGCAGGCAGGCTCGCACACGGTTTTGTCAATGCTCTTCTCAGCTTCCTGTGCTTTCACAGCCACAGTTTCAAGATTGAGGATTTCTAGGTACTGAATTTCCAGAAAAGTGGTGTATAACTCTGTCATGGTAACCGATTTCCAAAAAGCACCCCAAGAGTGACTTGGGGTGGGTGAGAGAGAACATCTCTCCCCCTTCCTCTGGGTGGTGGCGGGGCACCTTTTCTCTAATCATATACAGGCATACCTCACTCACTGTGCTTCACAGATGTCGTGTATTTTACAAATTGAAGGCAAGACCTTCCTCTGGCAATAAGATTATGATCTGCTTTATTGCAATAAATATAAACACGCCTTTATTGCTGTAGTCTGGAACCAAGCCGGCAATATCTCCGAGCCATGCCTGCAGTGTGACTGATCACCATGAAACACCACTAAGAAATTTGGGGGTGGGGGTGGGACAAGGAAATTCCACCTTAAACTTTCAGGGTTTTGCCTCATAAGGAGTGCTTCTTTACAAGTTTCTCAGAGTCCTTCAAGATGCTCTTTTGTTTTGCCCTTACAAATGCCTTCTAATTGCTTCCTTCAGAACGGCCCCTAGCCACCATTTTTTCCTAGCTCCTTGTTTTGGTTCCTGTTCCAGAACACACCCACACACATTGCATTCTGGGAGCTCACTGCTCCTTTATCAATCAGTGCTTCTCACTCCAAAGGCGCATGGGAATTACCGGAGGATCTTGATAAAATGCAGATTCTGGTTCAACCCGTCTGGAGTGGGGCTTGAGGTTGTGGGTTTTCCACAAGCTCCCAGAGGATGCCAATACCATTGGTCCTGGACTCCTGCCTGCAGTAGCAGAGTCCCACCAGCCATTCCCCTCAGCCCTCACCTGCCCTGACTAGTTGGTATCTTTGCAGCCTTAGCTGCTCCCAAGTCTGACAAGTTTGAGACGATCCGATGCCTGGGTGTTCACTTCTATTTATCTGAACCCCAAGGGTTCATGTATCATGAACACATGCAGAAATTCAACCGAGTGCTTTACAACCTCCAGAATCACCTGGTATCAGGCCAGGGCTTCTTGTGATGCACCCCGTTGCATCAAAATGAACTGCATGCTTTCAAGGCAAGGTCATGTCAAGAAACATAGCCATGCTTTAAAAAAAAATTTTTATGGGCATCACTAATTACACTAATTACTGGCATCAGAAGAAAGTCATTAACAAGGCTGAGAAAGTTTTGCAAGTAGCTATCTTTCATTCTGACAGGTAAAATGGTATCTCCTAATGCTTCAACCTTTGCCTTTTGATCTTGTAAAAGCAAAGCCCAGAACTGTTGATTTTTTTTTTCCTCTGGCTCTCTTTCTGAATGTGTTAACGAATGAAACTTTCCATTAAAGGGCAGTGTACTAATGTGACATGGCAAGGGTTTCTACTTCGTAGCTCAAGTCCAGGCTGAAACTTCACACCCCCCAACTGGCTGTTGCCTGCACTCAGACATGTGAGCAGCTGCTTGTTTTGTGTTGATCGCTTCTCCATAGCAACCAGAGACATAAAAAAAGATAAGCCAGAATATTAAGTGCTTAGGAAGCAGAGACTTCCTCCCTCCACCATTCATCACTACGTGTTTTCCTTTCTGACCCTGCAATGCCTTTGAAGACACACAAGAGGCCTCCAAGCATCCATGCCAACCCTTCATTCGGGAACACCGAGCATGCTCTAAATGTGCAAGAAAAAACAGTTTTTTACGACTTACGCCTGATCGAGTTTATAAAAGACTTCCCAAACTTCACACCGTATCCGTGGTCAGGTCTATGAATTCGACCGAGCTGGACCAAGTGGTGCTCCAGGGGGTGGCTGGCTAGATCTTCCAGTTCCTTGTCATTCCAAGTAGGGCCAAAGGAAAATACAAACAGGGCATACCCCTGGCATTTGGCTTTCAAAGATTCTTCCTTTAAGGTTTCTCTGTCCAAGTAACTGGTTTCCCCAGCTGATATCACAAATATGACTTTGTTTTTTCTCAGATTTGGGGCACTCAAAAAGATATTGTCCAGGGTCCACTGTAAGGCATGACCGATAAAAGCGTCTCCATTTAGCTGTTGGACGGATTCTTCCACGTGCCGCTTCATGCGGCGCCTGCTGCTGTAGGTGGTAAGGTTGAACTCGGTTCTCACAGGACTCTTCTGTGTGTTGGGTAGGAAGCTGGGCGGAGCATGGCTTAACAGGGCCACCCTGTCTCCGATGACAGAGGTCTCAGGCTCTGGGGTGATTTCGAAGTGATCTAACAGTGCTCCCAGGAAGTCTCTTATGCCTTCGAATTCGGCACTTCCCACGTGCCGGGAGCCATCCAGGAGGAAAGCCGCGTCTATGTAAGACCGCGCGGGGGGTGGTTTGGCTTCATCGCAGGCAGCGTCTGGCCGGCACACATCTGTAGAACAAGGGTCACTCAGGGTTACTAGGCGGAAGGTGATGGAAGAAGAGAAACAGCATCCCAGGTATTTCAACATTTGGAAACTGCACAGTCTTTGATCTTAAAAGAGCTCCTCAATGACTTTGATATCAACACCAGGAAGATTTCCCAGTCCATGGTTCGCATCTATTACAAATTTTATACCCAGCCTTCAGGTCCATTCACTAACACTCTCTGACTTTTAAAACTCAAGCTGCTTTCAACAGAAGCTTCTTCTCAGCTGTTTTATTTTTTAAGTTTATAAAGATTGAAGTGGACACTTTATCTCATGCTTGAGAGGGTATATTGTCTCGTGACATAGAAGCTGATAATCTCTCTAGTTGACAATAAACAGGTTAAAGCAATGAACTTTATTATTATGCCGACACTGTTCTATGAAAAGTATTCTGCTTAAAAAGTCAGAATGAAGAAAGCATGAGTCTTATTTCAGTTTGAACAAAGGGTTATAATTCAGTGTCTGTCTCTGCACATGAAGGACAAAGCTGCTGTTCATGTTTGTTGTCCCCACAGTGATTATTAGTTGAAAGCTCAATATTTGTTTATTAAATAAATGAATACACATATTGCATATTAAAGGGCTTTCAGGGCATGAGGCCATTTTAATAAATATGCATATCTCATTTGGCAAAAAATGTGTAGTCATAAAAACAGTAAATTGCATTGACTCTGACCACATGCATATTCAGAGAAATAAAAAAAAAAAAAGAAAGGTCTTAAAGGTCACCTAATCTTCTAATTTTACAGATGACACCAAGGGTAGGACAGTGAAATAATTTTGTCCAAGGATACAGCAGTATTTCTGGAAGTTTCTGCATGTGAAGTCCATGTTCTACGGCTAGAGACAAGGCCATGTGGTACAGTGGTGGGAGGCTCCTTGGCTTGAGCACTGAGATGCCCAGGCTTTGGCCTCACTGTTCCCAGCAACATGCTCTGTACATTTATCTAAGTCACCGCCGGGCCTCAGCTCTGCCCGGTTCCTATGCACAGTCAGGCAGCTGGATCAGATTCACCAGGGGAGCCCTTCCGGGACTGACACTCCGTTTAATCCTAGGTGTTCAGTAATAGTTAGTGGTTAAGGATGAGAATGGCCTCTCTAACACCTCAGAGAAGACAGAGATGGGATAACATGTGTGTGGACAGCTGGTACTTAGATAGGGGCCCGCGCTGCAAATAAAGGCTATTAGAGGAAAGGGTGGTATCCGGAATGCAGATCCTAGGGGATGCAGCCAGCCTCCCAACCTCATTCTTGTTCATGGACTCGATATGGCTATGGACAAGTTACAGTTCCCTTACTAAAACCCAGTAAAATTTTATGACCATATTTAATGATCAGATGACAGAACAGTCACCTGTGTGCAAGGCAGTTTTTGGAATCAGGGACAGCAGGCTGCCCATTTGCTCAATTTTGTGGAGTTTTTTAATTGTAGGAAACGGCAGCCAAAATATCTTCCCTTATATGCCTCTGGGACAAAACAAGGGCTTAAGCCAAGAAATGAAGCCAAAATCTATCCCCAGCCACACATGTGCAACTCCTGACAGTGCAACATACCAGTGCCCTGCTGTCACGGACAAGGGTGGGAGCCAGCTGAGAACCCAGAGGCTGGGCTGTAGCATTAAGTGCTACAGTGTGGTTGGCACTTTAAGTGCTTTGAGTAAGAATGCCAGTGCTTAAAGCTCTGTGCAATTGACAGGGGTTGGGAGGGAGAGAGAGAATTTCTGGTGATATCAAGGTAGGGAAGGAAGGAGAGAGAGAGGGAAGCAGGGGGAAGAGAGGAAGAAGAGAGGATTAGTAGAAGAAATTCTACTTTTCCCTCAGAGCTCCCACTGCCCTGTGAGGTCAGTTCAATGGCAAACATTAGCAACTCATGGGTACACATGGAGGAGCAGGAGAGGAATCAGGCATGTCTTCAAGGCCAAGTACAATTTTAAGAAGCAGAATAATGTGATCTGTGTTACTCATAAATGGCAGGATTTTTAAAGGTGGTGTTCTTGGATGTGATCTGGCTGCAAGGCCCTGAGCAAATAATTTCATCTCTCTAAGCCTCATTTTCCTCATCTGTAAAATGGAGCTATTAATAGTTCAAGTGTTTGGATTATAGTGATCCAAAGGAGACAATGAGAAAAATGCTTGGAACACAATAAACACAATAGCGTAGTATTAACTATCATCATCACCAGCACCAGTGTCACATAAAACAAGTAGAACAGTGCACAGTTTCTAATAAATGCTCCATAACTGAGCTATCACACCCACCAGTAATCTCAGTGGCTTTTTCTCATTTCCTAATTACCAGAACACTCACATTATTAGAACACTCAGACACAGATCGAGCCAATGTTCCAGCTAGACCTGCAGACTGTACAAAACACAACATCGCACAAACCAGCTCTTCAAACCTTCCTGATGCCTAACTTTTGGGAGTCTAGGAAGCGCCTTTCCAAAGAGAAATGCATGACTTTCTGCTAATAGCCACTTGTAAAACATTTCTTTGGGGTTGTGAACATTTGAGATTTAGAAAACACATAAATACACTCTTAGAGCATGAACAACTTGGCAGTTGGACAGGCTACATTTTTCTAAAAATCAGTGCCTGGAATGTGATCCCCGGCTGTGATACTTAGGAGGAGGCTCCAACTCGCAGCTGAAAGGCTCCATCTGGGGATGAGGCAGTGTGATGAGGTGAGCCCAGAGCCCCTGGGGAATTTCTCCCACGGCCACACGTGTCCTTGCTGCCAAGTTCCAGCCGCTCCTGCCAAGGGTGACTCAATGTGCTCAACAGACCTGGGCAAATTATGTTCTTTCTGGGGGTCTTACCATAGCAGAACGTGCACCTCTGCAGTCTCTCCAACATTGGCCCGTAGTCCGCCCCGGATGGAACCATTATTACCTGGAATGTGCCAGTGTCATCGATCTGCAAGAAGCAGAAGCCAGAGAAAGAACAGCTTAGTGGGTGGGGCTGCAAGACCTTCCCAGGGGTGCTGCTTCTGAGGTCACAGGGCCGGAGGACAGGGAGCAGCAAGTCAGCGCACTGCCTGGGTGTGAGCCCTGGTGCTCCCTTTGGCTGTTTCCTCCTCTGTAAAATGGAACCATCACACACACTAGCTAATGGGCTACTGAATGTGTTCATAATTGAAAAGCACTTACTGGCACAGGGTGGGTGCCACGTGGGTCATCAGAAACCACAAAGCACTCTCCTGTCTATTCCCTCAACAACCCAGTCAGCTTTTTCTTCTGTTTATCATCCCCATTTTACAGATGAGGAAGCTGAAGCTCAAAGAAAGTTTAGGTGTTAGGATGGCCTCAAGGTCTGGGCGGTTCTTATTAAATGCTGTTCTTGCTAAATGTTACAAGGTAGCAGAGTATTTTGCAGACTCAAGTTGAACAGGATGAGCTTGACTGGAACCTAACTGGATAAGTGTAGCCAAATGCAAAGAAGAAATCAATGTATAATTATCAAAATAGCGTATATAAGCAATGGCTAAGCCTCCCTTAAGGGAGGCAGAGCTTGTGAAGTGAACCCAGGCTCCATTACTTGCTGACAGTAAATAAAGCCACCTGACAACAGCCATGACCTTGTCTTGTGTTTTTAATAGAATGCCCTGAGCAGCAAACCCCTTAGTTTCATCAGAAAAGGACTGATCTATGGACACTGGACACAGAAGCCTTTGAGGAGCAGGATCAGAGACCCTCCCCCCACTCCCACCCCAATCTCAGAGAACCAAGAGAAATCACAGGATGCGCTTTACAATGGTCTTGGAATTCGCACTATGAACCGGACATTGGAGCTGGCTTTGCAATGTGGGCCCTCATCCACATCCAGGCAGCTCTCCTCCGAACAGCTCCTGGCCGCTTCCGACGTGGCCCCAATGTTAGTGACCCACTTGGGGCGTCTGAGGCTGGAGAGCAGGGAGAAGATAAGGAGGCTCCACACAAGGAAGAACAATGAGCTCATCAGTTAACGGACTCGGGGATCTCGGACAGCGGAAGGGAAATGGTAGGCATGATCCTAATGCCTAAGAGGTGGGGCAGATAGCATTTACTTCCCCCGTGAATCCTACTGGCCTCTTCCCGTTTCTCGGGGAAGCTTCCCACCCGAATATCATACATGGAGGGAGAACTTTGGCGGCCAAGTTTATATGGGGTGACTCCATCTCTCCAAGCAGGCTGCGCCAGGACAGATATCTGAGCCCATCAGACCCATTCTCTCAGGTGTTTCGACCTAGCATCCTGAGGTCTCTCCGTGCTCAAGGTAAATGCTAAGGGAGCTGCGGGCTCACCATCTTTTATCTTGTGGACTGAGGAGCAAGGGAAATGGGAAGGAGGGTTGGGGTGGAAGAGTTTTTTACTCAGTGTATAAGAGATGGAGAAATCTCTGCTCCCGGAATTGCTCCCTGAGAGGCCACTGTGTTTGCCTTCACAAGCCATCCGGGTCAGAGGAGGGAGCTTTCCACTAAATGCCTAGGCACAGATGTGTAGTGGAAGGAACATATAGGGCCCTGGAAAGACTGAGAGAGCAGCCAAGGCAGCAAAGGGGAGCACTGTGTGGAATGAGAGAAGAGAAAGAAAGACAAGACCCTGTGATGGTAGGGCAGTGGTGATGACAAAACAGGGATGTTTGCAGTGGAGGGCAGTGCTCTGCATTGCTCCCCGGTGCTATGTGCAAGGGATGCCTTTGAGGAAATGCTGAGTTGTGTGTCTGGGGGGGGTACAGGGTGAAAACAGAAGAACAGAGGCTGCCAACCTGGCTCAGAGGCAGAGGACACCTGGGTTATATCTGTATCCTTATGATACATTCTCCCTTGGGGTGCGTGCCCGTGTGTACTCGAGCTGGCTTAGGTTAGTTTCGGTGGTCTGTAAATGAAGAGTCTTGGCAAACGCACCAGCAGAAACAACTAGTCTGTATTGTTAATGGTTTGAACAGGTCTCCGGGCAATGTTGTGAGCGAATTGTATCTTTGCTTCGTCCGGATCTTGAGGAGCGATGCGGAAACCAATCCCAGAGAGCATGGATAGAGCACATGCTGGGGGCAGAATGCTGTCTTATTGCCAACTATTAGGGTCCAGAAAAAAAAACCCCACATAATGTCTGAGCGAGAAGAAATCTTAGAAACCATGTGACCCAAACCCACCTTCTGACAGATGAGGAAAGGGGGCCAGACAGGGGTGGGGTATGGAAGCTGCAGTCTAAGCTTTGCTCTCTCCAATGCCAGACCTGCCTCCCATCCTCTGCATGTGGTACCTTGATGACTGCAGTGTTGTGTCAGGGCTTCTACCTTAATCTGGAGCAGTGCTCCCACGATGTCATCCAGGGACTTCCACCACTGAACTAGTTTGCATCCTGCACATCTGCAATGTGACAGTGTCATGCTTCTGGCACTGGCACTAGTCGATAATTGACACTTCATAGTTAATCATGTACTGACATGTTGGGGTCGACCTGAAACATCATCCTTCTCGCTGACTACACAGCGCCGCTTTATGGGGAAAGTCTGTGGGGAGTCCATGCTCCTTGCCCTCCCTGAGCTGATTAATCTCCTAATCAATAACGCTTTCCAGAGGTGGTTTTAGAGATCACCCATCCTACTGTGCGTCACTGGAGCAACTATAGTTAGCATATGTTACAGAAAATTCCTTGAACTGAATGTGGGTTGGGAATTTAAAATAAAAGGGTCTTGTGTAAAATTATTAAAAATAAAAGGGTTCACTTTTCTTCCTGCTTTTCTGGGGATTCCAAGGAGCACCAGCGTGGATGACAGTACAGCTATACAGCCCACGGCTGTGCACAGTGGGGCATTGAGCAAATGGCTCTGGATGAGACTCTGTTCTTTCTTTCTAAACATTGTGGGGCTCCATAAATGGGTGCATGCAGGAAAAATACAATTAATGTTCTGAGTAATATTCTTTCTTCAGGTAATTCCATATTAATGAAGGAAACCCTCGTACAGTAAAAGGTTAGGCACTCAAACTGCTAACGCTTCCCGTGAAAAGTCCTACTGCACTCACTGTCTCTCTGTCTTCAATCACAAGGGTAATCTGTAATGTCAAACATTACTCTTAGTCCTTCCCCCACCTGCAAGACCAAACAGCAGAGTCAAGAAAAAAAAAATAGGCCAGCTAAAGAAGAGATATTTCTTATAAGCTTACTAGGCAGGGAGACCATTCTATGTTAGAATTGTTAATGTAGAGCAAGTATCATTTTACCAGAGGAGGTTAATTGCCAAGAGAATTTAGAGGGAAAACCTTAGTGGCAAAACAAAGTTGAGATTGAAGTTTTTCTAGGCAAAAACGGCCGTCTGTTTCAGAGGGGATGAGCAGCTGGTCACTCGGTTTGGACCCAGCGTGGAAGATTTCCAAGATGCTGATGCCACGTCCGTGTGCTGAGAATCACAGGCACATCAGACCGCCCCGTCAGAGCAGCTGCTTCCCAGCCCGGCCACACACGTCTGCTCAGGCCCCAGACGTCACACGGGACTGCTGAACGCCAGGTCAGCGGAGACTTAGAAAAGTCACGGTAGTTATGAAATAACCTCAGGTTTTAAAATACAGCCCCCAAATAAAGACGTGTTGTCATGAAAGTTTGGAGTTCTATTCTTAAAATAATAATACAGTGCAGGTTAACTGTAGGTAACCACAACTGAAGAGAATGAATAGGAGAAGAAAGAACAAGAGGGCAAGGGGAGGAGCAGTAACATAATTTCTCTTCTGTAACGTCAGGTGTTGGGCTCCCACCCACCTGTGCACATGCATTTGCTTTTACCTGTCCTGGGCAACCCTGCTCACTCTGTCCTCCATGAGCTGGGTCCCTTGGTTTTCTGCTTCACTCTGGTATCCCCAGAGCCGAGGACAGCACCTGGTATCTATGAGCTGTTCACCAAACATTTGTTGGATGCATGAACTTTGGGACCGATTCTGACTTCTGTCTGCATCTCTCACTTTTCTCTCACCCCAGTCCCAGGGGTGTTTGGAGCCAATTCTGCTCAACTTATGAGGGTCTTTGTCAAGAATTTGAACCTTCATTGGTACCCTTTTCAGATAAACTCCTTCAAGAAAGAAGCAAAGAGTCTCTAGGGTATTTGGGCAGAGTCTTTAAGGGAGATTGATAACACACAACAGGTTTAAAATAAACCAACAAGAATACATTTCCTGAAGTTCTATGCTGTGAGTGTACCGTTGTGTGAATGGTGGAATCATGTCAGTGTAATGATGTGCAATTATTTATTTGCATTAGGATATTAACGTCTCTCTTGTTTTGTGACTATAAATAAAGCCTAGGGACAGTAGAGGCTCTCAATAAACGGAGGAAATTATGAGGACTCTGTGAGTGACTGAATCCAGATACAAAATTTGGAGCTCCGGCATCTCCTAGCAGCTTCATTTGCATGGCTGGCCCCAGTCTTCCCTATTTTCTGTGCATTTCCTTTTCTGAGTCTGCTGTGTCAGCCTGTTCATTTGCATAATTCTGAGTCAGTGACGCTAATAGTGGCTTCAGTTCCTCCACAACCTAGACTTCAGTATTGTTACAGATTTCAGTTCCGCATCAAGCAAATGAATGATAATAAAGCAAAAGCTACCTCCTCGAGTGTCTACTATGTGCTAAGCACGGATGCACAGTGTTCCATCAACTCGTCTCCATAGCAACTCCAGGCAATGGGCACTGCTTTCTCCCTTCTACAGACAAGCACTCTAGTTCAACTCCCTCCTGCTTATTTGAACATCTTCACAGAAAATTATGAAGCAGGAAAGGTCAAAAGCCTCCTTAATCCTAGCCACCGGCCTCCAGGAAAGACAGACAGATGTCACTGTCAGGTGAGTGACTGCCCCTGCAAAACGGCTTCAGAAACAGGTGACGTCTCAGCCACCTACGCTGAGCCATTTAGTCTGTGCCGACAGAAAATCGACCTTGCCTTCAAAAAATTCCTTCTTAACTCTAAGCTGGAGTCTCCTACTGCTCTTAATCCCAGCTTCTTTAATACAGAATTTTGCTAAATTGGAGTTCAGCTGGCAAGCTGTCTCCAGTAAGAATGTTTCTCATACCTGGAGACAGTGATTCCGTGGCTTCTTACTTTCCTTCTTCCAAATGAAATAATTTTCAAATGTGTGGCCTTCTTGTTCAGGTTGCACCTTCCAAGACCCTTTTGCTGCTGTGCAGGGCCCCTCTTCACGGTGGCCACATGAGCGGTGGAGAACAAAACACCACATTGGCCCAGCACAGAGGCTGGAGGGACACTCACTGGGTGCAGCGGGTCTTTTGTAAGGCAGCCCTGCCCCTGACCCACTGTGGGCAGGGTGCTGGAAATGTTAGAATGGCCACTATCAAAACGGACAAGACACAGCAAGTACCGGCCAGGATGCAGAGAATAGGTGGCAATAGAAATTGGTTCAGCCACTGTAAGCAGACTGGGGTCCTCAAAAAGAAATTAAAAATAGAACTACCATATGATCCCATAATTCCCCTTCTGTGTATTTATCAAAAACCAAACCAAACCAAACGCAGAACACCAGCTAGGAAGGATACATGCACTTTATGGTCATGTGCCGTTATGTACAATAGCCAAGACCCGGGAACAACTTGTGTCCACCAGTGAGAAATGGGTGAAGAAGGTGTGGTACGTGTACATGCGATTGCTATTCAGCCATAAAAAAGAATGAAATCTTGCCATTTGTGACAACATGGATAGAACTTGAGGGCATTATGTGGAACAAATCAGACAAAGACATATGTCATATGATCTCATTTATGTGTGGAATCTAAAAATAAATCAAAATCTGAACTCATACAGAAAACAGACTGATAGTTGCCAGAGGTGTAGGGTGGGAAGATGGGTGAAATGGGTAAAAGGAGTCAAAAGGTATGGATATCAAGTTATTAAATAAATATGCCCTGGCCAGTGTGGCTCAGTTGATTGGAGCATCACCCTGTAGACCATAAGATTGTGTGTCTGATCCCCAGTCAGGGTGGGCACATACCTAGGTTGTGGGTTCGATCCCCAGTTGGCGCATGTATGGGAGGCAACTGATCAATGTTTCTCACATTAATGTTTCTCCTTCTCTTCCCCTCCCTCCCTTCCTCTCTCTAAAATCAATAAACATATCCCTGGGTGAGAATTAAAAAGAAGTACATCATTGGGATGTAATGTACAGCATGATGAGAGTTTATACTACATTGTACATTTGAGAGTTGCCAAGAGAGTAAATCTTAAAAGTTCTCATTGTAAGAGAAAACAAACTTCGTAACCACTTATGGTGACAGATGTTAAGTAGACTTTCTGTGGTGATTATCTTGTAATATATACAAATACTGAATCATTATGTTCTGTACCTGTAACTAATATAATGTTATATGTCAATTATACCACAACTTTTTTTAAAAAGGTCATCTTGATCCCAGGTTTACTTAGGAATGCTATACAATAAGAATTTAATTCTCAACCAAAGAAGCTATAACTAGAATGGCTTTCCCTTTGTAACATTCGGATAATTACATGACAGAGGAAGTTATAAAATAAGTCAATTGGTTTTCACGGTAGAGGAACAATTACTACTCTGGCCATAAAGTGACATCCAGGGATGTTTACTGGCCCTCCTGACTGAGTTTCTTTACACCCAGATGCCGCTCAGAGCAGTCCCCTGCACTAGCAGCAGAATAGCCAGCCTGGGTTCAAGTCCAGAGATTGCCGCTTCTTCACTGTGTGACCCAGGGCGTATAGGTTACCTTCCCCAGGCTCAGCTTTGTTACATGATACCTTTTAGAATTAAACAGGGTAATGCATACCAAGGGCTTAGCATGGGCCTGGTAACACTAATAAATAGTATAATTCAATCCATTCTTATAGAGGTTTCTGATTATAGTCCCTCCTCCGCACCGGGAAAAAAAAAGTCATGTGAAAGGTGTAACCCTCTTACCTCAAATGCACGCTTGATGGAGGGCACCTTGCTGAAAGCGATCACGACAGGAACGATGTCAAGGGCACTGAATTCCATGGTGGCCGTGGTGATGGACTGGCCATCAGCAGATTGACCGCTGCTGAAAAACGCGGCGATTCTTCTCGTGTGAGTGCCTGGAAGGGTTCGCTTGAAGAGGTTCCTGGAGATAAACCTCATTGCTTTGCCGATCTCCCTGCCCTCTGAGGACCTCTCGTAGGGGATGGCTGCGATTTCCCTGAGGAGGCGGTTCTTCTGGTAGGAGTCGGAGAAGCGGATGAGGTGTCTGACGCGGGAGTTGTAGGACAGGATGGCGATGCGCGCTCCCACCGGGCAGCCGCTGTCCCGGACTCGAATGCTGCGCACCAAGGAGGACATCACCTCCTTCATCTGCTGGAACTCCTGCTCGGTCACATCCTGCGACTGGTCTAAGGCAAAGACCAGCTCGGTTGGGTGCACGGGGCATTCAGGTTTTCCTAAAAGGCAAGAACATGTCTCTGATCATGCAGCGTTAAAAAAAAAAAAAAAAAAAAAAGACGCATGGAACGCAAAGTAATTTTAACTGTTAAATATTCGAATTTAAACAGTAAATAGTAATTTAAATATAAAAACATTCAAAATACTACATGTTTAAATCTTGAACACTTAAAAATGCTACTCTAAAATCTGAAATTGCTCTTGTAAATAAAGCACAAGGAAAAGTCTATAATTCAATTTGCGTTTTAATGGCATTTGTAAATTAATTACCAATTTCCTTGTAAATGATAAAGAGCTCATGGATATGCCCTTCCTTTTACTTACAGAGATTGGATTAATGGCATCCTGTTTGTTGCTGGAACTTCCCTCAGTTAAACAAGCTAAAACATAGTTTTATTACTTAGTGAGGAAATGTAACAGGGGATGAGAAGGAATGGGTAACATAGCTCTGACAAGCAGTGACACACACTATGTCACAGGTGGCAAACACAAGTCCCACAGGCCAAATCCAGCCCTCCACCTTGTTTCTACCTGGCCGCAGCACCGAGCTCCTTTACCCTAGTTAAGGAGTAGTTACATTTATACAGTCCTAAAATTACAGTCGGCCCTTTGTAGGCAACCATGAGGGTGATATGGCCCCTGGTGAAAATGAGTTTGACACCCCTGTGCTAGGCAGAACAGACACTTAGATGCCAAGTCAGCGGGCATGACAGGGAGTGTGTAGAGCCCTGGCACAGCTACTGACTAGCCGTGTGACCTTGTCCAGGTGTCTGCATCTTCTCTGTGCTTCAGTTTGCTTATCTGAGAAATGTCGGTACTCATATCACCCTCTGCGTAGGCCTGTGTTGAGGATTAAGTGAATCAACACAGGTAAAGCACATAGGATAATAGTGCCTGACACATAGTAGGTGCTCAATTAATGTTAGCCATTACTAACTATAATAATTATTATTACAGACTTTTTCACTGTGACAGAGAACTCTATCATTTTAAAGAATGAGAAACACTTTAGCTGACTTATGTAATAGCTAAAATGCAAGTTTGATCAATAAATATCTCATCACTTAGAGAAACTTTGAATTATGACGGTTAAACTCAAATGTAAGCATTACCTTCAGATTTATTCAATGATCCTAATTCCTTCATTCTAATCCCAGTTCCCTGTACTTATTGCAGTTGGCATTTTCTACTTGTCTGATTACCTGATTAATGTTTGCCTCTCCCACTAATTTAGGAAGTGTGGAGACAGGAACTGTGTCTTGATCTGCCAAGTTATTAGTCCCCATCATATATCATGGCTCTAATAGATGTTGACTGAATAAAAAAGAACCACAGGACAGTTCTTTGCCACAGGTACGGGAAGAACAACCTGTCCCAGCTGATATGGCTCAGTGGACTGAGAGCCGGCCTGCAGTCTCAGAGGTCATCAGCTGGATTCCCAGTCAGGGCACATGCCTGGGTTGTGGACCAGGTCTCCAGTTGGAGGGCATGAGAGAGGCAACCAATCAATGTTTCTCTTGGAGATCGTTTCTCTCAAACACTGATGTTTTTCTCCCTCTTTCTCCCTCCCCTCTCCTCTCTCTAAAAATAAACAAATAAAAATAAATTGCTCCTGCCTTTCAAAAAGCATTAAAAAAAGTAAAGCATCTGACTCCTAAAAAAAAAAAAAACCAAAAAAAAAACCCAAAACCAAACCAAACCAACAGCAGCAAATTTCAATAATAGGGGAGATGCCTGGTGTTGAGATGTGGGTTGGTAAAAGGAAATCTCGATGGTGTGCTTCTCTTGGAGGGGTGTCTCCTCTTCTTCACATGCCAGCAAGTCATGTTCAAAGACGATAAGCACACCATGAGGTCCACCAGGTCGCCACACAGAGCTCAGGAACTCAGAGCTGCTGGCTCCCACCCAGGCTGGCAGAGGAGGGAGTCCCTCTCCGGTGGCCAGCTGGGCCTCACTGCCCCGCCCCCTGGTGCTAGATTATCATCTCTTCTTGGTCCTAGACTTCCATGACCTTCCCAGGCTAAAGGACCAGTGAGAAGAAACATTCAACCCCAAATTAAACTCTGCATCTCAGTGGGGACAGGACAGAATTTAGTAGCCCCTAAGTCTAATTTAGTGGAGTAGCTGATTTTTAACAATTGAGGTCATGTCAGTTTTACAATCAAAATGAGTGGAATTATGACCAAACATAGAAGTGGTTCCAGCAGCTTTGTGTTTGGACTGTTCCTTGCCTATGGGAATGACAACAACTCAGCTTCAGATGTATTGTAGAGATAAAGGGGAAAAAAATTCACAGCACTGGCTGAAGATATAAGCAAATTCAGCTTTTCCAGAAAAACACCAAAGGGCTAATGCAACTTGCCAAATACATCGTCTGAAACCCAGCAAGCTGGCAGGGAGCTGAGACCGCCGAGGATGCTGGGCTGCACTGTGGGGGCACTGAGGGGCCCTCCTCCAGGCCGGGACTGTTGCACCGGGCCCAACATGGCTCTGTGGTCACACACCGTATACTGATGGTTGCTGCTCTGTGCTCACACACTGTATACTGACAGCTGCTGCTGGACACTGAGCAGGTGAACATGAGGACAGAGAGACAAACCACACCACTGACATGGAACTCACATGTAACAATGGTGGCCCTCATCCAGGACAGTCATCTTTCCCTGAAACACCACGGCACCTCCTAACTAGTCCTCTGGCTCTTACACTTATCCCACAGCAGCCCGAGGAAGCTTCAAAAAATTGTTCATGAGCTCATGCTCCTCCCTTCATACCTTCAATAAACCTTTAATACTCTCCCAGTGCAATTCAAAGACAACCCAGCTGCCTTACTATAACCTGCAAAGCTTAGCTTGATCTGCTTTTGCTTGCATCTCCATTTTTTTCAAATGCCCCCCCCCCCCCCGCCCCGCCTCCCTATGTCTCAGTCCTATGGGGCTTCCATCAATTGCTCGGAAATGCCTAGGTCTGTCTTGGCTCATGGCCCTTGCACTTGAAATTCTCTCTGCCTGGCTCTTAGAGAGCTGGCTTGTTTTTACTCTTCAGTGACTTCAGTGTCACTGCCTCAAAGAGGAGCTCTCCCTCCAAAGGAGTTCTCACCTCCCCTAACATTATTCTGTGACACCACCTCCTATTCTTGACCTCTTTCACAGCAACCATGAGTCTGTAATTCCTTCATTTGTTTACTCTCTGGAGCCCCTACTGAATGGAAACTTCTAAAGACAGGAATCATGTCTATCTTATTCAGCCTCCTGTCCTGAGTTCCTGGGACAGACTGGCACATCCTAGGCTTTCAATACGTACTTGTTGAATGAGTGAGCAAGCGATCCGAGGGCACGGATTGGTGGGTTTACATAAAAGGTATGAGGATATAAAGGTGTAAGAGGGGCACGATGAATTTGTACAAAATTAGGTAGCAGGCATTGGTAAAAAGATTTAAACAACTACACTGAAAGATATTAAACCAACTTGGTCATTACCATCAGGCATGAACTACGTGGATTTTAGCATTATCTGAGCTTGCGCATTCAGCTCACTTGCTATCTGATTATCTCTACTTTTATTTTCCACATTTCCCCCTCTGGATCTTAATTCCTGACATCCAAACTACAGAGACAATATGATAAACAGTGAGAGAGAACATGAAGGGAAGGGGATATTATTACAAAAAACCCAACAGTAAGATATGGTAATGTTAGTCATTAAAATATTAATAATAAAAAAACCCCAAACCAGTTGGTCCGGGAAACAGCTGTGAAACTCAGCTAAAACTGAGTGATTTATTTGTCTGTGCTACCAGTATGAGGCAGCAAAGACAGCCCAGGTAAAATTTGTATTGTTTGGCAGGCAATACATCATTCTTTCCAGATGTATGACATTTTGGGCTTGATTATAATATGCTATAAATAAAGATTACTCACCGTGTCCGCCAGCTGGGGAGAAGAACAAAGGAGATTAGGTTATTATCTGGTAGGAGAACAGAACTCTGCACTGTGTAGGAACATCATGGCAGCTGAGATTCTGCAGTGTGTGTTTTGTAGACAACTCAAATATCAAAGCAACAGATAGGGTTCAGAGAACATGCAGATGCACCCCAGCATCTTGGGACAAACACTGCTCCTTCCACAGGGAATAGCAAGGAAGAGGAGGGGCAATCTGCAGCCATGAATCAGCAGCCTGCAGCTCGCTGTCGGCGGAAAAGAACTTCTGCTTGTAAGGGAACATTAGGTGGCAGGGAGGTGCGCTGAATTTGGAAAGTTAAAAGGCCCTACCCGCTTTCTACCCTAAATTTTCCTCATGTAGATTTCTACATCTATTAATTATATACACACACAAACACACACGTGTGTGTATATAAACATCAGAGACAGATTTACTCTGAGGATAATGAAGCTTAAGTTTTAGGTCTGCCCTGTTCAATATGGAAGCCATGAGCTGCATGTGACTTTAAATTTTAATTAATTAAAATGAAAGGAAATAAAAAGACCAGTTTTCTAGTCCCCAGAGCCACGTAGCCAGTGGCTACCACACTGGACAGTGCATTGGAGCACCTCTATCGTTGCAGAAAGTAGACTGGATGTCACTGCTTTTGACCTCTCACCTGTCGGGGTCCCCTCTCAAGGCCCTGGGAGGGTGCACAGCCATGTGCTCATGTGAACATGCATTTCTGTGATGTGCAGAAACCATTGTGTGTGACTTCCTTTCTTGTTCTAAAGAACGCTTGCTTTTGAGATAATTTTGGACCCACGTTTGGATTTGTAATTTTCTATCAAGCCCCTCCAATTCTAAAAGATCAGGCCTCCTCATACTTGGTTGGAGGTGTCCTTGGGTCATTATAGTTCACAAGGCTTGTGTGTCAGAAAGCCTGCTGTGCTAATTTAGCCCCAAAGCACCGGTCTTCAGGCCCTATGGTGTATGTTTTGATTCCCGCCATGGATGGGTCCATTCTGCTACATAAAGGCAGGGTTGAGATCGGCCCTGCATTTAAAGCTTTTCAGTCTGTGTCTTTGAGACCAATGCTGTCTACAGAAAGGGGCTCTAACTTGTCTATTTTTCTTCCCCAAAATGTCTTGAGTGATTTTGACTTTTCCTGCCAGTCATAGCATTTAATTGGGAAGTGAATGAGTATTTATAGATGGACATTAAATAGTAACTCTCTCCTGATCTTGTACATGGAATGAATTCCTTCAATGATGGTAACATGTGTTTTGATAGAATAAGCTGCCCATCAGGGTCTTACAGCAAATTCCAAAGAGCATTTTCCAGATCAAAATGCCTGCTTGCTTACAGAATTTTGAGAAGAAAAATATCACAGGAATCCAGCATACCTTTCCAGGTATTTCCAATCTATGAGCCAGAGTTGGGACTCCTGCCCACCCACCGGGACACCTATGATCACCGCACATGTTTCTCACCAGGTGAATGCAATCTTGCCACTTAGGGTCAGGTGTTAATACCATTTGAAAGAGTTCACCGCGATGGTACACTGATTGATTTCACCCTCAGGAGAGTTCTGACCTCCTGTCTCAATGTTCCCCAGACTCAAAGCCCTAGATATACTATTACCTAGTGCTTGGAACAGGTTCCATTAGACACGCCAGCACTGAGAGAGGGAGTTAGTTCATCGTCACCAGTCTGTGCTGACTCAAAATATATGCAGTGACATCTCTAACTTTAAGAGGTTGACTGGTAAATTATCTCAATTTCAAGTGCAGAAATTGCTGCTTTTCTGTTATGACTGCTGACAACTTGCGTGATCATTTTCAGCAGGGTACTTACGACTGTGGTCCCGCACATACTGAATGAGCTCACATGTCTACAATTCAAAAATAAAACAGAGAGCATTAACCAACAGACTGCCAGGCCCTGAAGTTCAAAAAGAAAACAAACTTAATGGCATGTTTGGGACACTCTGTGGGAGCCAGGAGGTACATACGGAAAATGAAGCCAGTCCTTTGGGCCCCTTCACACCCTAGAGAAACAAAAAAAAAATGTGGTTTCACTGCTCTAGACACACACCTCAGAGGCCAGCATGTGTACCAATGTTACTCTAAGAAACTGATAACTTTGTAAAGATTTCTATTCTTATTAAGTTAGAGGGAAAGAAAGGACACATGTAGACATCCATCACCTAATTATAACCTATAAGCAGCACCACAAACCTCCGAAGACCGATTTCCTCCAGCCCCATGTCCAGGTGAGGGTTGCCCAGGATCTGAGATGAAGCTGACCAGTTGATGCTGGCATGAAAAGCTTTGGAAAAAGGCTTGTGGCTCACGGGGGTGTCCAACCTGCACCCACAGGCTGCATGCAGCCTCGGACGGCTGTGAATGCAGCTCAACACAAAATCATAAATTTACTTAAAACATTATGAGATGTTTTTTGTGGTTACGTGTCACAATGTATTTAATGCATGACCCAAGACAACTTTTCTTCCAGTGTGGCGCAGAGACTCCACAAGGTTGGACACCCCTAGTAGAACTAGGTAAGGCTGAACCATCCGTATGGCTGCCCCTCCTTAAGAGAGAGGTTGGAGTTACTCACTTACTTACTTTGCCTTGACCTCTGAGCAGCAGCTAAGCTGATCCTTAATCTGTCCCCATCATCGGTTAGGATGACAAAGGGACCAGACTCAATGTGAACATCTGGAAAGGCAATCCCACTTGTAGTCCAAAATGAATATATATTCGTATAACATATGTATATGCAAATGTGTGTCTGTCTGGGTGAGGATCAAAAGAACAAAGTGGAACTGGTTTGAAATCCATGTGTTCAATTCTGACTTTGGAACAGAAAGAGTCTGGCTATGAGAGACACCCAAAGAAAAATGCAATGGTGCTGGCTGGTGTGGCTCACTGGATTGAGCACTAGACTGAGAACCAAAGGACCACTGGTTCAATTCCCAGTCAGGGCACATGCCTGGGTTATGGGCCAAGTCGTCAGTAGAGGGCTCTAGAGAGGCAACCAAACATTGATGTTTCTCTCCCTCTTTCTCCCTCCCTTCCTCTCTCTCTCAAAATAAATAAATAAAATCTTTAAAAAAATGCAATGGAGTCCACCTAAATTCCTAAAGAAAGTTCCATGTGAATATAACTTTGATAATTTATTCACTATTTATTAATTTTCTCTTGCCTTCCTTCATTTGTTGATCATTTATTGAATATAAGAAGAGGACAAGGGTTGAACAGATGGATTTACTGACAATTGAGAAATCTCATGTTAGTCTGAATACTCTTCATTTCCTCCCTCAGTTCCCCCCACCTCCCAAAAAATGGCAACTGATATTTAATTGACATTTTTTTGCTTCCTCTTTCTGAGCCCATCAGGGTGGAAAATAGTTGCCAAGCTGCAGAGACAGAAAGCATGTCCATTTGGACAATGAAGATCCTGTGCAATGACTTTTTACTTGGAAAAGGATCTGGTGTGATTTACGGTTTTTTCAGCTTACCTTGCGTCCAGGGGGTCCCAGCTCCCCAGGGGATCCTGGTTCTCCTGGAAGCCCAGTGGATATCTTGAAGCAGAATTTATTTACTTTAAAATTGTGCATGTGCGTGTATATATATATATAAATAAATGTATGAGGGGGGTTTCAGTGTCTTAAGTTTCAAAGGCACTTTCACTTAAGAAAATTGAGATATTTATAAAAAGCCCACAGAAGGAAAAGAAGTCCTCAGGAATCACTCTTCCCGCTGCCCCCAGACCCCCGATAATGCTTGCTAACATTTTGGTGTCTTTTTCTAGTCCTTTATTTATTCTCTTAGTATTAATCTATATGTTTTTCCTTAATATAATTTTATACTTTTCCTCTGTTTCCCTTTAAACTAAACATATGTGGTATCTCTGGGCACTTTCATGTTACTCAATATTCTTTTGCAAAATCACTTTTCCTGGCTGCATAGTATCCTAATACCTAGATATACCATGGTTTATTTAATTAGTCCCTTACTACTGCCACTTAAGTTTGCTGCTATGGTAATAAGCAATGCCACTATAAAGTTGTATATGCAATTCTGGTTACTTCCTTGGGGAAGTTTGCTAGAACTAGAATTGATGGGTAAAGGAAAAAAATTTTCTCTCAATGAACTTTTATCTAAATCTAATTAGTGACTAAAGTGGAAAACAAATGAACAAAAAAAACCCCAGAAAACCAAAAATTTGAATATAAAAATCATTAAAACAGCAAAAAGAAAACATTAACAGTTGGCTAGAAATCCTTAGTGAAATGGGGAACAGTGGTGGTCATACAAACAACTGTTGTTGACATTTACTATATGCCAAGAATTTTCCCATGTTCGTTTAACAATATAATTTATCAAAGTAAAGCTAGAATTTAGTTAAAAAATTAGAACCATATTCCTTTATTCAGTTAAAATGCCACAGGATTTATAACCTTTATAGGAATAAAAAAGGAACTTGTATAAAATCAACATAATTTGTAGAAAAGCATTTCCCAAGGAATAGCAATCAATGTCCTTTGGGTATTCTGATGATATTCACAGTACGCTGGGTTGAGTAGAAAAAAAAATTACCTATCATCTTTTATTTAGAAGATACAGACTAACCTTCCAGGACAAAATGGCAGATTGAGCATATGCATTTACTCTTGAGCCTTCCCAATGCCTTACTAAAATAATAGTAAGTGGATTTTTAAAAAGGCAAAAAAAAAAAAAAAAGACAAACATGGAAAGAACGGAACAGGAGATAACAGCCATAAACCTTTGGAAGCTAGAAGGCAGATGTATACGTGTTAAAAACAATGGATCTGAAAAAGCTGAATCCTAAGTCAGCAGCAGGGAAAGCCAAGAATTCATGCATTTTGTAGCACATCCCTAGAAGGCTCAGGAAGTGTCGGCCCAGGTACCTCTAGAAGTATTGTCAGAGCAAAGGGGAGAAGCTAACTAAGGAAGACTGGCTGAAAATCATTTGAGGAATCCACCACCTCCTCTCCATTCTCTACAGCTGTGTGAATGTTCCTTCTTCTGCCCCAACACCAGACAGAAGTAAAACCAAGGTGTCTACACTAGGGATCTCGGGGAAGAGTTGAAGGCAGCTGGTACCACCCTGAGAACAGAGAGATGGAATGAAGGTATGTGAAGTAGATACAAGGCCCTTCGGCTCTTCTTTTCCATGTGGTCCCTAGAAAGCTGGCAGTCAGACCTCCACCCCAGGCAGGAAATGGAAAGAATCTTCTCAGGAGACTCTGACTAGACAAAGACAACCTCAGATGCTGGTATCAGAGGTTTGCTAAGAACTGAGCCAGACCACTCTGCAGTGAACTTGTGGTTGACTAGTCCCATTGGCCTTGAGGCTTCTGATCAGCCTTTTTGGCCTCAATTCTGAAATAGGAAGTAATACTGCAATCTCCAGACATGTGAGAAATATAGAGAAAAAGAGGGAAAAAAAACTTCAGGAAACAGACTATTTGGGCAAAGAAGACTAAAAATGCTAATTTAGATCCTTAAGAGAGGCAAGAGAAGACATTTTAGCCACGAAACAAGAGAAGAATAGTATAAAAAAAGTAATATTCAGAGAGAAAAAAATGAGCTCTTGAAAATTAAAATAGAATATTGGGAGGTAAAGTCAATGAAAGTAGAGCAAAAAGACAACCTAAAAAATTGAGAGAAGAGATGGGGGCAGAGGAATTGCCATTTTTTCCTAACAAATCTTGTGAAATCACTTGATTCTTTCAACCAGTGGTTCTGAACTAGGGAGCATTTTGAACCTCCCCACCCCCCGAAGGAGCCACTTGGCAATCTCTGGAGACATTTTTTGCTGGCATAAAGGGGAGGGAGCCAGTGGTGGCTGTTGCTGGCGTCTAAGGCAGAGATTTTCAACCCATGTGCTACAGCCCAATGGTGTGCTGTGAGGATTTTTAAAACATGCAATACCTGACCATTTGGTCAGGGGTACTGACCTCTTTTTCCTTACATTGTCAACTGAAAAAAATGACAACAGCCAACATAACAATAGCCATCTCGTGTGAATGAATCAAAATTATACACATTTTTATCAGATTGGCAAAGAATATTATATATTTTTTTGGTATGCCACAGAATTTTGGTAATTAGTTGATGTGTGCCATGAGATGAAAAAGGTTGAAAATTGCTGATCTAGTGGATAGAGGTCAGGATGCTGTGAAATCTACTGGAGTGCACAGGACAGCCCACTCACAACAAAGAGTTATCTAGCCCAACATGTCACTACTGAGTGTGAGCATCCCTGCCTTGAAGTATGAGCATTTTTTAAAGTTAATAAAAATATAAATACATGCAAACACATAAGAATACACAAAATAAGACAGACTAAAAATCAAGGCAAATTAAAAATAAAACTAGTTAGCAAAAAAAAAAAAAAAAAAACCAAGGTGAAGATTCAGAAGACAAACTAGGAGTGTAAGTATTCCAAAAGAACTAAAGAGGCCCTCCACGAGTAAGGCAACACTTGACCACAATCTTCCAACAGAATAGAAACATCAACTCTTTGAGAAGGAAAACCTGGAAGCTTTCAGTGCCTAAACTTCAACAATGCTCATGTAGATGAAAATGCAGCTTGGCAGAAGAAATTAGCAAGTTACAAACAGTGATAAATTGCCCAGTGTGGGAGAAAAAAAGAAACAAATTCAAGGAACCAAAGGCCAAGAGAAAAAGTTAATATATTACCCACTAGTTTATTGTTGTTGTTTTTTTAATGATTAATGTGCCATAGGGAGAGAGGGAAACTGACAAGCAGCTGAACTTGTTAGGTTTCCAATGTTCAAGGGTAAACGACCTCATTAACAAGCAGAGGGAAAGAGGATAGAGAGATACTTCAATGCAGATGACATCTAGATTAACTTGAAAGTCTTTTCCAATTATCTAGTTATATCGGTCCAATATTTTTTAAAGAGCCTAATGTTAAAGGACAGTGATCCAAAAATATGATGAGGGGAAGAATTACAGCTGGGAGGCAGCTCTCTTGGGAGAGGCAGGATGAAGGGAGAAAAAGGCAGTTTCTTTATTTTGCAGCCCTAAAACCCACATAAATTATCCCTGAAGTGCTTGCTTTATGATGTAAAACAAAAATATACAGAATAAAATCAACTCCGATGATAAGAATGGAAGACCACCTCAAGTGTCAAGTTCAGTCAGATTCTGTATTTTTCTCTTCCTGCTCGACCTGGTGTTCGGGTCAGCCCACCTGATCAGTGCTGGTCCCAATGAGACAAAGAACACATCTGGAGACCATTACACGACGCTTGTCTCTCTTATAAAACAGCTGTCTCACACTAAGTCTAAGACATAGAAAGAGTCAGCAAACGCAAAAATCCATTCTGAAGCTCCTGGAACCCAAGGCCCCTGATGCCTGCAAAATGTAATGGAGACTCGTGTTCGGTCTGAGTGAGTCACAGCATTAGGCAACATCTGACCCCCTCCCAGGAATAATAAAGGCATATTCGGTTACATAATACACGGAAACTGGCTCTCAACGCTCAAGAGATACCCTCTCGAGCTCAGTAAAGAGAGAGTCTTTCTGGGCACACAGCTCACTGAGGTACAACAGTTACAACGCTCTCACAGTGAAGACAAACTCCCAGAGGATGTTAGGTTGCACTAAAGCTGCCAGGGAGACTCGATTAAACTGACCATATTTTGGAAGCTTCATTAACCAATGTCACCCCAATAAATTCTATTAAAAACGTATTTTGGACCACTAGAATTCCTTAAAAATAAAAAAAACCCCAGGAATTATAGTACCTTGGCAGCCAGAACAGATGAACTTGGTCACTAAAAGCAAACAGTCATTGCCTTCTTCCTGGCATTGAAGGATGAGCAACATATCCATTTCCTTACCCAAGTTTGCCTTAAAAATTGTGGCCTTTTCACACAACTACAACAAAATTACAACTAAAATACAGAACCACCACCATTCGGAACCAATAGAAATCAAGTTGAATGGAAGTCTGACAATCACAAAATTAAAGAACCCACATCCATTAAGACTGGTAAGAAGGGCACAGACGCCAAAAGGGCTGGTCCTACAATTACGTGTGGGGGATAAAAATTTGGGAGGGATGTCTCAGGAGCAAGCAGTCCCGGACCCACACTAGGCCCCCCAGCCCAGGGTTCCAATGCCAGGAAGATAAGTTCCCACAACTTCTGGCTGTGAGAACCAGCGGGGATTGGTCGGTGGAGAAACTGCTGGAGCACCAAGCAGTTCCTCTTGAAGAACCCACATGCAGACTTGTCTACTCAGACTCACTCCCTCTGAGCTCTGGCACAGGAGTGGTGTCTAGAGGGACACCAGTGATATGCAGGGGGATGCTGAAGTGTCTGGCATCAAAGCAAGCAGAGGCCATCGTCCCTTTTCTGGGCCCTCCCCACACAGAGCCGGCAGACTGGTGCCTTATCTAAGATTCCATCAATCTGATCTAATGCTGTTTGACCAGCCTTGGAGTTTCCCACAGACTCCGCCCCACCTAACTTAAGGGCCCACCCAAGCTGCTTTTCTATGTGAATAAACAAGCAGCAGTGGGCCTCAGTGAGCACCAGGCCTGGAACTAGCAGCCTAGATTCACAATTTGGCTTCACCTGGGAATCTCCAAGCCCAGCACAAGTAACAGCCATCTCAGATTGCTTTACGGCTCAGGCAGGGTACCCTGGGCAAAACAGGTGGGGGCTGACCTTGGCCCGCACCTCCCGGGAAACCCCAGGGCCAGCACACCCAGTGGACAGCTACAGACCATGTCAGAGCATCACCACCCTGCCTCTGCACAACTGATCCTCCACAGAGGGTGGAGGTTTGTGGTAGTGGTCACTGCTAGTCCTTACAGCTGACTGGCCTGGGTAAATTCCTCTCATTGATCTGCCTACAGCAATCAAGGTTCAACAAAAGAAGAAGTTATACTCAGCCCACACAGAGGGCACCTCGAGTACCCAGCTTGGATGATAGGGGAGGCAGTGTCACTGGACCCTACTACATTAGGCCACACTACCAAGACACGGAGCTAAAGCAGC
Organism: Phyllostomus discolor; assembly: GCF_004126475.2. Taxonomy (NCBI): domain Eukaryota; kingdom Metazoa; phylum Chordata; class Mammalia; order Chiroptera; family Phyllostomidae; genus Phyllostomus; species Phyllostomus discolor. The sequence continues at coordinate 28,341,835 of NC_040909.2, read as the reverse complement.
TCTACCTAATACATAGAAACACAGGGAGTCTGCCACAATGAGGAGACAAAGAAACATGGCCTGAATGAAAGGACAAATCAAAATCCAGAAAAAGAGCTAAATGAAACAGAGAAGACCAATTGGTTGTAAGGATGCTCAAGGAGCTTACTGAGGACCTCAGCAGCATAAAAAAGACCCAGTGAGAAATGAAGGACACACTAATTGAAATGAAGAACAATTTACAGTGAAACAACAGTAGAATGGACAAAGCTGAGAATCAAATCAGTGATTTGGAACATGAGGAAGCAAAAAACAACCAATCAAAACAAGAAGAAAAAATGAATACCCCCCCCCAAATGAGGATAGTATAAGCAGCCTGTGGGACAACTTTAATCAATCCAACATTAGCTTCATAAGGGTGCCAGAAAGGTAAGAGAAAGAGCAAGAAATTGGAAATCTATTTGAAAAAATGATGAAAGAAAATTTTCCTAATTTGGTGAAGGAAATAGACATGTAAGTCCAGGAAGTACAGAGAGTCCCAAACAAGATGGGTGCAAAGAGGCACCAAGACACATCATGGTTAAAATGGCAAAGGCTAAAGATAAAGAAATCGAAGGGGGATTGTGGGAGAATGGCTGAGAGGTGAGGGGATTAAGTATAAACAGGTAGTTACAGAATAGTCATGGGGGTGTAAAGTACAGTATAGGAAAGGGAGTAGCCAAAGAACTTATAGGCATGACCCATGGACGTGAACAATGGTGGGGGGACTGCTTGAGGGAGTGGGGGCTGGTGTTGGGTGGAGGTGGGCAACAGAGGAAAAATCAGGACAACTGTAATAGCATAATCAATAAAATATAATTTAAAAAACACACATTTTACAAGTGTGTTTGGGAACAAGTGACAACTCAAATGATTGGAAAAACATTGAAAAGGATTTCCCAAAGTAGCCGAGATTGTAAGCATCGAACAAACTTACCGTCAGGCCTCTGGCTCCCTTGGGTCCAGCTTCTCCTGGACCACCGGGGTCCCCAATCTCACCCTAAATAAGTTTGGAAAAATAAAATAAATAGTTATTAAAATCAGAGAGATACCTTGGTGTGTTTTTAAACCAATTCCAACATGGAGACATTTTCTTTTCTTTTTTAAATTCCAAATCAGAGTTATAAAACTCCTTTCCAAATTATTTACTGTTATTTTATTACAATTGTCCCAATTTCCCCCCTTTGCCCTTCCCTTCCCAGTCCACACCCTTCTCCCACGGTCAACCCCCTCTCCACTGGCCATGTCTGTGGGTCATTCATGCATGTTTTTTGACTAGTCCCTTCCCCTTCTTTACACCACTGTCCGCCTCTTCTTCCTCTCTGGTCACTGTCAGTCTGTTCCATGTTCCCATGCCTGTGGTTCTATTTCATTTGTTAGTTTTTTTTCCCCACTGGATTCCTCTTATAAGTGAGATCATATGGTATTCTGAAGACATTCCCATATACATTTGTATCTTTTAACAGTCTTCTTTGAGGTGTACCCCCAAACCCCACAATTTTGTAGCTCACTGTTTTACTTCTGTTTCTCCAGTCAGAACACATACTCTTTGGGGACATGAACTGTCCTTATTTTGTCCCCTGATCCTGTCAGAGGAGTTGGCACTTACTGAGCTCAGTCAGTCCTTCTAGCAAAAGTGACATCATTGCTAACTTAGTATCTGAAGGTGATTCATAAACACATTGGGAAAAAGGGGCCAGGTGAGGTCAGGTAAGTTTGGTGTTCCTTACACTTCACTGTCCTTTGAACACATAAGAAAACAGATATGACAGAGGAGCAGCCGCACCTGTGCTTAGGAAAATAAGGATAATTTCTTCTTTTATCTATGAGTTCAACAATTAAGAAATAAATTTATTTTATGTCTTTTTGTAAAGATTTATTTATTTTTAGAGAAAGAGGAAGGGAGGGAGAAAGAGAGGGAGAGAAATACCAGTGTGTGGTTGACTCTCATGTGGCCCCCACTGGGGACCTGGCCCATAACCCAGGCACATGCCCTGACCGGGAATCGAACCAGTGACCCTTTGGTTTTCAACCTGTGCTCAATGAACTGAGCTACATTAGCCAGGGCTAAATTTTTTTATTTTAAAAAAGCCTGCTGTCTCCCCTCCTTTCCCCCATAACGACTTTAGAAATTCATACATAATGAACTGTCCTCCCACAGCCCCTTGGCACGGTTCATAACCTGAAGTGTCTCTGATTGATCTCTAGTTAATATGAAGCACACAGTACCTTAGACCCACTTTCTCCAGGGAATCCTTCTTGTCCCTGTAATTGACAGTACAGAAAATTAATATGTGCATAGATCACCAAGGCAGGATTATAGTCCCTGTAATTTTACCTACTGACTTATCTTGTTTTTAGTGCCTATGAACCAAGGAAGGACCAAAACAACTGAAAATGAAACTGTAAAGCACCGTTTGAGGAACTGACTTCAACTTCTAAATTGAACTACTTACCAATTTCACCAAAATATCATGGCAAGCTAAGGTAAGTGGACAACTGCACGCTGCAGAGGAATCGCAAATCAGTTCTCCCTCTGCTGCAGGTGCAGCACGGGAAAGCCGGTCATTTGGCCACGAGTTTCTGAAACCGTCCTCTTCAAATGGATTTCGGTGGAGAAATTTGGGGAGCCTGGAGTCTAAACTTGGTCTGTCATTTTCCAGTTGTCTGCTTACTTTACTTTGGCCACAGACTATAGTTGAAGAAGTAATGATAAGCCCCATTTGATGAAAAAATATTTGATTTAGAATAAAGTTTATTTTCTGATTAAGCAGAGTATCTCCTCAAACATATATAAAATACAAAAGAACAGAAAGACGAAAAGTCACTCATTCCCAGAATCTCATTACCCATTATCAATACTTTGTTGTGTTTTCTTTTAGCTTTTTCAAGTGTATTTGAGCACAATTGGGATAAACGGTTTTTGCCTGATCCCATTCTGATATTTTACTTGACATGTTACATAATGATGTCTTCACATAATTATACACTTCACATACATATACTATAAATAGCGATAATATTCCAATGTTGTAGGCTACTTAATATTTCCCTCTTGAGACATGAAGGTTGTTTTCAATTATTTTCTATTGTAAAGCACAGTTCATTGGAAATCTCTCATTCAAAGTTCCTTTTTTCCAAGGAACTTTCAGCCTTGTTTGTTTGTCTGTTCTGCCAGAAAGCCAGCCTCTTGCATCATCCCCAGTGGGATTTCACTTGGAATTACACTGATTCTTTATAATGTTTTACACTTTTCAGCATGAACTTGGCATGTCTTTTTAATCACTGAAGTTTCTCTTTCATATCTCAGTAATTCTTTTTCATAGGTCTCAACTGTTTTACATAAAGGATATTAACTGTATTGTTTTTGTGGATGTTATTATGCTTTCTAGGTGGTCACCATCTATATATATAAATCACTGGTTTTGATAAACTTTTCTAGCTTACTTCCAGACACTTAAATATAAAACTATCCTTCTGATATAGTTAAAAGGTTTGCAAAAGTTACTACTTGGCCCAATGCATTTACAAAGGCTCTGCAGAACCTCTTACTAATGGTTAAGGCAAACATAATAAAATGAGAATACTTTTGGACTGTAACCCTAAGTATACACTTGAGCACAGGGTGGGAATACGTCGGGCTCTGGCTGCACGGCTCTACAAAGACCAGGACATTAGCTTTCAAGTTTCAGTTGTTGCCTGCATCGTAAACCACCAAATTGTTTTTTCCTTCTACCACATTCCCCATAGGATATCAGCAAATAAATTACCAAAATCTATCTCTATAAAGTCCAAAACTGCTCTGCTCATTTTCTTTTCTCTCTTCAGTGTGGGAAAAAAAAAACACACAAAACATAAACAAACACCCAAGCAACAAAAAAAGTAATGGAAAATGTCCAGCTTGCCGTTGCCGAGTCTTACCTTGGCTCCTTTACTCCCAACGCTACCATAACCTGGGTTGCCATCATCACCCTGCAAACAAAGCAGTTAATTACAAATGCCCGGACTACAGACAGAGGCAGGCTTATTCACAAGAAAACAAAGCAGCCAGCTGTGAGGTGTGATTGAGAAATTAGGAAGCAGGATTCTCCGAGGCAGGCCACTGACATTTGGTGACAGCGGCACTAAAGATATCCCTCAATAACATATACAGCATTATCCCTTAGTCTCACCTGCAGCATCTATAAAGTGGGAATAATAATTATACCTACTCTTGGCATTATTATGAGGAGTAAATGAGAAAATTTCAGGCATGCAGTAATTTCAATAAAAGGCGGTAGTGGTGTTGTGTCTTCCAGATAACACAGGTATTTTAATCCCTTGACACTAATCCATTCTCACTTTGCCAGATAAAAATAAGACCTTCTGAATGCCTGGACACTGGCTACCATTGGACCCTTCTCAAGGCCTTAGTGAGATGTCCTGAGCCGGGAGCCGGGTGTGGGCTGGGTTTCTGATGACTGGGTTCTCATGGTAGGGTGCAGAGGAAGAACAGAAGAAAGGCTCTAGGAATGCTAAAGTCAAGTTCTGTCCATTCTATCCTTTGGCTTCAAGAGGTCCTGGCCAGGATGTTCGGTACCTGGGAAGATGCCACCTTGGAAAAGCTGGCCAAGGAACTCATCCAAAATGAGGATAACATCTCAATTTCTAGAAAGTTCTCAGGCTGGATTAGGATGGTGTCTTTAACCCCCTGTTCAGAGAGCCACACCTGATATCCTCTGAACGAAAAGATTGCAAGGGCAATGCTTTAGCCTCAAAGCAAAAAGTAATGATGAAACACAAACCGGCAAGCCCCGGGGGCCAGGGAGGCCCATGGCTCCTTTTCCTCCCAGATCTCCAGGTTCTCCCTGTTATACAGAACATTGAAATGGACACTTGTTAGGTTGTTTTTGTAAACAAAATTAAAAATGATGGCACAGAGACAACATTTTCAACTGCACCCATGTGCAGCACACAGTGACACTGGGTTTGAGGCCAGGACTGAGAATTGTGCAACCAATACCGGAGGAGCTGCTGCTGCTGCTGGCTGCTGAGGTCTCCTCTACTGATAAATAAAGCTTCAACACGTCTGATGTATGTGTTCAGTGCAAGCTTCACCCTAGCCGCTCAGTGCCATGAACCGCACCCACGCAAATGCCTTACCCCGAGTCAAAGAGGAAGCTCTGTACCGTTCCAGAAATTAACAGAACTATTTTCCATGATGATCCATGCAAATCATCTGGCTGCTGCAAAGACAGCAGACCTATTAATCTAGAAGTGCCCGTCAATACAAGGACATAACACGGCATCCTTGGCAATGACTTCTGATGGCTAGAACATCCGCTGCGGGTTCTAAACTGGTCTCAGGACTATGTTGAGGAAATTCCAGCTACTTGGGAGAGTTGGCACAGGATAACAAAAGGAGGTTACCTCCTTTTCTTAAAAAACAAACAAGCAAACTTTTAAAGTTTTTGATTTACAGAAACATGAAGACAGGACCTAGCGTTCCGATATGCTCCTACCGACCATTACATTAGTTACATTGATAGGACACATTTCTCAAAATAAATGAATATTGATTCATTATTAGCAAAAGTCCATACTTCATTCAGATGTCCCAAGTTTTTACCAAATACCTTTTAAAATTTTTGTTCCAGGATCCCATGTCATGGCTACTTAAGCTCCTCCAGACTGTGATAGTGTATCAACTCTACCTTGTTTTTGATGGTGCACACAGATTTGAGGAGTACCGGTCAGATATTTTGTAGAATGCCCTTTGGTTTGGGTTTCTATGATGATTTTCCTCATAATTATGTTGACTTCTATGGGTTTGGGGGATAAAGACCACAGAGGTAAAGTGCCATTCTCATCACATCATGTCAAGGGTATATCCCATTGATGTGGCTCTCACTACTGATGCTAATCGTAATCATCTGAGGCAGAGCTGGGCAAGTTTTCCCATTGTCTGGTTATGCCCCCTGCCCTTCGTGCAGCCATCGTGCAGCCTTGGGGAGAAACAGTGTGGGAGGGGTTAACTCATTTTAGGGATAGAAAGGCAGTAGAGTACATGTGAGAAGTGCACACGGACACATGTCCACCAGCACTGAGCTCAGGGTGACACCAAAGAGGGCTCTGTGGAAGAGAGCAGACCATCTGCCCTGAGGCCTCTTTCTGGGCAGTGGCTCTGAAAGTGTGCATCAGCTGATGCTCTTGACCCTTCCTCCTTGAACACTTCTTCTCAGCATCCAGTATGCTTTTTGGTTTCTTCCCTTCCTTTCTGGTGAGTCATTGTGTGTCTTCTCTTCCCCTTCTTACAAACAGACGTTTCCCCAGAGTCTGAATGACTCTGAAATCGGCATCTCCACCTGGCCCTAAATCCTTTCTTCTATCCCCCAAACCACAGGAGCTTCTTCACTCCTGTACCCGCTCTCCCTCATGACTTTCCAACTTCCGCGATGGTGTTACCACTCATGATGGAAGCCTGTGCGTCCCTGACCAGCCATCTCCCCTCCTGATTCAGTTTCCTCCTGGAAGAGTCCCCACCCGCCTGAACCCCCCGCCCCCGTTAAGTCACCCAGTCATTGTTGGGTTCGGTAACTGTGAGCATATACCAACTGGCCTCCTGGCTTCCTGTCTCAGCCTTCAAAATATTTCTGCACTGAGCTGCCTATTTAAAAATCTTCCAAAGTCTGGCTATGTTCATACACTTCAATAAAAAATCATAAATAGCTGTACTGGCTACTTAATAAAGTCAGTCACCACAGACATTCTTATTCTTTACGAGCCATGGTTCAACCCAACTTCCTGTTTGCAGGATTTTCCAGCCCTGGACTCTCCTTCCCCTTATTTCTTCTCTGCGAACTTTCCCATGCTCCCTCTCTGCCTGCCAAAGTCCTGTTTATCTTCTAAGGCCATTCAGAGTCTATAGCCTCTGGGATTCCTCCTTTCCCAGTCCAGAATACTGCTATTAGCGCTATGTGAACCCCCCACTTCAGCTCTATATTCCTGACTCTATGATACAGATTATTGTCCTGAAAATATTCTAAATTATGTGGAGTTGACTCCATGTCATATTTGTCACTATACAACCCAGAAACTCTTCCAGGAAACACATATTTACTAAGCACTTATTAGGTAGGGTTCTCAGCACTAAGGATGCATCGGTGAGCAAAACAGGCAAAGATCTCTGCTCTCCTGGAGCTGACTTTCTAGTCTAGCTGACTGCCAGTCCAGGGCCTTTGTCTTAAAAGGTGTTCAGCAAACATTTATATGAATGGAGAAAAAAATAACGGAGGAAAAAAAGGTTTGTATGTATGGAGAAGAGAAGAAGGGAGGAAAAAAGGGAAGGAGAGGCAGGCGGTAGGAGGGAAGGAGGAAGGAGGGAGGGAGGAGAGCATGACCCCAGAAGAGGCCCCCTCGCCTGAAGGCCCACAGCTCAGATAGGGAGTAACCCCTGGTGAGATTCTGTGAACTGGAATCCCTGATCTCATCCTGGTCCACACCCATGTACTCACTCACTTATTGCTGGCTCTCTAAGAATCAAGCCAGGGTATAGGGGCAATGGGATACATTCTTCTCTCTGTTAAAGGGGCTCTGGCTAATACAACCAGACACATTTCCCTTGAGGAAAAAACCTTAACTTTGGTGGGTACAAAGAATGTGACCTACTTTATTTCCTTGGCTTCCCAGATGGCCTTGACTCCCTGCCTTTCCTTCTGGTCCTGGAGGCCCCTGAAACAAAACGAGAATTGCAAATACAGCAGAACATAAAGCAACTTTCCTTGAAACCATTTGTGTCTCTTCTAAGAGGAAAATGAACCCCAGATGCAAAAAGACGTGTGGCTTCATTGATTCCTGCTTTGGAAAAAAGTATCCCAGCAGTCAAATGAAGACTAGTAAATAAAGGAAAATTAATAAAGTAATTCATGCCAGATGTTGCCTAAATGAGTGTGAGTCTTCTTTTCCAAAGAGATGTTAGGTTCTGTTTTGCTGTTAGAGCAGATGTTGCTAGAATGTCAAACATGTACAGTGGGTATTCCAGATGACATTTGCCTGGAACTATATTCTTCTTGGTTTCTTGCTTTGGTAGAAAACACAATGTGTGTGTGTGTGTGTGTGTGTGTGTGTGCATGTGCATTTTAAGGTAAACATCTTTATTTGTGAATACAAGAGGGGAGGATCCAAAAACCCCAGAATTTATTTTTAAAATGTTGTGTGTTTATTCTTACATGTTTAAACTCCAGTTACCTTCAAAGTACTCTTTGTTTGATGCAATACACCTATCAAGGCTTTTTTCCACTGCTCAGAACGGTTTTTGAACTTGTCAATTTTGATGCCTTTTAGTGTTTTTGCTGTCTTTTTGTTTTATTTCTTCCACATCAGCAAAACATTTTCCTTTGAAAACTTTTTTCATCCAGGGAAACAAATAAACAAAAAGTCATTTGGGGAGAGACCAGGGGAATAGGGAGGGTGGCATTGAACACCCAGTGTGGAGTGGACAAGTGCACTTATAAATCACCCATCATTAAGTGGGCAAATGCGATGAAAAAGTCTTCAAAAAAAAGTTCACTGAAGCTGAATGCAGCTTCTCACAACAATGCCAGCTGGTGCACTGATACAGATGGGTTCCTAGAACTCTCACCTAGTGGGGGAAGCCTGTTCCACAAGGCACCTGCTCTCCAGAAGATAATTCTGTTTTTTTTTTCTGTGTTTCCCCTTGTTATATTATTTGCACAATAGAAAGATCAAGAAACTTTACTGGAAATAATTTACAATAACAAGATATATTTGGGTAGTACAATATTCTGAAATAGGTTTCTCTTTCCCAGCAATATTTAAATGAATTTTCATTTACCAGTGGGAAAAATACTGTAAAATTCTTAGAATAAACCTAAGAAAAAAGATAAAAGACCTACATAAAGAAAGCTTTAAGATCTTATTGAAGAACATAACAAAACTTAAAAAGATGGATAAATGCACCACACATCTATATGGAAAATCTATCTGATACAATAGAAGTCTCTCCAACATTCTAAAAGAATGTTTTATTGGAATAGTTTTAAAGCTAAACTTTTAAAAATCCCAGTTCAGAGACAGCTTAAATGCCTTCTTATGTTATTGACATTTGGGATTAGAGTTTTCCTTTGGGTTATCAAAACACATGGCAACAAAAATGTCTTTTGATTAGATTGTTTATAAATACTTGTAAATAATCCCAGTATCAGTGAACTGAAATCATTTTTATAATTTTTTACCATGATTACTATAATTTAAAAATAAACCAAATCTGTGTAATAAACATGGTACTTAGCAGACTGTGTTCAGAAGAAAAAAATTATGGCATTAATCTTTCATCTTCAAAAAAATTAAAACTGTAATAACTTGGGCATAAAAACATTTCCTAATATGAAAGACTGTTGAACAATGAATTGGTTACTAAGAAAAATAATGTGCTATTTCCACAGCCTTTCATCTTTTCCTCTTTCTTCTTCGTCTTAAAAATAATCTCACTTTTGTCTCTCTCCATAGCTCGCAATCTGTGTCCTTCTACGTCCACCGCCACACGGGGCTCCCACGACCTGCGTGTTCTGCCCAGTCGACTTTTTTGTTCTGACCTTATTTGAGTTTAATCATGTATTTGGGGGGATTTTTCCACTGACTCTGCAACATCAAGTTACCATGGTCTTCTAGGTCCTTCTCTCGTTTCTTCTCAGGAAACTCTGAAGATCCTTCTTCTTCTGTTTGCCTCTTAAATCTCCATGTGCCCCAGGGACCCATCCTCTGACCTTATTTTCTCACTTCATGCCCTCTTGCCGAGTGGCAGCCCTACAGATCCACAAACCACTTCCACATGATGACTGCTAGTCAGGCAGATCTGCAGTCCAAACCAGACCCCCACACTAAAATGCCTCGTGGCTATCCCATAGGAAGTGATTACCAAAAATAATCATATTGACCATAAGTCATGCTTAGTCTCATGGTTTGTTTGTTTGTTTTTTTTCATTAAGAAATGGTGCCACTTTTACTCCCCCTGAAACCCACACCCGAAACCCAAGAATCATCCAGACCCTTCCCTCTTGCTCATCTTTCCAAACAAATCAGCTATTAGCTACAATTCATACAGATTGTAGCCCCTCTCTGTAGCCATTTCTCTTCCATTCCCATTGCCTTCTGGCCTTCCTTGTATTCTCCTGACTTCCTGGCTTCCCTTGCTGTGGCCTGGCTTCTCTCTAACTCATTTTCCATTCCTTTCTGCTTTTGATTTAAAATGTCAGGCGGCTGCTGCTGTCACTTGGCCTGAAATTCTGAATTCTGAATAGCTTCCAGAATAAAGTTTTAGTACTTTCCTAATATGTAAAATCCCTCAAACTGCTGGCATTGCCTGCCTCCATAGTCATCTGTGACTACTTCAATCATTCTTTGCTCATCAAACACCTGAGTCCCAAACACTTCTTGTGCCTTACACACCCACACTTGTGCAAGTTGCTCCCTTTGCTTAGGGCCATTTTTCCATCTAGGGAAGAAGAAGAATCTCCCAATACTGAAAATCTTCTTCTTGGCATCACTGTCTCAAGAAGAATCCCAGAACCCCCCTAGCTGTGCTGGATCTCTCAACTGTCCCAAAGATTCCTCTATTCTGTATGTAACTGGTCACTCTCTCTCTCTCATCCACTAGGGAATAGCCTGTACACTCCTTAAAGGCAAAGACATATACTATTGACTTCATTCATACTTCCAGAACCCATGCAAAGTACCTGGAACCCATCAATTCACCCACCTTTTCATTGATTCATCCAACCACCTATCCAGGAATGGTTCCCAGGAGATATAAAATCATGTGTTTGATTTGTTGGTTTTCCATATGAAATTTTCATGTAGATCACAGACAGAAGAAGTAGAGAGACTCTAAGTGCTCTTGACACTCAGGGACAAACTGGAAGTCTTGCCTAGGAGCCCACATTCTGTGCTTCCTTCAGACATCATAAGCACTGCGAGGTGAAGAATATTTCTGGGAGATTACTTCATGTGTAGGCACCTCGAGCGCACGTGAGCACAGTGAGAGATTAGCCTGTTTGAAAGCCTGCTGAAGTAAAGGGTTTCCTGGATGGATGGAAGGATGCAGACAGGACCTTTTCCTGAGAACATCAGAAAGCCTGATTCTGTTTCCTGTGGTGTACCATACAAAGTACCACACTGGGGGTTCTGACTGGTTGAATGGAGCACAAGCTTCTGGGAGTTGTTACCCAGATAAATCACCTACACAAATACGACTGGTTATATAAGGGACTATATTTCTAAAGGAAATAAGAAAAACTCTCTGCCACCCTAAGACATCAAAGAGTCGACAGGCTGCCTTGATCAGAGATCAAGAGTAGCTCTGAGTGAAAATAGCAGCTCAGGGCATTTAAAGAGGAAGGGCATTCGCTAGAGGTCAAATCTCCTCTGGCTTTGTCATGGTGTCCTTTTATTGGACATTAATTTTGTGTAAGGCACTGTGCTGAGAGGTATATATTTATATGTGGCTTCTTCAGTCCTTACACAATACAGTGAGATACAGAGTATTAAGACCATTTTACCAATCAGAAACAGATTCTCAAAGTGTTTAACCCCAAATCACTCAGTTACTAGGAGGATGAGGTAAGAACCGAGCCTGATTCTGATCCTCAAGACTGAACCCCCAGCTCCCCCATTTCTTGTGCTGGGGCCCGAGTCTTGGGCAGGATTCCCAAACTCTTACCATCCATGCTCCAGTTAAGACTGGAGTTTTAAAAATGTGAATCCCCCAACTTCATGCAGGAGGCTGGAGCCAGATCTAACCTCCAATAAGGTGACATGAGCTGGGGGTCGTTGGTTCATGTCAAGTCCTTGACAGTCACAACTGCTTTAGTGTTAAGTGAGGATAGAAGAAAGAGGCTTAGATTTTTTTTTTAAATTGTCCTTAGGTAGCACCGTATCAGAAGGGATTGCACCAGGAGTTTGGGATTAATGGCTGGGGCATTGCCAAGGACACCTCCCTTTTGGGTGGAATACACCAGGGCAGGGGCAAGAGGCGCATACTCTTTTCATCTTTAAAAGGAATCCTGTTAGTAATTACATTCATGGAGGTAAAACATTAGCTACACTGACAATCCGCAAATATCAGGTTGTGATATCAAACCTGATAAGCAAATATCAAACAACCCAAGGAGATTAAATGCTCAGCTTCTGTAAATCTGAGGAGAAAAAAAAATCAAGAAGCCAGCAAGGGGTGAGCTCATGCAAGAACCAACCTCCAAGACACCTGAGAAGATGTTGATCTTGACAGTGCTAGTCCATCCTACCTTCCACCCACATGGAACCATGTGTGGTTCCCTGAATTCACCTTAATGTCTCTTTTTATATAATCTGATGCCTGTCCTTGCATGCCTGTCTCTCTCCCCTTGGTCACCTACAGAAAGCCTCCTTACCCTGCAAAAGCTAAGCCACTCTTCCCCTCCTATAGCTCCATCCTTCTTCCACTATTCTACCTTGGGTATAATTCTATTTTCTTTCTGGCCGGAAGCTTTATTGTTTCAAAAATAAGCATCCTATGTAACGTGAGATGGTTAGAATAGTTATTTCTGGATTAGTGACATAAATGCTTGTTAGAAACACCCGTCATCTCCATAATCATACGCACTTATTTCATTCATTAAGAACTTCCCATAATAACTCTTGTTATCAAAAACCTTACAAATGTCCCATGAGAGTTAAGCAAGGGTCTATGGAGGAGAGAAGGAAAATCCTGCCAAGGTATAATTCTACTTTAACATTTAGCACACCACCTCTCAACTCTGTCTGCATGGGTCTCCTTGATGAGCCCGGCAGCACTTGCAGTGAGGCTCTGTGTCTGACTCATCCTTTTGTCCTGCTGCAGGGCCTGACAGCAGGAAACACTCAGTAAACATCTATAAATGGGTAAAGGGAATGACTGAGGCATCCTCTAACCCAGATGATGTAGAATGATGAAATCTGGTGATTGCAATACGGGTCACATGTTGTTATGTTGTTGTTATTATTATGGCTTTCCCTGGATTGGCTAGGAGCATGCTTTGGGCAAAAAAATGGCCCTGTTATTGATGCAATATAATAGTAATAAATATTTATACAGTGCTTACTATAAGGCAGGCACTGTTCTAAGCACCTACATATATTAAACCATTTCATTTCCACAAAAATTTGATGAGGTAGCTACTATTGCTATTCTTATTTCACAGCAGAGAAAATTGAGGCAGAGAGAGGCTAAATTAATTCCTGAAGGTCACACAGTTTTGAAGGCACAAGGCTGGCAGTCACCCCAGGAAGCCTGGCTTCACACTCTCTGCCCTTGACCCCTATGCTATTTTGTGTAAAGATGAAATCGTACTCTGTATCCCAAATTTGCCCTGAATAACTTCAACCTTCCTTGATATTGCATATGACACCAGTGAGTGTTTCACAAAACCCCCTATGGATTGAAAGAATAATTCCAGCTCTAATTGGAATTAGCATTTTGTGTCTTGAGTTTTCCATTCCTTTTCTATTTATTTTTATTTTATTTTTTAAAGAAAACTAAAAATGAATCTGCCTTTTGACCCAGCAATTCCACTGCTAGGAATTGCCAATGCAAAGAACCTATGCAACCCAATGTTCATAGCAGCACAATTTACAATAGCCAAGTGTTGGAAGCAACTGAGGCACCCATCAGTAAATGAATGGATCAAAAAACTGTGGTACATTTACACAATGGAATTCTATGCAGCAGAAAGAAGGAGCTTCTACCCTTTGCAACAGCATGGATGGAACTGGAAAGCATTATGCTAAGTGAAATAATCCATTCCTTTTCTAGGCCTCAGTTACATGACTGTAGGACCTTCTGGTAAACCAAACAAGAAAAGGAACAAAGGAAGGTACAAAAGAATATGCCGTGACTTTCAAAGTACTTTCTTTTTCATTGTGCCATGGACTGTATTTCTCTTATATCATAACCAATTACTAGGCTGGGTTACTATGTTTGATTTGTGCAGAATGCTCCAACACCCCATAAATTAACAAGCCTTCAGAACACTGTCAACAGACATCACATCCCTTTTTCTAAATGTATATCTTAAGAACAACTTTCCAGCCTGCAATTAGAAAACACTCATATGATTCCGCCTGAGTGGCTGGCCTTCTGCTCTCAGGAATACGAAGCCTATTATGAGTGGATTTAGAGCCAGTAAAGAATAACACCCTCTTGTCTACCTGATTGTGTTTGTCTCCGTGGTTTTCCTTTGGAAACAACAATTTTGAGGTCTCATTCATCACGCCCTAAACATTGAAAATTCTACACATCTTTGAAATAGTACTTTCATTGCATTGACACTGGTCTTTAAAAGCAAGCAAGCAAAGAAAGAAAACCATGCTTTCCAGCCAGATCAATGGAAGAGCTAAACCACAGTGTAGTGGTGCCTTTTGACTACCTTTGGCAATGCCATGGGGTTGAATGATTTATGACTCTGACCGATCTTGCCAAGGCAAGATTAAAGGGCACTCACTCAGAAGTTTGCTACAGGGCTCATGGAATCATTTATTGGCGTTAACAGCCAGTTGGATACAATTTTGGATTCTAGAGCAAGGGAATTACTAAACTCTTTGAATTTCAACCCATCTACATCTCAATATTTTATATAAACAGATGAGATAATCACCAGATATATCTTTCCATTGGCATTAACTTTTTTCAAAAAAATCTCAATTTGTGATGCCAGCAAGCTTTTAATGATTCAAAGATGTGAATGTAAAATAGTTACTTTTCATAAATTGAATCCTACCATGAAATTTCAAGTTTTTCATGCTTTTTGAAGGTATACATTCATCAAAAAGAAAACCCCACAAACAACAACAAACAGGAAAAATGTCCCCATGAGCAGTAATTAATATGCTTTAAAATATTGTGTCATGAGATACAAGTTTATGCAAATAGCCTCTAACTTGATGATCACACCCATGTGTGCCTGACCGCTGCCCAATGTAATTAATAGACACAAAGTAGCCGATTCCCTTTATCCTCCTGTTAGCCCAGAGCCCAAGTCCCAGCTATTCCCATTCATTCATTTACTAGTGGATTCATTATGCAGCTATGCATTGAGCTCCCCACTGTAGCAGCACTGTTGCTCTGGGCTCCGGAATAATAAGCAAGACAAAGTCCTGGCCCTCACCAAATTTACAATCTAGAAGAAGGGACAAAAACAGTGAAACAAATATGTACTATGATAGCAGGTAGGCAAGGGCCAAATCATGTAGGACCTGGCTACTTAAAGTGTGGTGGGGGCCAGCAACATCAACATGCCCTGGGGGTGTGCTGAAAGTGTAGAATCTCAAGCCCACTGCAAACCTACTGAATTGGATTCTGCATTTGAGCAAGTTCTATAGTGGTTCTGACAGACTTTGAAGTTTGAGAGTGTTGACATGGGTCATTCCCACCATTGCTGTTGCGTGTGTATGCGTTAGGCTCACCTGGGGAGAATTAAAGTTACCGAGACCCTGGCCACACCTCCAGAGATTCTGATGTCAGTGGTGTGGGGAAGGTCCCAGTGGGTGGAGTGTTTTACACTCTGTCCAGGAGAGTCTCAGGTGTAGCTAGACTGTGTTTGTTGTAGGTTGTATTTGGGGTTCACGGGAAGCTCCTGAGGAGTGAGTGAGGGGGAGTGACATGATCTGATTTACATAGAGGAGGAATCCTTAACCTCACAATAGTGGCTAAGCTGCTGAGGCAAAGGGCTAGAAACCAGCTCTGTGTTGGACAGAATGACAGCCTGCTTAGTAAGGTAGGGGCCAGGACAGGGTGTTGACACATCAGGCAATGAAGTCAAACCCCGTACACATTTGCTAGTTCACAGATGATAAGTAAACCACAAAGGCATCCAAGTGAAAGCCAAGATCAAAGCCAGATGCAGTCACTTTGTCCCAGTACATACCTGGGGACCTCTACTTCCCAGACCTCCTTTTTCTCCTTTCGCACCAGCCTCTCCTCTTGGGCCCTAGGTACAGGGAATGAAAGCATTATTTTCTCCCTAAAACAGAATACTTGGATATTAGCTTGAATATTAAAATGGAAATGCTACGTCAGTGACATAGCCAGAAACTGGAACGAGAAGTCCACGCATGTCTTTGGTTCTGCCTTGACCTGTCGAGCTCCCCTTCTGTGTGGGGACATGGGCATCCGATCCCACATCTGGGAAGCTGGGCATTTGCATTCACAGTGAAGAAATACCGAGCAGGGGACATGTTTAGTACTGCTTTCTAATGATCTTAAGCATCTTTAGACTCCAATTCATATATTATGTGAAAAGAAAATAATCCTAAAATAGAAAATAGTCCTTAATTATATAAGCCTGCAAATGAACTATTTAAATGGATTTCTATTCAGTGACTGCACTGACGACTGGTCATAACTAAGATAGGGCATGCAGTAAGAAGAAATTTGGATATTTCTACTTCTGGGATATTATTTCTATTGTTTATTAACTGTGGCTTCCACATGTTATGCAGAGAAACTTTCATGCTGTGTTTGTTTTTTGCATCTCTTTTTAAATTATGTCATGAAAAAAAGTAAGAATCTGTAGAACGGAATAAGTATTGCTTGTTTAGCACCAGATAAAGCCAGTCAATCCACAGAAATGCTTCCCCACCACCCTAATGGCAAATATTTCTCATTTGAAGGTGGGAAAGATGAACTTTCCTCAGCTGGCAAGTAAGATGAAGAAAAGCAATCAAGCTGGAAAGAGACAGAGGTCGGGGGCAAACTGTTTACTGCTCTGAAATCTTGGTGAAATGTGAACAAAGTTTCTCTTCTCCTATCTATGGACATTCTGCCCAACTTCCATGCACCAAATTGCCAACATATATTGGTGACTTCAGTTATTTTTTTTTTAACTACATGGGTTAAAACATTGAAAAAAATGGCAAAACCCTTGCTTGTCCTGCATTTGCCAAACAGCAACATTATTTCCCAAGATTTCAAACTAAGAAAGAAAAATTATTCTAACATTCTGTAGTCTTTCTTTTTTTTTTCTTTCATCTCAGCCTTTTCTAGGACTTCCCTTCCCTTCTCATTATTTTAGGCTACATTTTGTTTTCTCTGGCACAGGCTTCCTCTCCCCTCATGTGATCCGTATGAGAGCCAGCCATGCGTTGTTCCTTGCAAAGGAAAAGCGCCGGGGGCAGCTCCCAGGAGAAGTGAGCTAGAAAGCACAGGCTGAGTGCCACACTGCAGAGCGCCCTGCTGAAGACTTCAGCTGTATTTGCAATAACTATATCCTACAGTGGAGCCAATTTTTCTACAGCACAGGCACCCAGATATGTAACACTGAACACTTACGGTGCTGAATTGACCAACATCCCCAGTTTTGAGGCCCTGTGTTTTCCTTGGCTCCAGGTCTCTTTAGAGTACCCTAGCGGGCCTGAACCCATGGCTCAGGGACCACTGCCCAGCACGTTCACTCTCATGTCACCTCCTGACTGGAATACAACTTAGATAAAGGAGACCAAGTGCTGTACAAGTCAGGACTGTGTTGTTTCCCTACTTTATAGCCCTGAAAACCCTTTAAACAACTTTAATTCTGCAAGGAGGTGGGAGGCAGCGCATCAGGGGCTTCTATCAACACTTCAGATTCTTTAAGTTCTCACATCGTGATTAATTTTAATATGTACCTGAGGGCCCTGAAGTCCAGGTGAGCCTTCGAGTCCATCTAGGCCTGGAGCACCTGTTGTCCCCTGTGTTGAGAGAGAATCAACCTCTTAACAGTGTTTCCTGAGAATTTTATCCTTTTTATGCGCAAGATTCTGCTTTTTTTAAATTACAATGACAGCACAGGATCTTTGCAAAAATATGGATACAGGAAAATACAAAGGAGGAAATAAAAATTTTCTATAGTCTCATCAGGCAGAATTAACCACAGCTTTCAGTCTTTACACACACACACACACACACACACACACGCATCCTTATTGTCCTATAACACTTGTAACATGCTATGTCTAACTTGGGTGTTTGGCTTGAAAAATCTCACAATTTACTGCACATTTTCTTCAAAAATCTCTAGGCATCTTACAACATTACATTTATGCTCAAATAGTTAAAATATCAAAGGATCAACAGCTGAGCCCTCGCTTTGCATTGTCCTTAAACTCTGCCACAGACACGAACTCCAAGAAGAGTAAGAAAGGATTAAGGAAGTCTAATTTAGGCAAGGACTGGGACCGCACAAGTTATGTCTCAGCTGTCAGACACTTGGGTGTGATTAAATGTCCCTCACTGAGGCCTTTTCCAAGAAATAAGAAAGAGGACATTTCTCAACACTTTCTCTCCCCATCTCATTTGTTTTATGCCATTCTTCTGGATTTGCTTTTTTGTTGTTGTCGAAACCTAACCTTGAAGCATGCATGGATGGGGTGATGTCTGTGGATGGTACACTCTTTGTCTATCTGAAAAGATCTATTTTCCTCACTTCTAGTTTAGCTACATACAAAATTCTAGTTTTCTGGCCATTTTGCCTCTGCACCTGCGAGATATTAATTTGCTGTCTTCTGGCATCTATTATTAGCGAACAGAAGTCGGCTACACTCTAATTTGTTATTCCTTTCATGGGTAAAACTAACCGGCTTTTCTTGCTGGTAGTGCTTAAAATGTTTTCTTTAACATTCTGCAGTTTCCCCATGATGTGATTAAGAGTAGGTTCATTATTGATTTTTAATAGGAGGATGTGTGCTTTCTCAGTTTTGAAAAATTCCAAGTCACAACCACTCTTTCATAAATATCATAGGCTCATGAAGCTTGTTTATTGACTGTATCACCAATACATCCCAAGGGGATGTGATTATGATACTTGGTGTAGCTCACTTTTGAACAAAACATTCAGAAATCTCACTTACATTAGGGTTTTTTGTACCCTCTTTGTTTAAAAGGGGTTTATGTACATTTAAAATAAGGTTTCAGAGTTCATTGAGCAAAACTCTAAAAGAAAAGTCACCCACAGAGTCGCTCGAGTTTGTACGTGTAATCCAATCAAAGTTCAATTTAACAATGATTGGGCAAGTAATGTCTCATCGTTGATTTTTATGATTTTGATTTAAGTGCCCAAATTTTCATTTCCTTTTAAGATTTAAAATTGCACCCTAAAATTTTTCTAACAGTTTATTCTTCCACAACCAGTATCATCAAAAAGAGAGGAACTTCAGGCCTGGAGCAGAGTTTTCCGAGTCCTCATTCCAGCTCTCTGGTTGGACGGTTGGAGTTAAGGGGGAAAGCATCACTGTACCTGTGGGCCTGTGTGTCCTCTTCGGCCAGGAGCTGCCTGAAACAGGAGGAAAAGGTATATATCAGTAACTCTGAAAAAAAATGCTTTTTATATGTCATTTAAATTAGTAATGGGCGCTTTAATGCACTGACATTAAAAAAAGGTTCCACCTATTGCTCAAAACATTAAATTATCCACTGCACCATGAAAGCAAAATGCTGCCAATTCCATTCTAAGGCAACAGGTAATTAAACTCATAGACAACTGAACTCTATAGATACTTAAGAGAAGCGATTCTGGTCAATAATTCATCCTCTACTAAACTGTTACTAGAGCTGTTCATACAAGCTCCAAAATTGACTGGTTTGAATTTTATTTCTTTTCATTGTTCCCAAGTGCTATTACATAAGCCAAAAAAATCAAGAATAGAGTGGCTAATAGGCAGGAAGCCAGAGGAACGACTGAGAAATTTAAGATCATGAACTTCATTATAGGTGAATTTCAGAAGCTAAGGATAGCCAAACTAATTTCATCCCATCCCCCCAAAGCCAAATACCTGTCAAAAAGGAAAGAATCACCACAATCATTCAAAAGTTACTCAATTTAGTTTGTTAATAAAATATCCAATCAAAATAATGGTGCTACATAATCAAGTGGGTTTTTTCCTACTAATCTCATACTTAAGATTAGGCTCTGGGTATATTCCAGATCAGTACTTCATGGATCTGGAAATCAAGAGACAAAGACATTTTATTGCCTGACTTAGGATCTCTCAGTGAGGTAATAGCAATACTGACGTCCAGGACTTGCAAAATTCAATAACTATCACACAATGTTTTCTTAATGGACACTTATTTGGGATGTTCGGGCCAAAATTCTGAGAGACCACTATTGCAGACCTTAAACTCTATTAATCATATTTCAGTCAAAGTTTATTATTGTCTAGGAAACAGACTGTGCATCTGGGGAAATGGTTGGAGTCCTATTCCTTGAAAACCCTGATGAATCAGCTTGAGATGAACGTCTAAATCCTCTTTCTTACAGGGAAAGAAATATGCTTTCTCTGTTCTGAATCAATTCACTTCAGTTCCATTAAGAAAAATATTGACCAAGGGTTTACTACCTGCAAAGCACACTGGGTAGGAACCATACAGCATAAGGATGACACACACACATACACATACACACAGGCACAGAGTCCTTGATCTCAGGGGCTCCTCACTCTGTGGTGAAATGAACGCTTACAAGGCAGAGTATGGCCAACACCACAGGAAAGAGGAGTGGCAGAAATATGGGCTTTGAAGAACACAATAATTTCATTAGTCAAATCAGGAAAAAGTTTCCTGGAAGAAGAGATTTTTAAGGATGGGTTTTGGAGGATGGGTAGGAGTTCTAGAGGGAGAAGATGTAAGAAGTCCTCTTTCCAGCAGAGGATACCAGACTGAGTAATAAAAATGGGAAACTAGGAGTGTATGTGATAGGAGTGGTTCTGGGTCAGAGACATGAGAAGAAAAGTGAGTAGTGGGGTTCCAAAGGCTAGAAATACAAGACCAAGGCTTCATACCTTGTTAGCAGAAACCACCGTGGTTCTTGGAGCAGAAAATGTACATGGCCAGACCTGGGGTTTAGGTGGACACCACTGTTTGTGTAGGAATGATGAAATGGAACCTTATATTTGGGCAAAATAAAGAGCTTCCTGTGCAATAAAGGATATGAAACAGGCCCTTACATCCAAAAATCTGGTCCACTGACACAGGGTTTGAAACATCCATGAATGTTTTTTTCTGTCTTTGATTGACTTCGACAGAGCTTGATTAAAATGACTTATCTTTACGCATATTCATTGAGCTCCTGCTTCCTCCAAGGCACTTGTCAGTGTGGTGCCAAGAAAACCTGCCTCCTGTCCTGAGGCAGGAGTTTGTAAGCCCAGCGGAGAGGATGGGCCTTAATCGCCCATTCACTGAAAACAGCGGAGACATTTCCAGAAGTAATCAGCTAGCACTTTCATTAATGGCTCCTGGGGATTTAAACTCGAAATAAAAGTCATGGTTTTAAATACCTTGGGTAGATGTGAGAAACAGAAAAAAAATGCAAGGAAATATGGAGGTGATTTCTCTAATTTTGCCTCAAATTTTCAAATATTTTGGATGGGAAACACTAAATCCCTAGACATCTTAATGGCTTCCCTACAGGCTCATAGTTGTCTGGCATTACTCACCTGTGAAAGGGAATGTGAATGGGTGGAGCGAGAAAGAAAATCTCCCCAAAGAAGACCTGAGAGTTAGAAGACCCCAAAGAGTCTTCAGCCCTTCGGTTCCTTGCAGCCTGGCTTTCTGGTTGGTTACCATGCCCCACTTTCCCAGATAGGTATGGACTGATTTGGAACTCCAAATCCCCAGGAAAATAAAGGACATTCTTAACAGCAAAGCATGCCATTAATCCTAAATCTTAATGGCAAGCACACTCACAATAATAAATGACTGTCCTACAGTACTTCAAGCTGTCCATAAACAGTGCTGAGAGAGAGAGAAAGGGTGAAGCATAACCAACAGACCCTCAGGACTTAATAGGACTGAAGATCATGCATTAGTTTGGGGCTGCATTTGCTTCTCATTAGCCATGGCACAAAAATCTATTCTTATTCTCAGAAATGTTTGGCTCAGAAAAAGCTGATCTCCTACTCCCATCCCCACCCCATCCTTAGCACTGCAGCTTTCTGGCGCTGGCCCTTCCGCCTCCCAACCACCCAACTCATTACAGATTCCTGGCACAGTGCTCATGTCCCTAGAGGTCCATCCCCCTCCTCCATAACAGTGGTTCTTACCCACAAGGGGAGACTTAGCACCTACCCCCTCCTTCCCTGGGAACATTTGGTGCTATCTAGAGACATTTTTTGTTGTCACAGTCAGGGGTGCCACTCCAGCGCCTAGTGGGCAGAGGCCAGGGATGGCACTAAACATCCTACAGTGCACAAGACGGCCTCCCACAGCGAAGGGCTATCCAGCCCAAATGTTGAGATGCCATGCTCTTAACATGGTACTCAGTTCCTCGAGAGCAAAGGCTACATATCTCATTTGAGTTTGTAGCTCTAATAGGTAGTAGAGTTGCGGGTACACTGTAGGTGTTCAGTAGGGTTTAGCAAATGAATGAGGGTCAGGTTCGGTCCCCTGCAGGGATTTCCCTGTGTGCCACACCCTCCCACCCGGTCATCCTCCCTTCACTGACCAGTCCAGCAGAAACCCCTCTCACTGAGGAATCCTCAACGCTCCTGATCTACCTACATTTTAGAGCTTTTTAGCGCTATAGATTTTTCTTCTCTCTTAAAGGATAATGACTTTACTGTTATTATGAAAATGACATGTTGATTTTTAAATATTCAAATGCAGAAAATGCACAGAATAAAAATGTAAAAGTCATCCCACATCCTCCGTCTAAAAATAACTATCGTTAACATTTAGTAATCATGATTCTTGGCATCTTTTTATGAGTGTTTACAGATGGAGTTCTAAATATGGTACTTTTGATTAAAAAGGGATCATGCTACTCATGCTATTTTAAAATTAAAATATATGTAATTGTATTTGAATTTAATAGGAGGAAAAATAAAACTGAAAGAATTGGAAATGTCAGCTGGTAACATTTCTTGACCATGAAGAATAATTAGAAGGTGAGGGTATTTTTGCAATGTGTATTTTAGCTTAAGAATATGCTTAGAGACTGAGTCCCTACAATGCAAGATGAAGACTCAGTAGATCAACACTTTCCCCACTTCCTCATTTTCATATGATTTTTAATTGTCACATGTCTAAAATTTACACTTTGTTCTGTAATCACAATTTCTGACTTAGTCTTATTTCTGCACTTAAAGGGATTCAAATTTATTATTATAAAACTTTAAATGCAGCCTGGCTGCCGTAGCTCAGTGGATTGAGCATGCGGGCTGCAAACCAAAGCATCGCAGGGTCGATTCCCAGTCAGGGCACATGCCTGGGTTGCAGGCCGTGACCCCCAGCAACCTCACACTGATGTTTCTCTCTCTCTCTCTTTCTCCCTCCCTTCCCTCTCTAAAAATAAAGAAATAAAATCTTAAAAAAAACCTTTAAATACAGGAACATGAAAGCCATGTTGTCTCAGTTTTTGAAGGCTTTGTCATGTTGAGTATGCACCTGCATTTTTGGACTATAAGACGCACCCCCCAAATCTGGGAGGAAAGGGGGTGTGTCTTATAGTCCGAATGTAGCTTGCCTGACTTGCTGTGATGGGGGCGGGGGGCGGTGGCAGCCTATGTTATTTATGTTACTAAATATTTTACCACATTTTTTGCTTCAAAAATTTTTTTCCTATTTTCCTCCTCTAAAACGTAGGTACATCTTATGGTCCGAAAAATTTGGTATATGCTGGCAGGACCACTTGGGTGAGAATACAAACCTGTACCATTCTATCTGAGAACTCCGGCCATCCTACTATTTGTTCCTGAATGTTGGGAAGAAAACTGAAGACAGATTGCATTTTCTGTCTTTTCTGCTTATGTAAAGAAAAAATTCTCATGGTTTTTTATTTACATAATAAGTTTGGTAGTTTCCATAGGATGTGGCTCAGTGATGATGTATTTGTATGAATTTTTCTAAGTCAGAGTATGTCTTTTCTATCTGCATATTTGAGCTTTTGCCTCTAGAAGTTATATTTTATTACATTTCTGAATGTTTTTACATTGCATTTGGTTTGTTTAATTTAGTAATGCAAATTCTACATTTTGGCTCTCCACTGTTGATATTCTATCTCAATTATTGCTTGTGTGGCTTCTTGATTACCATATGCCTGCCTATATTTGTTCAGTCATATTTCTTCTCATTTTTGTTGCTTCTAATACATCTTAAATTCTATATTTTCCCCATTCCCATTGCTCCCCAAGCACTACTAACTTGCTTTTTTCACTTTTTGTTGTTTTATCAGTTCTTTAGACTCTTTTTAGAGCAGTCATGTTGTCTTAATTTTTTTTTGAGACTTTGGAGAATGATTTTGGAGTTGTTTCACCTTTTCCTTAAGTAGTTCCTCTTCTAATGAGGGTTTATCTGCCCTGTGCTCATCTGGCCCTCCTTCTGTTTTCTTGCCATTTCAATGCATAGCTCCTGGTTAGTAATCATCTGATTAACAGTAAAGAGTATTAATATTTTTCATTATTAATCACCTTTGAATAGGGTCACCTATTTACTGAATAACTTACCACTACCTGGACATGGGTCAATAGCTTTGATATAGGTAGGCTGCCAGCACTTTCGCATCATGAATTATTTCTTTTACCTTATGGCTCCTTCTTCTTTCAAATTCTGACATTTAAGAGACTCATGGATATACTCTGGTGTCTCTTCAGATCGTACGAATCTTTCGCCCTTTTGAGAGACTCATGGAGCTCACACGAAGCCCCATAACTCACAGCTTCTCCGCACTGTGATAGTCACTGTTTCTTCTCCTGTCTTTGCAGCTCCGTGGCCTGCAGGGACTGCTGTGCTGCGGACACTAAAACTGGAATGTTCTTCAGTTTCTCACTGTTTCCGTCTCCTCTGCTAAATGGTGCCCATCAGGATACTCCCTGATCGTCTCAAAATTTATAGTATCCCTGGATTTTGTTCACCAGCTTTTTCAGGAATAGGGCAGCCGCTTTTGGAAAACCCTGACCCCTGCTGGAGGTATGAGGCGGCCTGTGTCAGCTCTCCACAGTCTCCCGCAGGAGGACCCAGATTTTACAGTAGTGGGCCAGCAGTTGTCCCATGTAGCTTAACGTTGTGGTCATGGCTTGTTAAACTGTTTAAAATTTCTTTTGTTGTTTTTGGTGAAATGCACAAATGGGACATAGTATAAGAAACACCTTGATTTTGCCTCCTTTAGCTGGAAGTCCTACTTTTACTCGTGCATGACACTGATGAACCTAAAACCCAAGACAATGCCATATATCTCAGGAGTTATGCAGGGCGACACTTGGTGACACAGCATTAGCCTCTAGAGAGACCACAGCCTCTGTGAAATGATAAAAGTAATCTCCCATGCCAGGGTCTCTTGGATGATATTCTTTCAGTTCAAAATATTTTCTTGGGGCATGTAAGCTGGTGACACCCTTTTAAAAGGTGAAATGAACAACAAATGTATGTCTTTATCTTTAGATGCAGTAAAACGGCAGTAGTGATGTGCTTGCCCAGCCATCAGATTCTGCACATTTTAATTGTAATCTCTGTTTTTAGTTCCATGTCTCTGCTTTGCAAATGAGTGCCTTCCCAGATAGAAAAATATTTTCTTGATGGAGTAGTAGAGCTGGTCCTATGAACTTCAGCCCAGAAAAATACAATGCATAATAAATGCAATATATTAAACTAGTTTTTATTTGTGCTCATTTTAAAAACATGGTATATTTTGAGGGTGGGGAGGTAAAGGCAATGAATTGCAGAAGGTTAGATAACTACATAAAGAATGAAAGAAAATGGTGCACAATGAGAAGAGGCAGGTCTAATTTAGAATCCAATACAGGCATTTAAGTGTATTTTATCAAAGTATCTCTTTGGGTACTTTGGGTAAAGATTTTCTTTTACAACCTCTGTACTTTTCCAAGAAGTCAAGTGTAGAATCGTTTGTTTAAAGTACTCCCTGAAAAAAACAAACAAATACATAAAAAAGATCCCAAAAGGTGCCATAAGCAAGTAACCAAATTTCACTCTCAAGTATATATATTTATGCCTCAAAAACATATAATATTTTCGATAGTACAGAGGTTCTACAAAAAACTAAAAATAGAACCATCAGTAATTCTGCTTCTGGGTATTTATCAAAGAAATTAAAAGCACTAATTCAAAGAGATACCCCCATATTCACTGCAGTATTATTTACAAAAGCCAAGACCTGAAAGCAACTTAAGTGTCCACTGATGAATCAATGAATTAAAAAAATGTGGTGTATATATACACAATGGATTTATTTATACAATAAATATTATTCAGCCATTAAAAAAGAATGAAATCTTGCCATTTGCAACAACAAGGATGGACCTTGAGGGCATCATGCTAAGTGAAATAAGTCAAAGAAAGACAAATACTGTGACCTCACTTACATGTGGAATCATGAAAAAAAAGTTCATGGGCACAGAGAGCAGATTGGAGGCTGCCAGAGGTGGAGGGTTGAGGCTGAGTGGAGATGAGAGAAGGTGGTCAAAAGATAAACATTTCCAGCTATAAAATAAATGAGCCATGGGATATAAGGTACAGCATGGTAGCTACAGTCAGTCATACTGCACTGTATATTTGAAAGTCGCTATGAGAAGTAAATCTTAAAAGTTCTCATCACAAGAAAAAAGTCTGTAACTCCGAGTGGTGATGGATGCTCACTAGGCCAGTGGTGGTGATTGTTTTGCAGCATACACATGTACCCAATCATGCTGAACACCTGGAATGAATACAGCATTATATCTCAATAAAAATATACAATATTTCAAAACTGAGCACAAATTAAAACTAGTTTAATATATCACATATATATTCTGGGCAGAAGTTCATAGAACCAGCTATTATACTCCATCAAGAAAATATTTACAAGGTAAAAAAAATGGAAGTAAGAACAGAGAGAGGAATTCAACCAGGACTCACTTTTTTAAGTGTATAGCTATACAATTTGGCAGGGAATGGAGTTTTAGACTTAAAACGGCATCACTGCCCACCTCAGTTAGCCTAGTCAGGAGGCCATACTCTGATACCTCTTCCCCTGGTGGCTGCTGCTTTGTCCTCATTGCCTGGCTTGTTCTCCTGTTCAGTAAGTTCCCCTGCAGCCCACACCCTCCTGTCTGAGCTTCCAGGGCTTCCCCAAGTCCTTTTCCAGCTCTGTTCTCAGGTCAGTGTCCCCAGGGTACTAAGCCCCACAGAACCAGCCCACCACTCCCCCCACTCAGCCATTTTCATCACAAGATAGGCTCCTGGAACAGTGGGTCTCCTTGTCTAGAAAGACTCTTACCATGTCAGTTCTGAAGCCCGGTGTCCCAGGGGAACCTGGCATGCCTCTTCTACCCTGTCAAATGAAAACAGATGTGTGACAGTAATTATACAGCACAGACACATTTCTCCTCAACCTCAGCTGGTTTGCTCCAGGGAGGTAGGATGGGTACCCACCAAATGGAGAACTATTTTCCTTTTGGAATGGAGCTCTGCTTCCACTGGTCATAAATCATCTCTATGTGGGTAATGAGGAACTGCAGGACAAAATGCTAATGACATGGTTTCATCTGTTCATCACCACTGCCTAACGTGCAATTATGGTGCAGTTAGAATATTTAAATCAAACTATCCCCACAGAGTGGATCATTAAAGCATGCCACATGCCCAGTACAAATACTATGGGTTTGGATTTCTACCTTTGGACTTCTTGTTCTGTTTAGCTAACATGCATAGATTATACCCTGATATGAATAAAAGTGTGAGTATCTCACAATACTCACAAGTCTTCCCAAGACAGAAAAGGAAGAAATAATTATGAGTCTACAATGGAACCTATGTTTACCATTTAATAAAAATTGTAGATGACACTTCCTAAAGGGTTCTCATATGGCAGGGTTAGTCACTGAATTCCCACCATAACCGTCAAAAGTAGGCTTTCTGTCTTTTTTTGCAGATGAGAAGATTAAAGTTGACAGAAAGTGGCCCAAGGCCACAGGGGTGGCAAGGGACAGGTCCTGAAACAGGGCCCAGCCTGTCCCCAAAGCAAAGTCCTTCCGCCGTATCAGACCTCCCCTCCAGGTGGAGTAGCTGATGACACTTCCTTGGCCAGAAGATCCAGCATTATCCAGATAGTAATATTTTTAATTCTAAAAAAAGAACTTAAGGTGATCCAATTGCTACTTGGGAAGGTTCATGAAATCAATCTCAGGAGACTTGCCTCCAGAGGCAATACAGCATGCCAGATCTTGTACTTTTTTATCGTGTACTATGAAGAATATGCTGGCTTTTTAGGGTGCGTGTCCTCTGGATCCTGGGAAGGCCAACAGCCCTTTTGACGGTTCTTCTTATTAGCTAGCCCTACATGTAAGTTAGAGCTTGGGTGTTTACATACATAAATGATGACCTCTAGGGTATGGCTTAGTGAAGCACATCACCCCAAGTCCAGAAGAAGAGAATGTTCCCTGAATCCCATAGTAGCAGATAAGGATTAAAAGATCCTTTTGTTCCTAAAAATAACTTTTTTTACCAAGTATAGCCACTCTGATTCAAAATTCTTCCTATGCATTTCATATTCTGTCACTCAGACTTGGGCCTCACAAGTTCACTTTCAAATGCCCCCAGAATTACCTGCCGTCCTTGTTCTCCTTTCAAGCCCTTGGGTCCTTCTATGATATTGTCAAGTCCAGGAACTCCCTGGAAATAGGAAATAAAAAAAAAAGAAAAATTAATAGATTTTGAACATTTCTCCTTAAAAATGTGACTTGTGTGTGATACATTTAGTTACCCCCCAAAGTAGACAGAGGTTCAACCCAATGGAAAGCAGAAATGGGTAAGATGGTGTTTTCTTTTCTTCCTGCGATTTGTATCATCAGAAGGGAGTGGAAACCCAAGGTGTGCGCAGGGTGGGGCGAATGTGGAGCCTAGAAGGCAGAGCCCAGGGAAGCAGGGGTGGCATGAGGTGTGTGTGACAACCCTTATCCTGGGTCTGGGGTCCCCCTTCTGCCTCCTGCAATCGTTTCTCTTACCATTTGTTCTTTTTTCATGGGACCTAGGCAAGTTTATCCTTGGGGGCTGGTAGACGTGACTGTCCCCGACCCTTGAGAAAGGCAAATGTTTGCAGTGGGCTCTACCGCAAGAACACAGGCATGCTGAGCAGCCCAGGGGCAGCATCTGCCACCCACTCCCTCTTTCTCCTCATGGGTGCCTGGCTGCTTTCTTCCCACATATGCTTGCCCCTACTTTTTCGGTTTTCAAAAATGCCTGGCGTTTTCCCCAACAGTCACACGATGTTCCTGCAGAAACTTGTTCCAAATAGGCACACATCGTGGGATGATGTCCCACCTGCACCAAGCTGAGAGCTCTCTGCCTTCGGGGGAGAGGGTTAGGACCACAGAGAGAGCAGCAGCCCCATGGTGCCGGAGGATCATGGGTGGGGGGGGCAGTCGTCGCAGTCAGCACTCCAATCCATTGAAAAGGGAAAGCAATTACCCAGCCCTACTGAGTGCCAGCTGCCGGCTGTTTGGCTGACAGCCGCCCAATTACCTTCATCAGTCAATAAGCAATTTGTGATCACCAATGGGGACATGTCATTGTTCCAGAGTCAGTAAGCTTTTTAAACAAGTAGTTTGTCCACTTACAGGGCTTATAGGCTAATGGAGTGAAAAAGACGGGCTTAGAATTTACTTTATAACCAATATTATTAAAACAAATAAAAATTATTTCTCTCTTCCACATATTGAAGCCAAAGATTATTTTCTACATTTTCTGTCTTATTCTTTAAATATTTCTCTGTTAAGTTCTCCAAGCAGGATATACCTAAATTACAATATCAGATAATCATATTTGGTGAGAAAGGTGTGTAAGGGAAAGGAAGGTAATGAGGTAATATAAAGCCCAAAATTTTATTCCCCTGCCTGTATAAATTTCTTATTGTTGTCCAACTTCTATTTGATTCAAGAGATAACATAAAAAAATCATATTCCAGCACATTCTATAGACTAGAACATCCTAATTCTCATGTTTGGTTAGTCTGAATGGAATATCTGGTCAAGTCTTTCAAATTGTGTGAAACTGGACATATGAGCATCATATAACTCAAATTTATGATTAAGCATGGGTTTCTAATAATGGTATGTTTTTGAATGATAAACTCTGTAGCTCAGATAAATGATCTAGCTCAGGTTTCCCTCCAACTTACATGAGGTTTGAAAAAAATATTTAAGTCTAAATGGGAAATTTTAAACAGCCAAGCTAGCTTTCATGTGATTGGACATTCTTGCTGAATAAACATAGGTTTTTCAGGAATTTGGGTCATCTGCATGTATTCCTGTAAATTATCTGATCCTGTGTGTTCTATTGATTTTGTCAATCTTTTTATGACATTTAAAAAATTTTTCCTAAAATAGTAACCCACAAAAGCATGGAATTGTCTTCAACTTGAGATATATATTCCCAAGTGGCTAGGAAGAATTATTATGCATTGAATAGCCATCTAAAATTAGTATAACAACAAACCACTCAACTCAGAAAAGCTCTGGTGGGTTGAATTTTCAGCCATCTCTTGAAGCCACAGAACATTTCTTTCTAAATAAAAATCCTTTTACATTATTCAGATTCTTTAAAGGTGTTACATAACTGTACAAACAATTTAGCAGACAATCAGGGGTGATTCTGATCATAGTGAATGGCAGTTTAATAGTAATGTCCCAAGTGGGTTTTTGGCTATCATATCTAGACAACTGAAATGCCTTTGTATTTGAACTACTATTTATTAATTATCTGTATTGGTGGATAGTTTTTTTTCTTTCTTTTTAAAAATAAGATTTAATAAGATTTATTGAAATTATCCTTTTCTTTTCTTTTTGATTTTATTTATTTATTTTTTGAGAGGGAAGGAAGAGAGAGAGAAAGAGAGACAGATCAATGTGCGGTTGCTGGGGGCTGTGGCCTGCAACCCAGGCATGTGCCCTGACTGGGAATTGAACCTGTGATGCTTTGGTTCGAAGCCCATGCTCAAGCCACTGAACTATGCCAGCCAGGGCTAGTTTTTTTGTTTTCAATTAGATAGTCTGAAGTTGTTTGAAAACCCTCAGGTCACCAGACTTGTCAGGAGATAGCACTTAGTAAACAATGCTGTCTGTAAGTGCAAATTCCTCTGCTTTCTAAATGGAGTTGTCTTCAATGCACACCTAACATTTACATTTGTCAGCATATATTGCACCAAATTCTTTTTCCAATCGACCCATGTGTCCTGGAGGGGGAGTGTTTAAAGACAGAGTCCTGTGAGATTCCCAGCTCCCCCACATCCTTATCAGCACTTGGTATTGTCAGTGTTTATAAATTTTAGCCATTCTGCTTGGGCACATTCCAGTGGGGGTGTAAATCAGTAAAAAAAATGTTTGGCTCTAAAAAGTTAATCTGAATGTATGTATTTCGATTATCACCTAGGCATTCTATTTTTAAGTA
The DNA here is from genome assembly GCF_004126475.2 of Phyllostomus discolor. NCBI lineage: Eukaryota > Metazoa > Chordata > Mammalia > Chiroptera > Phyllostomidae > Phyllostomus > Phyllostomus discolor. The sequence continues at coordinate 28,310,406 of NC_040909.2, read as the reverse complement.
TAGATCCAATAGAAATGTGTGCAAAAGCTCACCCAAAGACACATACAAGAATGTTTATAGAAGTGCTATTTATAAGAGCAAAAATTAGGAACAATCCAAATACCTACCAACAGCAGAACCGATACGTAAATCATGGCATAGTCACACAGCAGAACACTACACAGCAGTGAGATAGCATGAACTATTGTTATCCACAACGACATAAATGAATCTCACAAGCATACACTCGAGCAAAAGAAGCCAGGGACAGAAGGGTGAATCATAAATGATTCACTTACTTAGAGCTCAAGAACAGGTAAAACTAATTTATGATCCTAGGCTAGTGATTACCTTTGGGAGGGCTGGCAGTGACTGGAGTGGACAGGAGGGGGTTTCTCAGGTATTCTGTTTTTATCTAATATTCTATTTCTTTACCTGGGTGGTGAGTACACAGGTGTATTTATATTCATTGAGCTATTACATTGATCATTTGTGCACTTTTCTGATGTATTTACAGTTCAATAAATTCTGGAGACCTGACGCACAGGACAGTGATTCTACACAATGATACTATGTTATTATATACTTCAAAGATACTAAAAGCCTAGGCAGTAAATGTTCTCACTACAAAAAATAAGTGGTAACAGTGTGCCATGATAGAGGAGTTAGCTAATGCTCTGGTGGTAATCACATTGTAATATACAAATGTATCAAATCAACACTTTGTACACTTCAAACGTACACAATGTTACATGTCAACCATATCTCACTAAAAAAGTTTCATAAATGTTTAAAAACAAACCGAAATCCTAATTCATCAAGGTTTTGGAGACTTCTTTATGTGTGAGCACAGTGCTGAAAGCGCGCCCTCCAGAACGAATCTCCCATTTGACTTGGCACGCTGCCTGTTGGCGTGAGCCCTGTCTTTTGGGTGTAGGTCCCATGAGAGCAGGCACCTTTGCGTGTACTATGTCTGGTCTGATATAATGTCAGCTGGCTTGGATTAAAAAAAATGAAGGTAATGTACTCAATTGAGAAAGGCTTTTGGCGAATAGGAAAAAAAGATATGGCTCTGTTTCTTCTTCTCTGTCCATATTTTGAGTCTCCCAGAGGAAGAAAAGGAAGTAGACTGGAACCCCTTCCCAGCTCTGAAGTGCAAGGACAATTCTGCAGGTGTACTCTCAAAAGATACCTGTGCAAGTGAAGTGCAAGGGCTTCTCACTGTCCATGCTCATCTTGTGCATGACAAGGATCTAACATAGTGAACCTGCTTTTAAAATTCCACAGGTATGCCTGTGATGATTTGAACTCAGGATTGCTGTTGCAGGACCTTAAAGTGGGGAGGCCTTTCCCTGTGAAAAGTGCTGACGGGAGCTGAGCCCTGACGCTAGTTCACAGCCCGCGCAGCCGGCACTCACAGGGTCTCCTCGCAGGCCCTTTGCTCCACGGTCTCCAGGAATCCCTTTCTTTCCTGGGCTTCCCTAAAGTTGACAAAAATCAGAAGAGGGACAAGACAAGAATTTTTCATAACATTAATAGAAACAAAGAGTTTATCTCCTCCCTGATTTGAATAATTACATATTTTTTCCAAAGTTATTTTTAAACTAGAAAGGGAAACAACCAAAACTAGTTTCAGGCATCATATGAATAATTTAAGAGTGACCCTAGTTATTTGCCACCATGGTTAACTCTGTTTCAGACACATTTATCATCCTGTTTAGTTTTTACAACTACCTTATACGCCAAGCATTGTTTATTATCTTGCTTTTAATGAGGCAACTGAGACTCAGAGAGATTACCCATTTTCCCCAAGGTGGTTGCGTCAGCTAGAAAGTGGGTTTCTGACTCCTCCATCCACACCCTAAAGACAGATAAAGTAGATGACGGAAGTATGGCTGCTGTTGGTTTTCATTCTAGATGAGAATGGGCTGCTTTTCATTAGTGACCCCAATTTTTCACTCCCCCCTGAATCTATGCTCTTTGCCATGTAACTCTGCACCGGCAGCTCTCTGGGCCCAGGAGTAGGATAAGACACATGTGGAGCAAACCCCAGACAACCTACAGACACACAGGAGCCAAGGGTAGCCATGCTCAGCCTAGGCCAGATGAGCCTCTCAGACACGTGAGAACAAGTTTCCTGCTGCACATGACTGAGGTGTCATGGTGGCTCGTCACAAAGCAGCCTGTGGCGCTGGCTGATGGACACACCTAGGGTGGCTCTTCTACTCTATTATTTTCACCTTTCATTCCCAGCACAGGTTTCATCATGGCTATTTATTGAATCCCTACCTGTGATCCTTCATCGCCTTTTTCTCCTTTTCTTCCAGGAAGACCACTGTCACCCTAAGAAACAGGGAAGAATAAATTAAAATCCCCATTTTCTTAATGCAAAATAGCTCAGAAGGGTCTTCAGGGCACAAAGAGAAAGCTGTACCTGTATGCCACTCAGTCCGTCAATTCCACTCTCCCCAACTTCTCCCTACAAAGACAGATGTGATCAGAACAGTGTGCATTACATTTATGTGGAAAGAAGTCAGTCACTGAACAAGAAGTCTAACTTTGTGTTCCTTATACAGCTTCTTGGTTAGGCTGGCCTTGGGTGATATCAAAGTTTACTTAGTAATAGAAACTGTTATCAAATAGTACACACTGCCTGCAATAAAATGTAGAAATAAACAAAATTCAATTATTGACAACAAAAAAAGAAAGGTCAACAGAAACTTCATTCCCACAATCTGCTGATCAATAATCTCATAAAATATTTTTAGACAGCAACTGAGGAGATAGATGAATATGTTTGGTACCATACCTGATGTCCATTTAGTCCTCTGTTTCCCTGAAAAAAGAAAGGACAGTGGTGATTAGTGTAAGAAAACGGAATTCATGTTGGAAAGACTCCACAATATCTTATGCAACCCTTACCTTAGGACCTTTAGCGCCATTGCATCCCTTAATACCTTGCTCTCCCATTGGTCCAGAGGCTCCTCTTTCTCCCTGAGAAAGAGCACAGAACTGGGTGAACTTTTTCTATGGAAATCTGGAATCTGTCTTGGAAATTTGACAAGTGTTATATTGGAAAACACATGTGTGGCTGCTCACAGTAGACAATCCAGAATTCATGCTTATAAAAACTAAGAATGGAAATAAATCAGAGCTACTCTGTTAACAACTTTGTTTTACTTCAGATTCCATGTGCACTCTGCTGTGGGTGGAATAGTATCTAAATAAAACAGGCATACCAAGAACTGGCAGCTAAGCTGTGTTCTCAAGATTTTAGGAGGTACTCCAGGAAAAGACAGCAGAAGACTGGTGAGATGTCAGAGAAGGATGCTCTAGGTATGATCTAAGCAAGAGGCATGATTTATAGACCAAATCCATTGTTCTCTCTTTTTCTTAAATAAATACTCCTCCTACAGTCCTCTTAACAATGGCCTTACCCATCTGTACACCTTGTGAGCTGGAAACAAAGGTGTCATCCCCAGCTTTTCTCTTCCCAGAGGTCAGTAAGTTATGTCTGCTCTACCTCCATTCATACTGTCTGAAACTAAGATTAGGACCACTTTGTCTTACACCTACCACTACATGATTTCTTCCTGTAATCACGGCCTTATTGTCATCCATAATAGTGACTGGGTATGCTTTCTAAATACATACCCCCATCATTTATACTTCTATCCATGACATCATTCATACTTCTATCTATGACATCATTCATACTTCTATCCATGACATCATTCAATGACTGCCCACCAGCTGGAAGCCACCACTCAAACCTTTCGCAGGGTATTCAAGGCTCCCAACAATCTAGGTCTTGCTTGACGTATAACCTCCTTTCACTGTGTCCTGGGTGCCTTTGCCATTCTGCAAACACATGTCTCTGACTCAATTACATGCTCTTAAACACACTGTTCTCCCCAGAGAAATTTCTATTTGTCTTACAGATGTCTGCCCAAGCATTAGCCCGTATGTGTATGTACCCTTCTTCCAAGCCCTTAACTGCCACCCAGGCTGTTACTTGAGATTGTTAGGTGCTTGTTCTGCTACTCTGTCACACTGCATCTCACTATTCCTCCACTATAGTCCTTGTGTGTAACAGCTGGGACCATGGTTGTCTCATCTGCCTTTCTACTAGTCTGGAAGTTACCTGAGATGGGAACCATGTTTGTCTTTTATTTATTTTTATTTCTAGGGCCTACCACTCTGCCTGGTACATGGTAAGATGCTTTAATATATATCTTAAATGAATAAATGAATTTGTGAAGACTGTGGTAAATACTGTGGTAAATGGTAATATATAATTGCTGGGTGAATGGGTGAATGGATGGATAGATGGATGGATGGATTGATGGATAAATGGGAGGGAGGGTGAAAGGGAGGGAAAGAGGGAGGAAAAGAGGGGACAGATGGATGCAAGAAAGAGTGAGGTCCTTGATAAACAATGTGGCGAGTTGGTTTACCTTTGCAAAATGGATCAGGAAGGGGCAAATGGCAGCAGTTTGACTCCCCTGGTGAGGAAGATAACTTTCACATGGGGTTCATTGTGCAATATTGGTGGATGGTGAAAGAGGGGACAGTAGGTTAATAGACCACCAATGAACACCAGAAGCAAAGCCTGAGGACGATTAGGAAAGACCTCTGACTCTGCACAGAAGTACTTAGAATCTGACTTTTCCCATGTCTCTATGATTTGACACCATGATTTCATATTGTAAAGCTGTCTTTAGGAATAAATGAGGCTGCAAACAAACAAACAAACAAACAAACAAACAAAACCTTTGACTTACAGCAACGCCCTCCTCTCCCAGGTAGCCTTCACTGCCTTTAAAACCTGTGGATCCCTGGAAATAAGGAAAGGTGGAGTACATTAGCATTCCATAGAGCAAAATCCAGAGGTAACCAAGGAAAATTCTTCAGCATCACAGTTTTACTTAATTTAGGAAAGAGTTTGAAAAAATTAGTTCTCTGCCACAACCTAGGCTGCATTTATACACATAAAAATAACTGAAATTTTGAGACAAGTATCCAGATAACTCAGGGGTGTGTGAGTGAATCACAACCATTGTCTGCAAGTCTCTCTGACGTTATATATAGTGCTGGAGTGTTTGTGTGGACAAATGTTCAAATGAGCTCCCTAGAGATGTTTAATGCTACATACAAAAAATAGAATACCCACATTCCTTGCTATTCTTTTTGAGCCCTGATTTTTTTTTTTAAATTCTACCATTCTTTTTACATGAAATTGAAACAATCAAGAAATAATTAGTCCAAAAACCTTCTTTACAGATACAACCATGGTGATTTGGGAATTATAGTTCTATCTATAAATTATTTTAGGGCCCAAATGGACACAAGCAATATTGAAATTATTATTAAACATATCCATGGTATGTTTTACATATTTGAACATTTCCTAAACTCCCAAATCACAATTTTACATATGGGCACATAAACTTCTTCTACTTAGGAAACACCTCTACCTTCTGTTGGTTACCATTTTCATAATCAGCCTGTTCTTGTCTATGCATCTGTGATAACATTTTGGTTTGGTTAGAGTTGAATGAAATATCTTAGCATCTTTTGCTATGATAGGGTGATCTGACCTAACTTGATTTTAGCAGGCCACACAAAATGTTTTCTACCTGATTTAAATGACTCTGCAGTCATTAAAAATGGAAATTGAAAGAACGATGGAATTTGGGAGGTTTTCATTATTCAACATGCGAGATGACAATTGATTTTTCTGCATCACGGTTATCAATGCTAAAACCCTAAGCAAGGAGCTCAGCAGTTGTTTCTCCTTGAAACTTCAAGTTGAGACTTGAACAAAAGTTTTTAGAAAGATCCCAATTTAGAACGCCAAAGACAAGCTGTGACTGTCTAGTTTGACATATACAAAGAGAAGTATGATAATAGGTTATCTGAGAGGTTCTACCCAGAAGTTAAAATCACCCCTTATTTCTACCTAAACTCATGTCTGAAAGCCATACTACATTCAAATAAAGTGAGTCATAAATCTTAAAATTGCCTTATTCCCAGGTGGTCCAGCATCTCCCCTTGTGCCATCTTCTCCAATGCACTTGCAGAATAAACAGCAGCATGTCCTTTCGGCAACATTGACCTTGAGGGAGGGTAGGAAATACTTTACATTAGGTGGCATTGCTTCCCAATCACACACATAAGCTCACCGCTGTGATTCAGATTTCTATTGGTTTCAAAAGCCTGTTCACTGTTAAAGTGACTGTGCTCTAGAGAGAATGCATGAGACATTCTTTAGTGTCCATGTTTCCTTCTGTGATCTACATTCTCCTCCATGTGAGGACCATGAGGGATTCAGAATCAACTCAAAAGTGTTTTTGTGTTGTCAAAGTGGTATCAGTCTAGCTATGGCCAACTCATTGCATACTACTGGCCAAAAACTTCATTTTTTTCTGTACGACGGCTGTAATAGTGCCTAGTTGTCTTTAACTTCAATCAAAACAATTTTTTTAGATTGTATTGTGACAGCTGGTATATCAGTGTGCATTTAAAAAACATCAAAATTGGTGAATTTCTGTGTAGCCATTTTAATATTGAGGTGGAGGAAAATATGCAACATTTTGGCAAGCTATGCTTTACTATTTCAAGAAAGGTAAAAATGCAACTGAAATGCAAAAAAGATTTATGCAGTGTGTGGAGAAGGTGCTATGACTGATGAAATGTGCCAAAAGTGGTTTGTGAAGTTTAGTATTGGAAATTTCTTGCTGGATGGTGCTCCATGGTTGGGTAGGCCAGTTGAAGCTGATAGTGATCAAATCGAGACATTAATTGAAAAGAACCTATGCACCCCTATGTTCAGAGCAGCACTATTTACAACAGCCAAGTGCTGAAAACAGCCCAAGTCCCCATCAGTAGATGAGTGGATTAAAAACCTGTGGTAAATTTACACAATGGAATACTACACAGCAGAAAGAAGGAATTCCTACCCTTTGCAACAGCATGAATGAAACTGGAGACTATTATGCTAAATGAAAGAAACCAGTTGTTGAAAGACAAATGCCATATAATCTCACCTATAAGAGGAATCTAATGAACAAAATATATTCATGAGCAAAACAGAACCAGAGACTTGGAAACATGGAACAGACTGACAGCTGCCAGAGGGGAGGGGGGAATGATGGAAAGAAGGGGAAGAGATTAGTCAGTGAACCATGCATGAATGACCCATGGACATGGACACTGGTGTGAGGATTGATTGTGGGAGCTGGCGGTGGGCGGGACAGAAGAGGACAAAATGGGGAAAATTGGGAAAACTGTAAAAGAATAAACAAGAATAAAGAATAAATAAATAAAATAGAACAATCAACATTATACCACATGGGAGATAGCCGACATAAGCAAAATATCCAAATCAATAAAGTTATTGATGAGAATGAAAAATGTGTCTTTTATATTATGGAACAAACCATACAGACTTTTTGGCCGACCTAATAATTTATTTACGTGATTTCCTGTTTCCACCATCCCAGCATTGACCATAGTGTTGCTGATCACCCTGTATAATTCTGTCCCCAGTGTTCTGTCTAATAGAATGAATGCATGCTGCTTTCTTTGTTTCCTATCTTGTGAATTCTTTGTATGCTAAAGGATTTAGATGAAGCCCAGTGTCACACTGCTTGGAACTGAGTCCCCTGATACACACTTCCAGAACAGTTTGTGTGTAACAGGATTTCAAGAACACACCAATTGCATAGTCGGCATTTCAGAAGCACTTGCTATAGAGGTGGGGGCACGAGGAGAATATTCCTCTGTCTACTCTGGCCAAAAAAATCATATTCTCATCATATTTTATATTTAAAAATGTGAGTGAATTTCATCCTGGACCTAGTTAATCATCCCCTGAAAGACAGACATATTCCATGGCAGTTTTATAATTAACCCACAAAATTTATGCTTAGGAAAGTTCTATTTATAGTAAATGCCATGATTTGCCTTAGTGGGATAGAATCAATCTTTGTGTTGAGAAGTTTTCTATCAAAATTAAAATGTGATGAAAATGAAATTTTCTGTTATAACTATTTAGCAATTTCTCCTCTTTGTTTCTTATTATATAATGCTTCTGTTCCAACATCAGAAAATTCTTATTTTTCTGAAAATCTCTGAGAAACCAATAATACTTGAAATATATGAAAACAAATAATAATAGCAAAATAGATTCACCAAGTTCATACTAGATATCAATTTTCTTTGGATCACCAAAATCCTACAATATCAAATCTCTTATGATTAACATTAAAATTAATATATCTAAAATTAAGTTTTTCTTGTATAGTGTTGCACTTATGTAATACTTAAAAACTGACAGTTTTGTTTTGAGGAATAACTTCCTCCCTTTCTGACCTACCACTACAGATTTCAAAGAGTAGTAGATGGAAAAATACATTTTAAAAAATAGACAGTATTTTCCTATGTATAAAGAAATTCAAACAAAACTTTCATATTCTTTAATCAATTGTTTTTACATGATTACTACACTGAATAAATTGTGTTGAAATATCTACTTATATAGAAATTCTATAGGTACAAAATAGCAGAAGCTTGTACTTTATTGGAAAGTGTCCCAATATGCAGATTATGGACTTTGTAAATTATAAGAAGATTATAAATTATTGGCCATTTATTAAGGTGAAAGTAGTGCCACATGACTTGGTAACATTAACCACTCTAGTTTGAATTCTTGTACATTTCTAAAAGAAATACGATTGAAATGCATCTCATACAGACATTAGGTGATAAAGGCAAAAATCTCGGTTAGTCAAAGACAGCAAAATCTTTCGATCGCTCACAAAGTACAACATAGGAAGTCTATCATTACATCGTTAGTTTTCTCTCAACACTGGAGCAGACTGCTTTCTCTATAATTAAACCCTAAATGTAACTGGCTCTCATTTACAGGCCTCATTGCGAGGAAAATACACATCGCAGACACTAGAATCGTACTCGGTATGGTCAGCTGTGGCCCTGAGGATCCACGAGGGATGTGAAAACCGGCTGGCTGAGGGAGCTGCTGATTGCCTCCTAAGTCTCAGATTCCCTTTGGCACTTATATTCCTTGACTGTAATTTCAGAGAAGTGTAGCTGCTATTTTTTTTAATTAAATTTAGTAGGGTGACATGGGTGAATGGGATCATGTAGGTTTAAGTATACATTTCCATGATACATGATCTGTATGTTACACTGTGTGCCCACCACCCAAAGTCAAATGTAGGTGCTGTTTAGTTTCTTTTTCTTTCTTCCTTTTCAGCCACGCATATAAATTAAACATGCTTTGACACACCTCTACTATCTTACAGTTCCTTCAAAATACCCTCTTATTTCAGCTATTCACTAATTCAGAAAAGTCTTTCTTCACTTCCAAGTGAAAAAATCATTTCAAATTCATAAGCATAAATATTAAGCCTATACACAAAAGAAATAGAAAATTTGAACTCACCTGCCTTTTCTGAACAACTTACCAGCTGCTTTGACAGTTGGCTCCCAAGATTCCCCATTCCAATAGTGAACTGGGTCTTGTATTCAAATCCTTTCCCAAATTCAATGTAGGGAAGATCAGCCAGGTCACCTGAATCTGTGGCTCCATCCAGAGCGACAGTTATGAGGGCATTCAGGCCTATCCAACACAATGTACAATTCTCCAGGTGAGGAGGGCTTGTTATTTTAATCTTTGTGCACACGTATCCAAACTGTTATTCTAGGAAAATGGTCGCAAGAGGAACCCTCTTTTCACTGTCCACTTCCCCCCAACCACACACTGTAAAGCTGACAAGTAACAAGACTAATCAGAGAACAAAGGAATTGCGTTTTTCAGAACAAATTAAATTGGAGATGGGAAATGACAACAGTGAGGTAGGGAGTTTAAAAGGGTTCACAGAATACACTCAAGCACAAGGGAATTTATGTATTGAGAAAGTATTCTGAATGTTTGCCACTCAGAGGGAGGGGGTCCATGGCGCAGTAGGGTGGCACCACCTTGGAGCACATCAGAAATGCAGAATCTCAGGCCCCATGGCACTCCTACGGAATCAGAATCTGTGTTTTAATAAAACCCCTAGGTGATTGGTGTGCACATTCAAGTTGGAGGAGCACAGACGTAAATGACCTCATAAGGAGCAGATAATAAATTGTAGAAAGCAAAAGACAGTAAAAGACCTCTTGTCCAGTAATTAGAAACAAATGACACATAAGCACCAAGAGCTGTGGCCGGTGGGCTTTGGGATTGTATAGACCAGGAGAGTTAAAAGAAAACTTTTAGGGACTGACAGGACTGACATATTTTGCAAAGCAGGAACATTACGTAATGGTAGTAATAAAGCTGGCAATCACTAGAGTGGTGGTAACCATAGCAACAGTTGTGCCCTCATTTATGAGCAGCTACTACATGTCTAGAAGTTGCTTAAGTGCTTTACATACATTATCTTATTTGATACAAATACAATTGTATAGGTATACATGATCATGGCTCTATTTTACAGACAGTCAAACTGAGGATTGCAGAGGTTAAATGACTGGCTCAGATGGTATTTTTAGGTTTACACCCAGAGAACCCAATTCCAAAGTCTAGGCCCAAAGGACATTTTAATAACAAAAATGTACTAAGGACATAATCATAAACACCAGTCCTAAAATTGAATAAACTTAGCTTTATAAACACCCGACCCCACTGGTGTAAGTTTTCTCATTTTTGTGATGGACGGGTAAGGGATTCTTTGGATGAGACATGGAAATCAGTGGACTAGAATAAAGAAATGTTCAAGGACTTGACTGAGAGCTAAGAATGCCTTCTGATCTAAGTTTGCATGTGGTTCTGAACAGAGTGAAGGGTAGAAAAGAGGAGAATGCAGAGAATAAAGTTTCAGGGACACATTGGGTAGGCTCAAGTTCTAGGAAAGGGTAACAGAGTGGTCAGCTGAGGTGAAATAAAGGAAGAAACACCAGAGAATGGGGTGACCAAACTGTCCTGGTTTGCATGGACTTTCCTGGCTTTTGTGCTGATAGCCTCTGACTTGTCTCGAGCAAACAGGGACAGTCAGTGACCGTTCCAAAAAGGAAGATGAGGAGAAAAGGGATGATGGGGAGGGCTGGGAGAGACAATGAGGGATGCTGAGTTCATCAATTGGAGTAAATGATTAAGAGAAGGCGTGTTAGTGAATTTATTTATAAGGTGCGGGGAATCTCACATTTGCTTATAAGTTCCCAGGAAACTTAAGCGTTAGGAGAACCATGGAATGGTTGATTTGCAGGAAATGTTCACAGAACTATCATTTGTAACTGCTTGTCTCAGGATAGGGATTCCAATCCTGCTCCTTTCAGAGTCCCACAATAAGTGAATCATATGATCTTAAATACAGTGTCTTCAATTCCTAAAAGTATATTAAGGAAGAAAAGACTTTAAAAAATTGGCAAGATACATAATCACTGGGTAGATTCTAGAGTACTGGATCTTTAAAAATTAAGAGACTAATTCAAACCCCAATCTACATGGATTAGTTATAAAGCCACATCCACCACTGAGGGTCTTTTTCTCCTGGTCTCTTCTAGTTTCATGGTGACTGCAGAGTTAACATGTGTGAAATATAGCAGTTTACAGGAGCTAAAGCTGGGGAGGCTCTCCTAGGTCAATGAGTCATAGGTCCTGTCTTCACCTGAAGTCATGTGTATTTAAATATGGTGACGTCATATTTAGAGCCAGAGCTAGAGATACTCTTTGTTCATTTGATACTTTCCAAAGAACATTATGGCCACCATCCATTTATCTCTTCTCAAACATTCTGAATTTCTGAGGATATGAGAAATCTAGTTTCTGAAGTTGAAATCTATTTATTAAATTTTCCTTGGGAGTTGGAAGAATAAAGGTTGGTCTTAGAAATCTAGGTGTTCTAAGTAAAACTTCCTGGAGAAAACTCTGATGTGGTCTGTAAGAGGTACATCTTTCCTCACAAAAGAAAAGCTGAAATTTAAAAAACAAAACAAAACAAACAAACCCTATCCATCCAAACTAAGCATTCTAAGGTCTTGTTAATTAAAATTTCCACTACAGCTTGTGAAAGAAATGCCAAGACTTGATACAATACAGAGAAAGCAGCTTTAGGAAATAAAGGGCAAAATAAAAAATCCTCACTCTCCAGCTGTAAATTCAGTGAACTTTGCAATTTGTTTAAGATTGGAGAAAGAGAACCAAAGAGCAAAGACAGAATCCACTCAGTGTCTAATAACTAACCTTGGAGGCAGATATCTTAGGTCAGATTCTCTAGAAACAGAGGCCGAGATAGCAATTTGGCTGCACACAAGTTATTGAGAAATGCTCTCAGAACAAAGGGGTGAGGGGAGCAGGACAGGGCAGGAGGGGAGCTGAGCAAGACAGTGTTTCAGCTGCAGTCTAGCACCAGCCTGATCCCATGAGGAACTTCGAGCATAAATTGCCCCATATGCTGCTATTTAGAGGCAAAGATCCAACCCTTTGTATTCTACCTGCTTCCCAGGGGTGGGACAGGGAGCAACCTTCCAGGTGAGGGTCTCCCATTGGCCAAGAGCAATTCCTCAGAGAGGGGGGACCTGGGAGTTGTTAGCAGCTGACACTCACAACTGGAGGCTGGGGCGTCCTGGCTGGAAGAAGGAGGCTGGGTGAGGCACCAACAGCACCCACTTATAGGAAAGATTTTCTCTTCTTTGTCAGACCCAAACATTTGGGTGCATTTTTCTTGCACTGATCCATAAATGTTAGTAGAAACAATAATAATCCAGATTGGGCACCAGTTGTTAAAGCCTAAAGAGTCATGCCAGAGCTGCACAAACTCATAAACACCATGGTGTTGGTCTCTCTGTGGTCCAAGGAAAGGAACTAATTAGAACATCCCAGAACATGAGTCAATTTGTCCAAGAATGCTTGCAACTCTGCAAATTTTAGGAGTGTTACAAGAAAATAATCCCACTCTCTCATTCTTTGGTCAAAGAGAAACACAGGTTCCATTCTGTTGATACTGAAGAAGTAGTAATATTAGATAAGGTGAGGCAGGAACACTCTCCAGAAAAGCTTAGGAAGAACTAATATAGTAATACGAGAGAAAGAATAGGACTTTGTATTCAGTGCTGTTTCATATACATAGGGCCTGAGGAAGAAGGGAGATGCCAGCATATTCTGAGAACTCATTTGCTCCATCAAGTGCATCCACAGTGGAAAGGTTGGAGAATTCAGGATTGAGTGCCTGGACATGGAAGAGCCAGAGTTGAGTTCTGGGGTTAAAAAGTTAATAAACATCCCTTCCTGATACCTCCCCCATGTTCAATACCTTCTTTTCTCAGCTCGTCAGATTTTTGTTCGAGTGTTTCAATGTCATCATCCAATCCATCTGAAAATAAGAGAACTACCTAGGAAAGTATTCAAAAAAGAAACATGAGCGAAAAGGAGGTTGCTGCAGCCACAGACCAACACATAAAATAAAACCGAGTTACCTTGCCTCGGGCAGCCGATTTATTCTGAAATGCATCCCACAGGGAACTCAAGAAGTTTGCGTTGAGAAGAGACGGTCCTTTAACTGTTACATCCTTCAAGCTATTCAGTATGTTTTCACTGTAGATCTCGAACTTGGGTGAATATTTTTCCATGGCGTTGGTCACTTGAAAAGCCACGCTAACCTGGGTCTCCGTGCCCACCTCACAGCTAACCCCATTAAGGGAGCTGATGGCACGTAAGATGTCTTGCAGGTAGGTTTCCACCCAAGATTGACCGTCGAGCAAAGTCTGCCCCTTCTGCTGAGTTGAGATGTCAAATCCTACCACAACATCCACGAAACAATCTAGGGTTCAAGAGAAAAGCATATGTTATTAGATCAAATGATCACCATATTCGACTTAGATGCCATGTCTGAATCAAGGGATTTGGAATTCTTATTTCTATTCCAGTTACAAAGTTGGAAAATAAGAAAGAATATGAGGGAGTCATGGAAGAGGCTCAGAAATACTCTTTCATAACCTGTAAAAGTGTAAGTATATAGTATTATTTTTCACTGGTAGAAAATCTAGAAGATTCTATAATGAAGTTCTGAAAAATTTTCTTGTGGTTATAGGAAAAGCTATGCAGAGTCATTTGAATATCTAAAGTATATTGCAGAAATGCTAATAGTCTAAAAAGCAAATTCATATCATGCTACTTATCAATTCAGGCCATTCAGCAAATACTGAATTATAAGAGAAATATAAAACATTGGCATAGAGAAAGTCATTTAGAAAAAGAAGTCACAAAAAACTTGTCTAAAGGAATGGTTTTGATGATTTATCTTTCCAAAAGGCACCTGTTTCCTCTTTTTGTCCTCTAAAATCCATTCAGAAAAGGAAAATTACAAAGAGAAACAAATGCTCCAACAGATCCTTTGAGATCTTGTGTGGTTTAAGCCCCACAGGTGAAGGCCCTGGCACTGAACTACCTGTACTTAACCTTGTCAAAGAAAGTGCTGCCTTCAGAGCTCAGCCACTCACAAAGGCAAAGCCAATGCCATTTGGGGTTCAAGTACTACTCAAAGAGGGTATTACATTTAAAATGCTTTGCTGCTATACTTATTCACTCCAGGGACATTTTCTGGCCGGACCTCCCCGGCCAGAAAACCATTCAGTAACCAAAATGTTTACCTTCCAGAAAAACAGCTTTTTGCAAAAAAAAAAAACACTGACAGAAATGCCAAAATGTCACTGAATAATCTTGGGAACTGTCCCCTGTAGAAATTGAGTACTTTAATTTTTTGTTTGGATTACTGAAAGGACAAACTCTAGTAAATAAGTTCCTTGTGCTTCTTTAACCAATTCCAGTTGACAAATAATTCCATAATAATGTGATCCAAGGAATAGAATTGGGGGAGCAAATCCAGTTAGCAGCCATGCATCTAAATACGATTGGAGGAATGAGGCCACACTAAACATATGGTCTCTTACGTAATGGCCTTGCAAACTCTACAGAGACAACTGCTCTGGAATCAGGAGACTTCGAAGTTAATAAGAGGCAGGGATCATTCGGGAATTGAGCTAGCAGGCTAAAATTGGATTTGCCAAAAGAAATGAAGGATTAAATGAGGGTAGCAGGAGTGAGAACAGGAGTAATAAGTGCAAGGAAAATTAAGAAGCTAATCCACAGAACTGGCTCTAGAGGATGATAAAAAGGAGAAGTAAAGCCAGTGTTCTAAGCATTTGACTAGTCTTTGCACCCAGCATGTGGAAGCCTGGAGGAGAGAGGTCTTTGAGTGGGAAGGCACAAAGCTCTATGTTAGTGATGTGCTAGTCACAACCCTGTTATCACTAAATAACTTGGCAAGTTCTTTTAACCTCTCTGGGCATTAATTTTCTTTCCTATGAAAATAAGATTACATGTTTCAAAATAAAAATACAAAGAACATAAAAAGATTGGAATGACAGTTACAGTCTCACGGTTCATTGCCAGACCCAAAAGCTCATTTTAATTAACTGATTCATAAAGAAAGTCCTTAATTGGAGTTGATGATGGCAGATGCTTATTAAAAAATACTGTCAAGAGGGTAGGCTATATTAATAAAACTAGAAGACAGATTTATTTTTTGTTTTTCAAGTACAGTTGTCTCCATTTTTCCACCACCACTTTCCCCTGCCACACACCTCACCTCCTCCCACCCTCAATCCTTCCCCTCTTTGGCTTTGCCTATTGGTCCTTTATACATGTTTCTTGACAATCCTTCCCCTGTTTCCCCTGTTCCCCCCTCCCCACTCCCTTCTGGTTACTGTTTTTTAACAGTAACTCCCTTCAGTTTGTTTTTTATTTCAATGTCTTGCTTGCTTGTTTGTTTTGTTGATTAGGTTCCACTTATAGGTGAGATCATACGATATTTGTATTTCACTACCTGGCTTATTTCACTTAGCATCATGCTCTCCACTTCCAGCCATGCTGTTGCAAAGGGTAGAAGCTCCTTCTTTCTTTCTGCTGCATAGTATTCCATTGTGTAAATGTACCACAGTTTTTTGACCCACTTATTTACTGATGGGCACCTAGGTTACTTCCAGCACTTGGCTATTGTAAATTGTGCTGCTATGAATATTGGGGTGCTTAGGTTCTTTTGAATTGATGTTTCAGGATTCTTATGGTATATTGCCAGCAGTGGAGTTGCCAGGTCAAAAGGCAGTTCCATTTTTTGTTTTGAGGAAATTCCATTCTGTTTTCCACAGTGGCTGCACCTGTCAGCATTCCCACCAACAATGCACTAGGGTTCCCTTTTCTCCACAACCTCTCTAACACTTGTTTGTTGATTTGTTAATTATCGCTGTTCTGACCGGTGTGAAGTGGTATCTCATTGGGGTTATAATTTGCATGTCTTTGATGGCTAGTGATGTTGAGCATCTTTCATATATCTCTGGGCCCTCTGCATGTTCTCCTTGGAGGAGTGTCCGTTCAGGTCCTTTGCCCACTTTTTAATTGGGTTGTTGGTCTTCCTGGAGTGGAGTCGTGTGAGTTCTTTACATACTTTGGAGATCAAACCAACAAGAGGTAGTCTTGATTCTTTGGCTATCTAATTATGTCTCCATGCTGCCCCCCCCCCAAAAAAAAAAAACAGGACTTTAACATCCTGAGAACTGCCTGCTCTTCTCTAGGTAGTCAGAACAGCCAGGCTCAAAGAAAAATCAGGAACATTAGTACAAACAAAGGTTAAAAAACCAAACAAACAAAACCCTCAGACTTTGGAGTTTAGTTGCTTAGGGGAGTTTGGTGTATCTTAAGACATTACATTTGAATATGGCTCTAAATGTTGCTAAAATATTAAAGTTCCTAAACCAAGGAACTCTTGGTCAATTGCCCTGTGAACTAACCTCATCACTCCATGTATTTTACATTTATAAGATCACTTCAATATGCCCTCTGCAAACTCTGTGACAGTTACTAATGCTCATTAAACACTTACCACACACTTTCTGTTCATGATCTCACGTATCCTTATGAAACACAGACTAAGCAGGAACTCCTCTGCTGAAGAGGCCACTGTGACAGAACAGCCTGCACACTGTTGTTATTACTACTGCCTCACAGTTATTACTAGATCTGAATTCCAAGCGTGGAGGCTTGTCTGGAGTCCATATGCCAACCACCTTACTTTACCACTTTCTGGGTAGCCAGTGATGATAGGTCAGGAAGGTTCCTAGTTCTACTACTGGATTGTGAGGTTGGAAGTGACAGCTTAACAGTGGGTGGTTTCCTCAGGGAGCAGCAGCTTGTGGGAACAATGTCAAGGTAGAGACCCGTGATATCTTAGGTTCCAGATATAAACTGGTGAAGCAGAACACTGAGGCACTACTTTTTCAGAACATCGGCATCAGACACTCTAGACAACAACCATATTAAGAAAACAGGCAGCGTAATTTAACAACAAAAAAACTGGATTGGAGTCAGACAGACCTAGCTTTCAAAATTTGCTTAGTCTGTTACTTCCTGTACGTTCTGGGTCAAGTTAGCAATATTCCATTGAATCCCACTTTCCTCATTTATAATTGGGAATAAAAATATAAACCATATAAGGTTTGGGGAGACTAATGAGATAATGCACTTAAAGTGCTCAGAGCACCATGCCTGACCTTCATAGATGCTCAAGAAATATTGATCCTTAGTCACTTCCCTCCATCTCCATCATGAGTGAGAAAAACTAAAAAGGGACAGTGATGTCTCCCAAGTTAAGCATATTTTAATAAAAGCAAAGCTAGATAGATGTTCAGGCTGTGAGTGTGGTTCGCTTTGAGCCACACCAGGCTACCCTCTGATTTCCCTGAGTTCAGAGTTTACAGTTTAAGAAGAACAGGCATCCTCTAATATATTTCACATGCCTTTGAAGCTTTATCAGCATTCATTCCAGCCTCATCGGTCCTCAGCCCACAGCTTGGCTACAAAGGCATCACATTCTTGTTTGCTGTGGTAATGACTTCAAGTTTATCTTGGAGTTCTTTTCTTTTTCTTTCTCCCTTTCTTTCTCCCTTTCTTTCTTTCTTCTTTCTTTCTTTCTTTCTTTCTTTCTTTCTTTCTTTCTTTCTTTCTTTCTTTCTTTCTTTCTTCTTCCTTTTATTTATTTATTTTTGCATGCATGACTATTTCCTTTAAAGCTCACTCACTCACTACTTGGAGCATAGACCCCTGGCTTTGACTTTCCATGTGGTTTTCTTTTAGTCTCCCAAGTAGAGACTAACTAGATGGCTCCAAGATAACGTTCTCCCCCTAATAATTGTAATAGGTACTCCATGTGAAACTGGAAGTTAATGTGGTAGGTTTGCCTGAGATCACCAGGCACATTCCAAGGGATGAGGAGATCATGAAGCAGGATTTAGAAAGACAATCATCCCTGGTCAATTATGGGACTCAAGCTTTAGCCTACACATTGGGTCTTATAAAAGACTTGAAGTTCAGAAGAACATTTTTGGAGAGTTGCTGATGTGTGGTGAGCTCTCTAAACCACATACACACGTATTCAAGGAAAGGGGGTAATTTCCTCTTTAAGTCAAGAGAGAGGAGCTTTAAGAGATAACTTGGAGATGACACAAGCCTTGACAGTCTAAAGAATGAGACACAGGATGGCATGCTGCTGTCTCTGCAAAGGAGAGACGGCCACGCTAGGGGTGGGGGGCACATAACTTCCAGTGTTTATCAGGGACATTGGTGTTATTGTTTCCCTTGGAACTTCCGTGGTTACATGTGAGAAAAAGTTGTTGTGGGCTCCTTGATTTCCTGTCCAATAAGGCTATTCCTGGAGGGGCATAATAAAGCTGAAGGCATCACCAGAAGACCAGAGGCTGAGAAAGGCATAAGGGAACATCTGGAATTGAGACAAGCTTATGTACCTCGAGGAAACTATGGTGGAAAGATCCCCTGAGAAATGTGCTTTGGTGAGGCTGGAGGTGATGGTGGGCAGGTGGGAAAATCTTTGAAGGATCTAAGGATGAACCCAACTTTAGACATGGGCTATCATCAAAGAAAACCAATTCTTGACAAGTGCCATCAAGCACCAACTTCCCTGTAGCTCTTTAGCTCTTCTCCCTTCCCTAGCCCATTCTGGGGAGGCCAGAAAGCATGGTGAGCAAGAAGAGGACAGGGTCTGGGAGAAGAAGGTAGGTGGGAACAATGGGTAAAACATCAACCACATGTGACCTCGTCTCTGTGACAAGTGAGCAACCTGTGGCAGGTTGGGAAAGCAAAGTGACCTTGAATGAAGTTTAGAGTTACAACAGTTATAATGGGATGGACACATTAACCAGCAAGAAGAGGTTCACTTATCTCCTAAAAGTAAGTGGGGGTAAGAGAAGAGCTGGCCCCCATAAATAAACTTAATGGGTCAGTGGTAGACAAAAATAGAGTACTTTATAATCATATCTCTGGTGTCATGCTTATTCAAAGTATGAGGGGAGAAACCCCCACAACTGGAATTATCTTCTGGAGGGTGGGTCCCTTGTACAGGCTTCCCCCACTAGGTGAATGTTCTAGGAACCCATCAGTATCAGTGTACCACTTGGCATTGTTGTGAGAGGCTGTGTGTGGCTTCAGTGGATTTCTTTTGAAGACTCTTTCAATGCATTTGCCCATTTCATGATGGGTGATTTATGTGAGCACCTGCCCACAGTGCACTGAGTGTTCAGCAGTTTTTGACCAAAAAACCAGCATGATCCCCATGCTGCACCCTCTCTGTTCACACGATATCACCCTGAGTGACTTATTTTTGGTTTCCCCTGGATGAAAAAAGTCCTCAAAGAGGAACGTTTTACCATTGTAGAAGAGGGGAAACAAAAAATGGCAGAAGCACTAAAAGGCATCAAAATCAAAAAGTGTTTCAAAACCTGTTTTGAGCAGTGGAAAAAATGTCTCAATAGGTGTATTATATCAAATGGAGAGTATGGTGGAGGTGACTGAAGTTTAACATGTAAGAATAAATGCACAATTTTTAATAAGCAAATTCCTGGGCATTTGGGGTCCTCCCTTGGAAAGTTTAACTAGGCATTTTCTCATTTAAGCTTCACGATGATTGTTTTTAAATTTTATTTTAATCATTGTTCAGGTACACTAGGTGCTGCTACTGTTCACATCATACAGATGAGAAAATTAAACTTACAGAAGGTAAGAAACCTGTCCAAGAAAAAGTGGCCATCGAGCAGGGATTTGTAGCAGAATGTCTGTCTCTGGAGCTGCCTCTTAACAACTGTACAAGCTTTTCTCTCCCTGGTGAGAATCCAGGGTTGGTGTTTACCATGGGTAATTATACAGAATCACGGCCAACATTCTGGGTGCATTTATAAAAACAGAAAAAGTTATCTTTTCTTCAAAACCTTTCCTCCCATCTGTTGGAAAAGAAAAATCACAATGTGCAGAATTTCAAACAGTTACTAATTTCTGCAGTAAAGTTTCATAGTAAAGATATAAACCTCTAAACTCATCCCCTACATCCCTGTACCACGGCCCTCAGGCCCCATTGCTAGGCAACCAAAGCCTGTCAAATAGTTTATTTCTTTGGTATATGTTCTCCAGCCTCTGAAACCAACAAGATTATACACAAAGGCTTTTCCTCACACCTTCTAAAATGGAAAGATTCCCATTCACAAAGGGGACATGCTCTCCCAGCAGACAGAGAAAAAAGGCAAGTCTTTCAGAAGCCCTGTTTCTCAATCCACAAGTCAACAAAATAAAACAAAACAACATAAAAAACACTTGGTAACTGTGAAAAGTTCAACTGGAAATCCAGAGGCACCAGTCTGAAGTCTCCCACCAGCTGCAAACAGAGCTTGAGGACACTGTGAATGAAGACAGGGGAGGAGTGAATATGAGGGACACATTTGAATACTTACTGCTCTCACCACCCGAAGTACAGATGTTGCGAACTATCCTCTTCTTGACCTTACGCAGTTCATCGAAGTTATCAACTGTAAGTTTTTTACTTGCAGTCCCAGTGATCTGAATAAGTTGCTGGTCATCCACTTTCCCGATGCCCACAGTGTAGATGTCGATGCCTTTGTGTCTTAGGTCTTCAGCGGCCTGAGCCACCTCATCTTGGGACTGGCCATCTGTGAGGACCAGCAGCACCTGTGGGGTACCTGCATTTATCCGGCTGCCCATGTGTGGCTGGAAGTAATGCCCCACATTCTGGAGTGCAGCGCCGATGTGTGTGTTTCCAAAGAGCTGCTTGATGTTTTCAATCTGCAATGATATCTCCTTTTTGCCTGTGAACCTCCCCAGTAGGAACTCCAGACGATAGCTATCGCTAAACTGGGCAGCTCCTATGCGCACTCTGTTGGTGCTGACGTCAAAGTCTTGAATGAGGGATGCCAAGAACGCCTTCATCTTCTTGAAGTCTTCCGGATCAATGCTAGTGGAGCCATCCAGGAGGAAAACGAGATCTACTTGTTCAATTTCACAATCTATAAGGACAAGGAAAGGGAACAACAAAAAGAGATTAGATTGTTGTTCTTTATTTCACCCAACCAGAGTAAATGAAATGTGTGTGGTTATATAGAAATGGTATTTCTGAAAGTGATTTCTTATCTTATGATGCCCTGTGGTCACATTAATTGGAGAAAAAACAAAAGCAATTGTTTTGTAAAGGTTCCCCAGGCATGAACAGCTCTCCCATCTCTCTGTGCTGCTTTTAGCTTTTCCATTTGACCTTATTCCACCATTTTTCTTCCCCAAGGTGATGGAGAATGGGTGGGGGGGCAGGGTGGTGCTACAGAGAACTTGTCCTTACCTGCAATCTAGCCTTCTGGAAAACCCAGTGAAAGCACCAGCATAGCAAGGAAAAACAAAATAGCACACATCCATTTAGAGATTCAGACCAAGAAACATGGTCTGGAGTACTGACTTGGCCTCCCTGACTGGTGGAGCCAGTAAGTACTTTTGTTTATTAACACAAATTGAAGTTTTAAAATCATGCCATCTGACCTATATCTCATTTTCCACTTTATCAGCTTCCTTTCAGGCACATATTGGTAAAAATATCCACTTGAGAATAATGTTTTTGAACAAACAATGCAGTATAGTTTAGAGGTGCTTCCTTGGTATTGAAACAGAAAGACTATGAAAGACCATGGCCAGTGAATGAGTTACGCTTGGCACGGGTCTTCCTTAGCCTTCTGGTAAGCATTAACATTTCCCTGAAGTCTCCAGAGCCCTCACCACTGACCTAACTCACATCTCATGTCAGCCTTGTGAAAAAGTAAAGGTGTCTGGGAGTCGCATGGCTGAGACATGCAGAAGAGAGATAAAAAGAAATATGATAACTAGGTTCTTCAGGAATTGGTTAACTTACTAAATTTCTTTGTTTCGGATTCAAGTGAAGGAAATAAAGTACTTTTTTCCTGCCCAAGGGAATACTTCTCATTAAGAAAATGCAGTATCAACTTCTACAGTGAACTTAAAAAGGACAAATCAAATTTTAGGCACTGGCTGCCAGAAGGCAGGAGATCTGTCCTAGTCTTCAGTAAGACCCACAAAGATTGTTGGTTTTGTGAAAGAGAAAGATGGTAGGTGCATTCTTGGGAGGCCATGCATATGAAAACCAGAAAAGTTAATTTTTAAAAAGAATTGCACCAACATGGTGGAATCCTAGATTAATAGCAATTCATCTAATAAAAAATACTCAGTATTTTTAGTATAATACTCTTAATAAATATAAGGAATTTTAATACATTATGATCTCCCTTTGAAATGGTGTGAAATGACATTGAATGAATACATGCATACATACATATGTGTATATATGCATGCATGCATACATACATACATACATGTGGCAATGCAATCTCCAGATGCTAGAATAGAAACACAGCATCCAGAGCAAAGTCTTACTGTACTCTGCCCTGGAAACATCTGGGGTTGGAATAGAAGGTTTGTTACTGGGCTCCGTGTCTTAAACAAGCTTGTGTCATAATAGAAATAGGTGAAGGAACTGGAGACTCATAGCCTGGAGGAGAGAAGACTTCAGGAAATGATCACTGATTATTAGGAAGAGATGGAATCTGATTTCTTGTGTAAAGAGCAGGAAAAAAAACTAATGGATGGAAATGACATGGAAACAAATTTGTGCTCGAATAAATAAAGCTTACTAAAAAACAAAACAAAACAATGAATTCCCCATTGTTAGGAGAGCGTAGGCCAGAGTGAGTAGGAATGTTGTAGAATGCATTCTTCCTTGGGGAGGAGGGTGCGTGCAATGCCCTACTAAACAATCAGTGCTGCTCCTCCCCTGTTTGGAGAGCTTTGCTCCTGAGGGGCATTGCTTTCTCCCTCATTGGGACCTCTGCTGACCATTAAGAAAAATCTAATCGACAAACCTTACCTACTTGTGAAGTGTTACACACACTGGCTGACACATTTGAAAATATCCCCTTCAGGCCTCCAAAAGTCTCCACGAAGAAGTACTTGTCACTCGACCCTGCCATGGCTAGCAGCTCCACAGGGTTGGCACCAGCGATCCCCACAGCCAGGATGAGAATGCCTTTGTCTCTCAAGGCCTTGGCTGTGGCATTGAGCTTTACTGCATCATTGGAATCCCCATCGGTGATCACAATGAGGACTTGGGGGACCCCTTGGTGCAGGCGGCTGCCCCGGGCGTCAGTGAACATGTGGTCTGAGAAGTCCAGGGCCTTGGCAGTGTAGGTGCTGCCCCCCTTGGGCTGGTCATTCTGCAGCGCTGAAATCACCTTCGATTTTGTGTCGAGGTCATCCAGGTAAAACAGCACCTCCGGGTCACCAGCATACTTCATGGCCCCAAACCGGACCTGGTTCTTGCCAACGTTAGCTTTTTTCACCAAGTCTATCATGAAATCCTTCATGATATTATATTCATTGTTGTCAATGCTGCCAGAGCTGTCAATTACAAATACGACATCTAGAACTTCAAATCGCTTGCACTCTAAGAGGAGAAAGGAAAACCATGAGATTAGCTTTGGACATCATGGGAGACTCACCTGCCCCCTCCTGCTTTTTAATTGTGTCTCCTTTCCATGGGATCAAGCTGTATATTAGAATGCCCATTCTTCAGATAACATACACAATACACATATATTTGTGTCACCTGTATGTAGTAATACCCAATTAGGTGAGTTTTTAGAACAACTCTGATGTAAAGTGAAGCCTTCTGTTGGGGGTGGGAGAGAGAACATGTTTTTGGACTGGAAGAAAAAAATCACAATACTATGGAAATTTCCCTGTATAAACAGTTCCTTCAACATGTGCTTTCATTTATACAAATTTGTCTGTTTAAGCCACAAGGTTCATGAGATTTTATTCTTAAGATAAACCTTGGGGAATATGACCAAGTGAAAATAAATTTGGCAACACTGTATATTTTTTTCATGGTTATATGATAGCTGATACTCAAGGTTACATTTTTTCCCCACTTGACATTCTGGAAACATTATCTATTTTCATTATTGAGCCTCCTCATAGAAATAACCCCATTTTGCTCTTAGACCAACTAAGGTGTCCTAGCATGACACTCCCATGAACTTTTTGTTCCTTGGGTCAATCCATGGAAAAGTAAAACAGAAAAGACCCAATTAATACTTGATCCATGTGTATGTAGTATATTCTGTCTACAAGTGCAGAGTTCTAAACGCCAACTCATACGTCCTGGAGAAGTGAAATTGTTAGGTGTTTAGTGATTTAGTCCTCACGTAGCACTGTGTCTCTGCAGGCCTCCCCAAGGTATGTTCCAAATGTTAGCCCATCGACTCGGGAGAAAATAAAACCATGAGAACGTATTCGTCCATTCCTCCACCAGAGGTTTACCACTTTTCCTTCATTTGCCAGCCACTTGCTTGCTGCGTGGTAGGGCTGTTGAATACCCAAGGGCCAATATATTTACCCCCATCCACCCTGACTTCAAGAAAGGCTCAATAAGATGATAGAAAATATATACTGGTCTCTGCAGTTGCCGACACAAAGCTCTTGAAAGGCTTACAGTTTCCTAGGTGATAGAAGTGCCTTTTGTTTTAATGCTGAGACTCGGGATGGGAGCCTGCTGTGTGTTTCCTTCCTGTTATCTCCTGGAAGGAATGGCTCCTGGATGAGGGCTGGTTCCCAGAAAGACCATGCTTGGAATTTTCAGCCTCAGCCCCTACTTTCTTGAAAAGGGAGAAGGGCTGAAAATGGAGTTAATGATGGGTCCTCTCTGGGGTGCAGAGAGCTTCCGGGTTTGGTGACCACAGGAAGGTGCTGGGAGAGAGGGGTGCTTGGAGAGGGCATGGAATGTGGTACAGGCCCACGGCAGCTCTGCACCCCTTCCCTCATAACCTGCCCTGTGTGTTTTTTCCATCTGGATGTTCATCTGTATCCTTTATCATATCCTTTAATCGATGGTAAACGTGTTCTCCTGAGTTCTGTGAGCCCAAGGAGGGGGTCACTGAGCCTCC